>NC_091117.1:75541250-75857500 GCF_040183065.1 Periplaneta americana | reverse complement strand
ACCCTGGGAGCGACACTTGACGATTTTCCATTATAAATTTGATTAGCGGTACAGCTGATGTCCAATTAAAAGTACTGCTACGTCATAGAGAAAGGTTGAGAACTTCTGTTTTAAACTATTTACATTTTAACTGACACAGTCGTGACAAGAGATACATACTTCTCTGCCAGGATTAGAGCATAGGGCAGCTGAATTTGTAATGGCATTGGCTGCCACTTTCAATTAAAGTGTGTGTTACTAGATTTTTCTGTTGTTTTAAGAAGTTTATTATACTTTTTCATTTACGGATATTAGCACTGTGATAGCGGAAAGTTGTAATTATGCATTGTAATGTTACAGATTCACTATTTGTAAATATATACTTAATACGCAAATGTTAAGATTCAGATTTGAATTTGATGAAATAATGATCATGTATCCAATTTGCAACTGAAATAGGCTAGTTATTTTGGTCAATTTTATATTGACATCAGGGATAGTGGTGACGTATAGATCAAGAGCCCTGAGATTGCTACCAAGTGTGTGTTACATGTCAGATCTTTAGTAGATAGATAGGTATATATATGGTACATAAATATATAATATACTTGCATAATAAACTATTTGCTTATTATAACATTGTTATTCCATTGTTTCAGGTAAGCTTCCTACTACGTACAGTAAATTTCTTCATAACTATCACTGGATGTCAA
This sequence comes from Periplaneta americana, assembly GCF_040183065.1. Classification (NCBI taxonomy): domain Eukaryota; kingdom Metazoa; phylum Arthropoda; class Insecta; order Blattodea; family Blattidae; genus Periplaneta; species Periplaneta americana. The sequence goes on along the minus strand of NC_091117.1, from coordinate 75,856,808 downwards.
GATTAGTTAACAGTAAAAGTAAGTTTTATTTCAATTGTTAATTTGTTTAAAATGTCGGCAATTTTTTTTTAAATTCACAAACAGTTCGTTCCAAACAGTTCACTTCGTTTGAAATTAATTTCGTTCTTGCATTTGCAATTTTTAGTGCGCACAGCTTCTGTACGATTGACATTTTATTTTCAATTAATATTAGAGGAGAAAAATTCGCTCTGGCGCCGGGGTTCGAACCCGGGTCTTTGGTTCTACATACCAAGCGCTCTCCCCATTGAGCTACGCCGAAGTTCAATCCACAGCACCGGATCGAACCCCTCTCCTCCAGTGTTTTTCCCTTTGTGGCCTGACTCCAAGTTGGGCATGTTTGCTGACATTTTATATTAAGTCAACTGCCATTATACAAGGAGCGCACTCAGTTGATGACTTGGTGGCCGGGATTCCAAAGTTATATGCACAGTAATATGTACAGTAATATGCACTGTTGCTCGAAGAATCTACGTAAAGATTATTAGTTTTTGGTCTTACAGAATACATCTGTTATCGTAACAATACGTAAAACCAAGGACCCGGATTTGATCCCCGGCACCGGAGCGAATTTTTCTCCTCCAATATTAATTGTTACCATAACAGATGTATTCTGTAGGACCAAAAAATAATAATCGTTACGTAGAATTTCTTCTCACACAACCAATAACGGAGAGATTTTTCTTGGAACTAGTACAATAATTAATATTACATTGGGATGAAGAATAAATAATTGTTTCTGAATTCTATTTTGTTGTTTGTCAACTGCAATCTTATGGTGCTGTGATAGAAGAAATAAGAGTAAATATTAAATCATCATCATCATCATCATCATCATCATCATCATCATCATCATCATCATCAGCTTTTGGTTCCACTATAGAAATTTCCATGTTAAAATTTTGTGCTAGGCCCTATTACATTAATATGGTGTACAGAATATCTCAATTCATCTTCAGTGTTAGCAAGGAGAACTTGGTCGTCCGCATATAGTAAAGTGTGAAGAGTGCTATTGGTTTAAAGCTGGATATTTCCATGTGTTGTCAATTCCCTGTGTCTGATAAGAGCATTAATGTAAATATTAAACAACAGTAGCTATAAAGGGCAACCCTACGTACTCCACAATTAATTGGTTTCCATCCTGAGCAATCTGAGTAAATTTTAATTGAAATTAAATTTTCTTTGTATAAAATATAAATTGCCAATATTATTTGATTTGACCCAGAGGAAGATGCAAAAGAAAAATACTGGGCATCACGCGACGAGACAGAATGACAAACGAAACATTACAAAGACTGACGAACACTACTGACGCAGCAGAACGAGCCACGGCAACGAAGTGGACCTGGGGAGGGGGGGACATGTGCGAGACTACACCAGACAAGATGGACCCATGCAGTCACGATGTGGGACCCCTACGTCGGAAAGAGAGGACAGAGAAGACAATGGTTCAGATGGTCTGACATGTTTGCCAAAGAGGCGGGGAAACAATGGTCGAGGACAGCAAAGTACAGAGTTTTGTGACAAGAACTAGGAAAGGTCATTGTAAATAGATAACATAATAAGCGTTAAGACATTGTAAATAGTAAAGTCAGTATTAGTGAAAGTGTGAGATAAATTTTGTAAATAGTAAAGTCAGTGTTGAGAAAGTGTCAGTTAAATAGTGTAAATAGCAATCAGTGTTTGTCAAAGTGCTATGTGGACAATGCATATAATGGACAAAGAAAAAGTGCAGAGACTAATTAAAGTTTAATAGGGTTATTAACCATGTCACGAAAGTAGTAGGCCTATACACGACAAGCTCGCCTGGATTGGCTCACTAAGTACACTTGAGCCATCCCTGTCGAGGGGGTTCTAATCCCATCACAGGCCTGTGCCCAACATGGGACATTATGACTAGCATTAATTAATTAATTAATTAATTCATTCATTCATTTTGGAGTTTCATCGTCTGTCAAAATTTCAAATTGCTTAGATATTTTGATATAAATAAAATAAATAAATATTAATATGCTCATAAATTTAATGCTAATGCAACAGTAGCAATATATACATATGACTTAAAAATAATAAGTTGATGACCCTTTAATAATGTATTTTGCGTGTACTTTCCAGAACTATAGATTTTTTTGTGTTAATACAGTACTTTTATTTCCATGTTGAGTTTGTATCCAAGTGCAAAAGTGAACTCGAGAGATTGAAATGGAGTTCAACAGTTAATGTTGCTTTAACTAAATTTAGGGAAGCACGGTTCTTTTCATTATTCTAATAAATGTTAATAAGTCTTATAATACGTTCCTGACTTGCATAGCTTCCTGTAAGGCACAACAGAAACGGTTTTACAAAATAACAAAGTATTCTTTATACTTCTGTGTAGTACAATTCCACCTAAACGGAGATGCCAACATACTTCCAGCATTACATTTTCGCGAGAAAAAAGAGTTCTCTCAAATTATTTTCACTAGTGAAAGGAAACCGGTACTAGTTTCAATCTTTGCAAGGAAACCGAGATATTTTCGCGTCCCAAGGAAACTTTTTGAGACACTGGGATAAAGTACCAAATACCGGGACTATCCCGCTAAAATCAAAATGTCTGTTCACCCTGGAAATAGGTCATTAGATTAATAAGTTGCATAAAGAGAAAATAAAGAAGGACAGGAGAATCGAACTCAGGCATATTTTACGAGAAGCCGATCGCGACTAGCTATTGATTTTTGTCTCCAAGAGGAAAATGTTGAATTTTTATCACTCTCAGTTTTGATGTAATTTTATTCCTGTCTTGGTTTAAATTTGGCTTGTTCATTAGTATCACATTGGATGACTGCTCTGAATCATTCATTTTATAGACTCAGACGTCCCACTGCACACCAAGCTACACTGTGCAGTGACAGCTTCGTGTCAAACGCTCCGTTGGACTCCAGACAGAGAAAGAACAGAACAATATCGTGTCAGAACAAAATTCTAACATTCTGAAGCGTAAAAATGTGTATAACAAGCGATTCATTTTATGAACTGAGTAATTTAGTTTGTACATAACGATATTTAATTAAATATCACTTTACATAAAAAATAATCCATTCTCAGAAAAGGCCGGAAAATGTAAACAGATCACTTAGGCTCAAAGCTTACTGTTTGAGATAGAACACACCCGCGATGATGCTCATAAGTAAACACGGCAGATCCAGTGGCGGACAGTAGGAAATGAGATAGTCTTTGAACAGGTAATATTCAAAGACTAGTTCCTTTCCTACTGTCCGCCAGCGGGTCTGTCGTGTTTACTTACCAGCTTAAAAACTGGCGTGTTCTGTCTCAAACGGTATAAGCTTGGAGCGCAATTGATCTGTTTACATTTTCCAGCCATTTCTGAGCAAGAGAGTACTTAGACTAAGCTGCGAGTATGAATTTTTCTAAACTAACAATATCTATGGAACTATTACACAGATCAGAAAAAAAATTGCTTTCCTTTGATGTATACAAATTATTATGATTTAAGATTAATTATTGTGAATAGAACCTGAAAAGGAAATATTTGTGTATTTCGGTTTCCTAGCATTTAAAAAAAAAAAAAAAAAAAACCGCAATTACAGTACTTAAAACCATAATTCTTATTATTATAAATTTTAACTTTATTTCTAGCTAACATTATTACTAGAGCCCTGCGTTTCGTCACTTTGAATACAAGCTAGGTGTACGGTGATTGTAACTAGCTTCGCTTGGTACTGGGAGCATTGCAAATAAAACAGTTCAGTCTACAGTCTACAATGAAGCAGTCTTCCAGCACGCTCCGGTACTGTGTGTTTACATGTGTTTGTTCGTGCAGGCCTACTTGTGCGTACTAGTCGGTGAACGACAGAAAGAATACACATGTACAAAATACCACTTGGATTTAACAACAATAATAACAAAGTATTTATTTAAAGGCAGCTTATATGCAATAAAAGATTATTTTTATCAGGGGTAGACATAACTCCAAAATTTTCAGGCGCCAGACCATTTTTTTTTTCTTCAAAAGCCAGCACATTTTGGCCACATATGCAATGAGAAAACCATTATCTTGAGATACGCAAAAAATAACAATATTAATCTAAAAAGCACATTCGAATTTCTTTCTATAACCACTTGTTAACATTATATATTAATCGTAATGATATAAAATAAAGCAAAGCCTTAAAAATGTCGAATTCGATAAAAAAATTCAGGTGCCGCATAATTTTTAGTCGTCATGGTGATCTGGCCCCCGGGATTTGTCTACCCCTCACTGTTACAATAAGCAAAACACATCTAGATACTTTAGATGTGGTTAAAGGAGGTTTGAAATTAACAATTTGAATAAAATGAATGAATGAATGAATGAATCAATCAATCAATCAATCAATCAATCAATTCAATCAATCTCACTACAAACTTGAAACAAATTATATTGACTGCGTGCTTTACGAGTCTCTGCACATTATAATGAATGACTGTAAACATTGAGTGTTTCAAATGAAAAAAATTCTCCTTCTTTCTGGTAAAATACAGTTTCTTCTTTCCAAATGAAGTGCCTACTACTAAATTCTTCTGTTTAGAGCTCTGATCTCCAAGAATGTTCACTGAACAGCAGACCTGAGCTCTGTTGGAAGCCGTCGAGCTACGTGTACACTCCATACATACCTACTGTTGTAGTTTGCTTGGATACTAGGTGTCCAAACGTAGACTCTAATTATACCACACATTATGAACCACTATGAAGTGCACAGATGTAGTAATTAAATTTACACAATTTTATTTTTAGCACTAAAATACTTATTGCATGATAATTATTTTCTTTGAATAAAGGTTATTTGTTATCGAATACGAATTATTATGGTTCATCCTCTACGAACTTCAGAGAAGATTTTTGGCAAAATATTAGGAAATGAAAATATGCTAATTTTATTTCCTTTTTATTCACAATTATTTTTGATAATGATGATTAGGGCTAGGATTTTGATGAAATTGCATCTTTTTTCTAGTAAGCCAGAAACAAAAGTGCTTTGGTATTTATATGTTATGTGATAAACTGAGTGTTTGAAGACATATTTGTTAGGGCCTTTTTTTTTTTGCATATTTCCCTGTTTCAACTCGTAAGCATTTTTTTTTTGTTTCATTCGGTCATTTTTGGGGTATTTTCATTTAATTTGGCCATAAATTCCCGTTATTAATGTAAAATAATGTTTATTTCCTTTGATACTTTCTCTGCATATTTTGTCCCTTAATACCCATTATTTTGCATAATATTTTAATCGTTTTCTACATAAATATTGTCATTTTAACATAGTACACCCCCCACGTAATGGATCATTCCAACCACCCTTCAGTATAGACTCCTCTATACCTGCTAGTTCCGGATAAGAGTGGCCTTGTGGTGGACTACATGGAACTACATCAGGTAAAATAATTAAAATGTACTATTCAGAAAAAATTATTTAAAATTCAGTAAACTTGAATTTTGGTACTGTAATTTAATTTAATTACTGGTCTAAATATTAAGTAGTACAAAACCTCTTTTCCTACTAAGTCAATTAGGTAAGACCAATTTTTAGGACATTTTTAAGGGCATTTTCGAAAGATTTCTAAGTCATAAATGCATTGTTTTTAGGACACTTCTTCATGATTTTTAGGTCATCAAAATCCTAGCTCTAATGATGATGATATAATAATAATTGAATTGGATTTAACGGAGGGGGGCACTATGGCCCAGCACCGCGACCTATATAATCTATTGCGCTGACTCTCTGGTGATGGTAATAATAATAATAATAATAATAATAATAATAATAATAATAATAATAATAATTTGTCAAAAGCCAATGGAATGTTCTATTAGTGTGCAAATTGTTTTCAGATCTGTGTATAATAAATTCATAGATGCTGTTAATTAAGAAAAATTCATGGCCGAGACTAAGTTTATGAGTCCCAGGATTACCAGATGCCGCGAACCGATAGCCTTAGGACTAGAAATAAGATAAATAAACAATATAGCATATTTACTATGCGTTACAAGAGTTGTACGACATCCTTCTAACAAGTATGCTCGTATAACAAGAATGTGAAGTTTTAGTCTTGCTTGATGAAAAATATTCACGCTGTGTGTCTCATTTGATACACACGTAACAAATGGAATTATCCTATCCTGCAGGGGACAAGATAACAGACGGACTATTTGTTTGTGATTATAGTGCCGGTCTGTATCGTAATGCGTGAATAACAGGGCTCTCAACCCTTCATTAGCACACAGCGGTTAGCTGTAATTTGAGTTACGGCGTGGCCCAGGTAACATTATGACCTTTTAATTATCACCTTATGCAGTATTTGTAGAGCAAAAATGTGGGGCGTAGTATGTGGCTGACCGCAGTAGCAAGTCAGATCGCTGTGCGTAGATAACGTCCTCTATTGTGTTGTTTTACTGCGAGCAGCAACAGTGCTACAAGCGATACCGGGTGCCCATCAACATACAGACATCAATCATTTGTGGACTCCAGTTATCTGAATAAATTTTTACATTTTCCGGGGACATACTGGTATGAAAAAACTATTTTTAACGTTTGTCATCTTGCCATTCACTTATGTTTTTTTTTTTTTTTTTTTTTTTGCATACTTTAAAGAATTAAAATACTCATTCTACTAGGTCATTCGAAAAGTTATGACAACGTAGTTACTGCTTTACATTAAATTTATTTAAGTGGTTAGGTACAACTTACAGCAGTAAAATTTTTGGTAATATTCAACATTTTTTCCTCCATTACTGTATCTTGTACAATAATGGAAATTGGCATGTGTAAAACACTGTTCTGCTATATGAAAAAAAAAATCCCTTTTCTTCTTCCGGTTGCATGACTGCTGATGCCGTCTTCCGGAAACCAAACGCCAATCCTCCCTATCCATCCACTGCTCTGGTGTAAAATTCCTGGAAGTCATGGCAGTCTGTATCCCTTCTATCCACGTCTTTGCTGGACTACCTTTTTTCCTTCTTTCTGTGGGTATCCATTCCATAATTTGTCGTGGTAGTCGTTTCTCTGTCATTCTCTTTACATGTCCATACCATTGCAGTCTTTTCTTCTCTATAACGTCAATGTTGATTGGTTCTTCCTCTACTTTCATAATTTCTTTTATCTGTCTATTGTTTACTCTTTCTCTTCTAGATTTCCCTGCTGATCTTCTTAAAACATCCATTTCTGTAGCCAAAATTTTATTTTGTTCCCTTGTAGAAATTTGCCATACTTCTGCGCCATATGTGAGAATACTTTGAAGTATTCTGTTTTATAAATTTGCAGTTTCCTGTTTCTTGTTATATGTTTGTTCCACCAAAGAAAATTTAGAGCATTAATTGCTTTTTTGTTTCGGAAATTCCATGTTCAATTTCCGTATTACTTTTTGCAAATTGATCTATTTTCGTCCCTAAATATATACATTCCGTACTTGGTTCTATAATTTCTCCATTGTCTAGTTGCTAGGGTTCTATCTCCTCGCCAATACATAAATATTTAGTTTTTTTTATATTTGTCGTCAATCCCCAACGTTCGTATTCCTCTTTTAATTTTCTTATAGTTTGATATTGGCTTATCAAAGGTTAGAGGAAGAAAACATCGATTAAAAATCACCTGGCCCTTCAGGTCGGGGGTTGGTGCATCGGGCCATCTCCTCGTTCACCATTAAAACGAAAAAAAAAAATGCTAAAAATATTTTTACGACTGAAAAAAAATATTTATACATATTTTTTGTTTTTACAAATTCAAAATGGTAGTTCACTGTACTGTGATGAAGTGTTTCTCTCATAACTCATAAACTTGTTAACTTTTTTATGTTCTCTCACTTTTATTTTATTGCTGAAACTCATGTTTACAATATCATACTCTTTCAATTACATTCCTTAATAATTAATGTTTTTAATGAATTTTGAAGAAAAAAAATGTAAATATTTTTTTTAATCGTAGAAATATTTGTTCATATAGCAGAAGGACAGTGCTTTGTACGTACCAATTTTCATTATCGTACAAGATACAGTAATGCAGGAAAAAAATATTGAATATTTGCAAAATTTTACTGCTGTAAGCTGTACCTAACCCTTTGGTTAATTTTGACATTACATACTTCAAATATAGTTTCCATTTCAACAATACGTTGCCAAATTCTTGGAAGACGCGGACTCCATCTGCAGCAGCATTTCTGGATATCTCGTTCACTGATCAATCTAAAGCTCTTCGGATGTCAGCTCTTGATTGAAAACGGATGCCTCACTTCCACCCAATAATTCAATATGGTAAGACTTTTCTCCCATAAGCTTCTTGTAATGCCCTAAAGCACTGAGTTGCATGTTTTTCTCTTGCACCTTTGTTCGCACCTTTAGGGCTGTATTGTTTACTAAAAATCAGAAACAGCCACTATATTTACAAAATATGGCTACTTCGAGATTTTCAATATTGCAAATTTATACAAGATTTGATAACATTTACACACTAAAATATTCATTCTATTTAATTATTACTCAAACTACTTAGTATTTTTAGAGATCATCTCTTAACCTCAATTTTGAGCCTATTCCTGACAGGTCATGTTGAAGTTGGTAAAGACAGCACGCATGACTTGAACAGTTTCTAAACTCATTTTGTATTTTTGGCATGTTCATATCATGTCCATTGGAGAAAAAACTCTCTCCACTGAAGCATTGCTTCTAGGAAAAAACAGATATTTCAACCAACTTCTGTAGTTGTGCACAGGGAATTTCTCAGAGATATTATTAAAATTTCACTCCATTCTGAACAAAGACTAGCATTTTCTTCATTACATTTTCCTGTTTTCTCAGAAGTCACATTCGTTGGCTGAGAACCAGATTGTTCTAAGTCCAACTTTTTACAAGAAAGAAATCTGTGTTTCATTGTGTTCCAGTTCTTGTCTGCATTTATGAATAAAACAAAATTCTAAATATTCCTCTCCACAAGGTTGCTATGAAGCTATTCCAAATTGTTTCATGAAGCTTTGAATGTCAGGAGGTTAAAATAGCTTTCCCGAAAAAAAAAAAAATAGAAAAATGGACTTGGAACAGTCTGGTTCTGGGCCATCGACATAAATTTCTTCAAGCAAGGAAGTTTATCAAATAAATAGCCTTCAACCGTTCAAGTTCATCTATATTTGAAGGAAAGTAATGGATTTTCTCTTGAAATGTTTCTCTTTTTGGAAGAGATCTTAGATAGATATCTTATCTTATGAATGAATACCTTCAGGCACTGAGATACTCGATAGCATTTTCTAAAATTATAATGATTAAGACTGAATATCTGGGGACAAATTAAATCTGAGGACATTCCAGGGACGAATTTTATCCAAAAACAAAAAGAAAATTCGGGGATCAGTCCAATCAATCAATCAGTCAGTCAACTAGTTAGTTATTATTCATTATAATGCATTGTAACTGACAACTTAAACTTTAATGTAAAACCTTCGAAAACGTTGTTTTATTTCTCTTAACAAAATGTACAGTCACTCAGTTTTAGATGTTTAATTACTTACTTAGGCACTAAATGCGTGTTTATTAGGAAATTAATACTTGTACTTTTTGCATTTGTGCCTGTTGTTTTTCTTTATTTGTATTTGTTATTTTTGCATTTATATTTGCAATATTATTTCTTTTTCTTATTTATTTCTTTTCTCTGTATTTGTATTATTGGTAGTGTGCAAGAGAAGGCCTGATGGTCATAACTTCACTGAATAAGTACACATTTATAAGTAAATCAATAATCAAGCAAATAAATAAATAGACAGACAGACAGACAAACAAACAAATAAAATAAATAAATAATGTGTAATTTGCTTTTTTCGTATTTTACATTTCCATAGACTATATTGATTCTTATATATTTAATTTTAAGTTTTGGATTTGTTGTATAATTTTATTGAAGCTTTTTATTTGTTGTAATAATCTGTTTTATGTAAGTAGTACATACACATACCGTATATAAACAATAAAAGGATTGTTTACAATTGTATATGCCTATAATTGTCTATAACTGACTGTATCCACATACAGGGTGAGTCAGGAGGAAAGGTACATGATTTGAGGGGTGATAATATTGTTGATTCTGAACAAAACAGGTTATATGAACATATGTCCTATTCTTAACGGTTTCGGAGAAAACTAACGGAAACAATGAGGAACATGAAAAGTGGTTGGTGGTAATAAATTAAAAACATTGTTACCTGTTCTGTTTAATTGTGTACTTTTCTTCACAGAACATGTTCAAAAAGTCCACCGTTAACTTCAATGCACTTTGCAACACTGCTGTGTTGCTGATCTGAGCTGATTCGGACATTTCTTTACTTGAACAAAAGTATGTAAAATGCGAGTCAGAAGGTTCCACTTTGCGCTGGTAGACTTCGCTCTTAAGCCAACCCCACACACAATAATCCATTGGAGTAAGGTCGGGTGACCTCGGTGGCCAAGAAATGACTCCACTGCACCGACTCAACGCCCATGATACGTTTGATTGATCCTACTACAACCTAATGTCGTTTTTGTTGTGCCCGCATATGAGTGCTGACGAAGGACATGAGACTAACGCCCATGATTTTCAAACAGCTGTATGTTAGATTCTGTTAAGAACAGGGCACATGTTCATAGAAACTTTCTTGTTCGTAATCACCAAAATTATCACCTCTCACACCATATACCTTTTCTCTGACCCACTCTGTATATGATACTCAAGAAACAAAAACTCGTACACGCACTGTCCGCGCCTTGATCATGTAGTCACTACTAAATATGACCAAACGCTGCGCTGGGCCTTAGTAAAAAGGATAACGGTTGTCATTTAATTGTAAAATGCATAGCTCATTGTTTTGAACACATATTGTCATAGTAAATTAATGCAGAATGTAATGTCATTTTATTCCTAATCAAATCTCGCTCCAGACTAATTTCAGACTCGTGTTTGTTTAACAAAGAACATTTATTTTAGCCTCTTGTAGTACTCTTAGTAGGTTGGGCATCGAATTTTCCGTCACTCTATATGTATGAACAGTCTTTCATACGCCATTCTTTTTAGGAAGCATTACCAAATTAACTGTCTTTTATCTATAGTCTATACTGTCCAGTGTTCAGTTTGAATGCTGCAGGTTAAAGCAGGAGCAGTTGAATGTTTCGCAAATGTTCGTGAAAAGATCTGCGTGCATTGCACATCGGAGAGCTTCATTGTCCCCACATACTGTAGTTCACTTAATTAGCAATCCGTTGATGCTGCTGGAACGCACTATATGATGATTTCTAACTCTGTAGGCTACACAAGGAAGCTCTCACCGGAAGTCGCGCGTTCCTGCACTGCCGGAAGTCAGACATAAAGTACAACGTCTCTGAGAGACCAGTGGGTAGTAAGAAAACACGACCTTGATGGAATCCAACATTGAGTTAGCAGAAATGAACAGTATTGGTGTATACTCTGTCGAAAATTCTGCTCTTACTTGAGTGATTACAACATGACTGTTAGACATGTGACTTCAAAGTATTGAGCTGGTTTTCACAGATATGCCTGTTTATGATGTTTCATTGCGGTTTAAATCTCATTCAGATCCGGACACATTATTATTATTATTATTATTATTATTATTATTATTATTATTATTATTATTATTATTATTATTATTGAGCATGAGATAACCTATTTTCAGGAGCTTATTGACGCTTCGTTAGTCTTTAAGGGCCATATTCATAGGAATTCTTAGCGCGCGCTTCCGGTGGATGATCAGCGAACTAACGTTTTTCGTATTCATAAACCAGTGTTAGCAATATGATGTGATATGAATCCTGTACAAGTAACTAGTTTAGCACGCTCGTAGCTCGGGCTAGCGAAATGTCTATGAGTAGCACCCTTAGGGCCGTATTCATAGACATTCTTAGCGCGGGCTTCTGGTGGATGATCAGCGAACTAACGTTTTCGTATTCATAAACCAGTGTTAGCGATATGATATGCTATGAATCCTGTACAAGTAACCAGTCGATAGTCGGGGCTAGTTTAGCACACTCGTAGCGCGGGCTAGCGAAATGTCTATGAATAGCACTCTTTGTGTTTGTACAGAAAATTTTCTCTTCTGACTCTATATAACGGTACAACAATTTTCCTAGTTCACGAATAATCAATGACAAACGCCAGGTATTGTTTTCAGTAACAAAAACAATATTGATTGCCGTACTGTTATTTTTACCTGCACTTGGACTTACCAGCATATTTTGAGCTTAACGTAAATTCTCGTTTTATTATCTCACTGTTCTCTTAACGGCCATTCAACGCCGGAATTCATTGTTTCCGATAATCATTTTTTTATTGATATTTGATATCAACCTACATTCACGAATAAGGGTTTGTTTATATTTGCTCGAAGTTTGTAAACATAACGGAAATTAAAAAAAAATATCGGTGTATAAATGTTTACCAAAATTGTGTGATTAAATTAAACATTTACTCTGAAATCATGATTGTGTTTTGAATTTTATTACAATGTTTGCATAGAAATATCACAAAACATCCTCGTAAAGAACTAATTTAATTTGTAAAAAGCATTCTTGTGTGTTAAGGGGTTAGATACAACTTACAGCAGTAAAATTTTTAGAAATATCCAACATTTTTTTCCTCCATTACTGTATCTTGTACAATAATGAAAATTGATATGTGTAAAACACTGTCCTTCTTCTATACGAAAAAAATACTTTACGATAAAAAAATTGATTATATATGTGTATATATATATATATATATATATTTTTTTTTTTTCAAAATTCAAAATGCTAGCAGTTTACTGTGCAGTGATGAAGCTTTTCCCTCATAACTCATAAACTTGTTAACTTTTTCATGTTCTCTCTCTTTTATTTTATTGCTGAAGCTCATGTTTACAATATCATGCTCTTTCAACTACATTCCTTAATAAATATATATATTTTTTTATTTTGTGTTACAAGAAAATACTGATATAGACCATTTTTTAAATGCATTTATTTTTATGAGACAATCTATCAAAGGTAGGGAAGTAATCTTTCATCATATTGTAGATATGGTATGCATAAATACACAAAATATTTCATCACAGAATGTTGGATAGTTTTAGAGTTATGTGGGAGACGCTTCATCACTGCACAAGGAACTGAATTTTGAAAGAAAAAAAATGTAAATGATTTTTTAAACCGTAAAAATACTTTTTTCATATAGCAGAAGGACAGTGTTTTACACATACTAATTTTCATTATTGTACAAGATACAGTAATGGAGGAAAAAATGTTGTATGTTTACAAAATTTTACTGCTGTCAGCTGTACCTTACCTCTTAATATAATACGTACCTAGAGGACTCCAATGAAATGTTCGTAACTTTGTTTTTACTTATTGTCACATAATTTGAAAATGATTTGTAGAACATAATAAATATTAGTGAATTAACTAATAAATACAATATAATCTAATTAAAAAATATGTCACTGAAGTGTTGCTTATAATTTTTAATACAGTTTTTACTAGTGTAGCAAAAAGTCTCTTTTGTTCTTGATGTTTTTCGTTGCTAATAAAATTGAAATCATTAGTGAAATGTTATTGTATTTTGCATCATGTTGCTGAAAGGAAATCGGAATAAAGATGTTTCATTTTTTATTGATACATAACACAAACTAGTGTTAGGCAGTATCTGATGAATTCTTTTAGAACAGTATGTTTCGAACTTTTTAGCCGCGAGACCCTAAAAACCGTAAAAAAGAATTAAATTAGTATTTCGCGAACCCCTCCCATCTGAGTTCGTTTAACTAATAAATACAATATACAGTAATGTATTTTTAAAAATATGTCACTGAAATGTTGGTTATAACTTTCAATATAATTTTTATTACGGTAGCAAAGAGTCTTTTTTTCTTCTGATGTTTTTCGTTGCTAATAAAAGAGAAATCATTAGTGAAATGTTAATGTATTGTGCATCATGTTGCTGAGAGGAAATCAGAATAAACATCTCTTTCATTTGTTATTGCCACATTAACACAAAATATTGTTAGGCATTGTCTTAAACTTTTTAGCCTCGTGACCCCCCAAAAACGTTAAAAAATAAGTAAATAAATAAATAAAAATAAACAAATTAGTATTTCACGAATTCCTCCCGTCTATGTTCGTTTTTCTCGGAAAATGTGATTTATTCTTTTCGTACAAGGTAAACTATTTTTATTTCGCGATCCCTTTGATATGACACTACTACCCACCTGAGATATCGACTCCTAGCTTGGTAAACTGCGTTAGAGAACATATCGTCGTTAGTGGTTACATTGTAGGAAACTTAGAGATTTCGGCCTAAAGCTGTTAGTTAGTAGCCCACAAGGGGCATATGCCCACGTATAGTATAGGCCTAGTGATTTGAGTACAGATGACATTAGCCTGAAGAGCTGGGGGTCGGAATCATATGTACTTCGTTACTTCATAATAATATGATATGCGTGAGTAATCATTTAGTACGGCACTCATCCCGTCGGATCCCTGCCACTTAGTCACTCGTAATGAGTGCACCTCTGTACATAGTGCGTTGGACATTGTGCCACTGTCACTTATTCTGTGACACAGTACATGAGAGTAGGCCAGCAAAGGGAAAACTGAGAGGTAGGACTTAAACTGAGGAGATTCGATCCGGCATCGGAACTGGACTCAGGTGTGGCTTAGTGGACAAAGCGTCAGCGCGTAGAGCTGAAAACCCGGGTTCGAGTCCCGGTGCCGGAGAGAATTTTCTCAGTTCTATCCATCCTTCATCAAGTGAGTTTAAGTTGGGTGACCGGGAGGGCCATGCAACAAGACTTCGTTCGATCCATCTTCTGGGGAAGATGTTGACGAATGTCAACATGGAAGTGGGAAGGAACTCCATCATGCGTCACCCACATGACCTGTCGTACTTTCAATAACATTTTCCAGCAAGAGAGGCAGAGTGCCTTTGAGGCGTTGTTCAAGAAGTAAGTGGTCACCAATAATCCCAATCCAAACAATGATACCAAAACTGACTAGTGCTCGTAATGAAGAAAAGTGTTGCCATCTGTTATAGAACACATGCATTTTCGCACATATGTTCACATGAGCTTTTTTTTTTTTTTTTTTTTTTTTTGTTAATTTTCCTGTTAGGAATCATTTTCTGAAGTTTGTCCCTGTAGTTCATACTCACTCTGTATACGGCTTATAATGGGCCAGAGGACGCCTATGTGTAAGAATCCGTTTCAGCCCTGAAAAAATGACGTTCAGATAAATGAAATGTAGGGGAGGTGGAGAGTATTAGTGAAATTAAAGAGGTAAACTGAAGAACTCCGAGAAAAAATCCTGTAAAACGTTGCTTTGGCCATCACAAATTTAATTATGACCCAAATCGGGGGTCATACCCTCGCCGTTAGATTGGGAGACCACCGTTCCAGCGCTAAGCCACAGCTGCGGATTTTGTATCGTTATGTGATAAAGGTTTGTTGCCGAGTTATGACCATTATTTAATATAGCCACATTACGTGCGCCGTAACTCATGCTTAGAACAAAATGTATTTGAAAAAATATGTACGATTAATGGCTATCAATTCGACTGTTATTTTATCTGTAGTTTGACGCCTATTGGGTCACGGTGTAATAGTAATTAGTGCATTCATTTACATTAACAGCAAATGTGTAATTCCAAATCTGAGGCTATTAACATCCCAAATGCAAAATTAAGTAGACTATGTTAATTTAGACTGGCTTATTTATGTTAATACCAAACCTGCCACCGGTGTTACGTGATTTGTTCATAAAATGTGGAAGAGCTTACTCTAGAGTATTTGTTTTTATTTGTATATGGATTTTATCATCGTGCCACAATATAACTACATCAAACAATGCCAATAAACCCCTAAAGAATCATAAAGATAAAAAAGCAAATAATGAGAGAGAAGCTAATAAAATCTGAAATAATAACTAGCAGATATTTATTAGCCACAATCAAGTTACAGGCTTTGTAATATACAGAAAACAATTAATACGCACTCTGTAGTTATTATCACAACAAATGTGATGTTATTTATTTTGTGTAATGCAGCTGAAGAGACCTCATGCAGGTTACGCCAATAGATATGTTCTGTATCTACATTGAAGTAATGCTTATTAAAACTGATTGCTTCATTTTCTCTTAGGTATTTCCTCTGGGTGGTGGTTTGTATGTATTATACTGCACATCGTAAATACGTACCGATACAGCCCTTGGAGGACAATGTCGACCAGGAGACTGCTGGGCCCTATTTCACAAAAGTGTGGTCTAATACATTACCAGTGTATTTAGCTGTAACTACAGGGTTGTTTCCGGTCTCTGATAACGAATTTGAATGACGTCATGTGCGTCAGGAATCACACGATAGCTGGATTGCGGCGAGAGGTGACAGACCAGTAGTGAGTGATTTCATAATCAGAGTGCACGGTGTATCACAGTAACAATGCCCAAGAAAGTAGAGCCTTTTTGTGAGGGGTACATAACAATCCTTTCCGATGCCAAGTACAGTTACGTGAAAATCATAGGAGCCTGCAGAAAACGTGGTTTCGTTATTTCCAAGAAAGGCATCTTGTGTGTACCTAATAAGACTGGCAAAGCTCGGATGGGATTAATTCTAGAGTGGAAAAAGTAAGCAAATCCACCTCCCGTCACAAGTCTCCACACCCCACGACATAGGCGGAGAGAGAACAGTTTCCTTGGGGAGGGGCAAAGTAAAACCATGGGTTATGAGACGGGGTTATGAGAGACATTATTTACCTCCTTCCCTGTTATAGCTTGACCGTGGTACAGTATATCGGAATATGATCATTTAATAAAGGTAATTGGGGGGGGGGCATGTTCTTTTCAGTGTTACATCCATATCCGCGATTTTTCAAACCGAGTTGTATAGGGCTTGAACTGTAGGTTACTACAAATTATAATAGGGTATAACTCTACATCATATTATATAACAGATAGCTCATCCCTATGTTAAAATCGGTAGCACTTTGAAGAGAACAACCGCCAGGATCGCCACCCGCCCGTCGTAAATGAACACGAGATGGCAGTACAGTTACTAATGCAATTCAAATGAGTTATGACGTAACTCCTTATGTAACAACTAGATGGCTACATAGTAAACCTGACAAAAGTTGTTACCATCAAAGCCTATGTGGCCGAGCAATCTGGGTATATTATTATGATCTAGGGTATACCTTAAGACAGTCTCCCTCTTTTTCTCTCTCGTTCAGAAACACATGCATACACCAATAAAACTACGTAGTAGTGCTAACAGAAACTTTTTTGTATGAAGCTTACCTTCCTGAAGTATCATATGAAATCTGAATTCTAATTATTTTCTTTAATCTCGTCATTAAGTTTACACATTATACCTGGATCATTTTTCTTTTTTCTGCATTGTTGTGCAGTATGTTATTTATATTTCTTCACGTGGCGGCCTGAACACCTGCAGACTTCTAACACATGAGTATAGACCGTTACCAAAACAAAAAACAGTGCTTCCATTCCTCAAATGAGCTATAGGAATTCTTATACATTCAGAGATTTAAAATAAATATTATAGTCCAGACACATGATCTGAAGACATTAATTAATCAACTTAAGCACAGAAACTTAATCATAAACAAAAGCAAAAAGATGTTTTGAATTCAATATTTTCTAATGTTAATAGAAAAAAAAAAAAAATCAGACAAGTTTGGGGGGGAAATGCCTCCCCCCATAACTCCACCTACGCCCCACGAGATGATACAAATTAATTTCATTCGAGCTTTACCAATCTTATTAAGTATACAGAAGATGCCTTTCTTGGAAATAACGAAACCTCGTTTATTGCAGGCTTCTTTCACTTTCACTTAACTGTACTTGGCATCGGCAATGGTTATGTACCCCTCCCAAAAAGGCTCGATTTTCTTGGGAATTTCTGCTGTGAGTCGCCGTGCACTCTGACTATGAGATCACTCACTGCTGGTCTGTCACCTCGCGCCACAGTTCAACTGTCGTGTGACTCCTGACACACATGATATCATTCAAATTCGTTATCAGAGATCGGAAACAGCCCTGTAATATTGATTGGAATATATTACTCCATACTTATATCACTGTTTTATAAATTCTAACTTTCAATTTTTTTAGAGCAAACTGAATGACAAAAGCTGCTCAACCGAATAGTAACAGGAATATTCCATATTTATCCTGCGTTTAATTTCTGTCCCGAGCATCATATTTGTTACTGTTCCTCCAAGATATTAAAGTTTTCTACCTTCGCAAACGATAAATTTCCAATTTTTATATGTCCATTTTTAAGAAGGTTTGTTAAAATTATCATAATTAAAAATGAAATATTACAGATAATTCTATGTTGTGAGTATTTGTCATTAATGATGCATATTAATATTATTATTTATTATATGAAAGTGAAACCTTTTGGGGTTATGTAAGTAAACATACATTAGATTTTTATTTCTATAATTTTCTGAGTAACGGCTTTACATACAGTATATGTTTCTAAAAGCTACAAAACTTACATATTTGCTATTAAAAACGAAATACGTTTATAGTTATGAATCAAGTGATGCGAGCCTTTATCAGATATTAATGGCGGTGCGGTGTAGATGTTTATGTGTGATTCTCTAATTATCCTAGGTAGTAGTGCAATACTATGATAGAGGCATTAGTAACCAGGTCATTCTTACTATTTTAGCTGCGGCTTAAAAAGTACATCAAAATTGATTTCATATTCGTTTGGTTGAAGCAATCGGATTCGTGATCGCTGTCAAGTACATAATTTTATTGTACGAAAAATAGCAAGTCATTTCATATCTTGCTGACATGATGAGTTAGTTCATTTCCCTCAAGCAACAACGAATAAAACGCTGAAACAGCTAATTTTACTTAGTATTACAATTACGATTCTACAGCTCTGCTATAGCATTCGCCTTATTTCAGTATCTCAACAATGGATTCTCCACAACAGCCTCTACTGTTGAAAATACGCGGGATAATAGGCTACAGAAATAATTTACATCTCTGATCTTCAGCAAGTAACAATAAAACTCATTACGAGCTTATCCTTAATAAATACGCCATTGATTGAACATATTATGCTAAAGTTTTAACTTGGCCAATATGATGGCCATCATTTACACTCCAAAATGTCATATTCCTCCCAATAGTCCGCAATGACCTGAAATAGCCACTACTTTACTCCCACATGAAAGAAACCTCTGATCGCCTTGACATTGTTACTTGCGTTTTCGCATTGAAACTCAAAGAAATGAAGAAAAAGCATTTGGAATAAAATCCATTCAGGTGGAAGTTATTTAAAAAGAGAAACTTTTTGACAAGGTTACACCACAGTGTAGTATATCGTCGTTGTTCCTGCAATAACTCCTATGTGCAAAATATACCATTTTTCAGTAGGAGGATAAAACATTTATTCATCCTATGGCAGCCGTACGTAGGGGATTGTGAATTCTTACATTTTCGAAACAAAGAAATATAATTACATGTAGGAGATTTTATTATTTGCTGTATCACTATTTAAGTTATTTAATAGAGCAAAAATCTGAAAATCGTTAAATATGTCACATAGGAGTTATTGCAGGAAGAAGCACGATATACAGTCACTAAGCTCAATATGTAGGAAATGTGCATCCATGGATAGTTGCTAACCACTAGGTTAGCTACTATCGCCTCATCACAGACAATGCGAAATAGTACCGGCACAGTCTATTGTTCCTAGTATTCTCACAACACAAGTTTCGTAACTGTATATATATTAGACTGTGGTTACACTTCATTGAATTATTATGTTACTTTCAATGTTACGTCTTTCGTGGAGTATGTTTCATTATTATGGAAAATATCTGGTATTCTGCCTGGAAAATAAATCTGAAAAATCCTTATTTAAACTTCTAATGAACTTAGTCTGCAGCATTTACTGCACAAGCCACTAGTTTATTATAAAATAATCTGTGGGAAAAACAGGTAAGTACTGCGATCTACACGACTATATCTGAAATTAATTACTTTGAGAAAATAATTTTTTTTTCTAGAAATGCGTAATATTAGACTACTTGACTTCTGAAAGTCTCTAGTATCAACACTGATAGTCTATCGTGACATAACTAGGACATAACATGGCGAATTCTCGCATTCACATCACCACATACAATCCCGCAACGACCAATTCCATTGTCCGTAACCTCGGAATTGATGTAAAACAGTTATATCAACGACAAAAAAAAAAAAGCGCAAGGCTAAGAAAACACGACAGATCCTATGGATCTGAAACATAACAGCAGCTTGTTTACAAAATGTAATGCTTCCGTAAAGATTTGTTTTGGCATATTCATTTCCGTAGCAGTAGCGAGGTATAATTTGAAAGATTTGAAGTTTAAACTGGCCATTACTTTAACACAAGGTATTAAATTCCATTATGATTTGCATAATTTCTCAGTGTGCGGCTTTGTATTATAAACGTTCAATTAAGCGATACTGGCATTAGTCCATGTAATTACCTATTGTGGCAATGAAAACCAACTGTTGAATGAACAATAGCGCAATAGTATTAATTTTCGAAGGGGTTATTTTCCAAAGATGTTGTTACTGATACGGAGGAATGAGAACAATTATTATCAAAATATGTAATAAGCTTCTGTTTACAATTGAAATTAAACTTTGGAATGAAATTAGGTACATGAATTGTCATATTTTTATTTAGGGTACCGGTCTGCTTTTTCTCATAAACATTGTTTAAGGATTATGAATGTACATTGAATATTTACAAAAAGTTACCATCTTTTTGCCATGTTGTGATCATGATATATAGATTCCGCTTCAGAGAATTCAGTACAAAGAACACAACTATTTTCTCTGAAAATATAGTACAACTCCAACTCTGTATAAAATTTTTCACAGTAAGAGCCCATCTGTTTTGATAATTCCCGGACATTTTCCCGATTCCGCATTCCCGAACATCCATTTTCCCGAATACAAAATTCCCGAGTCCACTTTCCCGATATATTTTCCCGATTTCTTTGATTTCCATTTTCCCGAAATTTCAATTTCCCGAATACAAAATTCCCGAATACACATTCCCGATTTCTTTGATTTCCATTTTCCCGATAATATAGTATTATCACATAAATGTATTTAATATAATTATGGCATAATTAATTACATTTTCTCTTTGCAAAGTGAAATAATGTCCAAGTGTCCTCAGGTAATCGAGATGTCTGTTATCGGCTGCAAAGGTGTGATAATCCTGCACGGTAATTCTTATCCGTGTTTCAAGTTGTAGCCACTCTCTCTTCGGTTGTGCCCTCACACGTCTACTCAATGTGAATTCCGCAGTCATAGTCCTCGTGTCGCTCTCTTCCTTTTGGATCTCAGTCGAGATGCGGCTGGCCCTTTCAGTACTTCCAGCTTATTAGGCGGCCCAGAAATAATCGCCTGCGCAGAACATTCTTTGGAACGTACTTTTGCACAATCCCAGTATAGTTTTCCTCCAGCCGCACTCTTGCTCTTTAAATACACGTAACCTTCCAGCAAAAGCTTTTTACTTCCTCGCGCTGAAGTTATAATTGTAACTTCATCTGTCATGTTTCTCACAACATAAATTTAATAAATTTGTTTGCCTAAATGTAGTTTTGTAATTTTTTTTGTTTCCTGGCAACATGTAGCCTAAATGAAATTTCGGGACCGGGGGTTCGGGAACTTGGCTTCGGGAAAGTAGCATTCGGGAAAAGGTAGCTTCGAGAAAACGTCCATTCGGAAATGCGGATTCGGGAAAATGGGTGGGAACGTGTTTTGATATAGCCTACTAAGATCGCAGCTATGCAGGCGCAGTAGGGAAAGACCCATGAATACGAAAGTACTACATAAGTACGCAATGTTATAATGTAACATTTACTTCAATACTAAAGACAAATTGCGTCTTCATACATAAAATATACACACTTTTTCTTTTATGAGCTATAATATTTTTAGGACTAAAATAATTTCTAACAAACTTACAGTTTTACTCAGTTCTTAAAGAAAAAAATAGTATCATACAAACAGCTCTGACAAGAGTCGTACTTATAGTATAGCATAGTGACTGGTAGATTTTATAGAAGATGTCTTTATTCAGAAGTCTCCCTTTCTTCTTCATAATATGTAAATATTTTATTCCAGCTTGTCTTTAGAGTTTCAGTAATTACTCGACTTGTAATGTTGGGGACCGATAGGGGTGCGTTACGGTGATTTCAAGTTGACTATCCGTTCACCAGTCAGTAGGCCTACTCGAGCATCGTAAACAGTGTACCTGCTGAATAATAATGCCGAAGGTTAAAGATTCTCAGCCGCATATTTTTTCAGAGGAATTTGGTGAATGTTTTGAAGTGAATGCGAGTGAATTCTATGATAATTCTTCTGCACACAACGAAAGGTACGTAAAAATATTCCTCTATAATGCTGTGTGGCTTATATTTATTTTTTAGAGCTGTCCAGATTTGTTTATGTTCACTTTGTTATTCCCGTAATCGATCGCAGGAACAAGTCAATGTCCTCGTACTAACTCACGTCCCCGACCTATGTACCACACTGCAGTCAACATTTTTAATCGGTCCTCAACATTACAAGCCTAGTAATTACAATATAGGATATTGTTTTATGTTCCAATTATTAGTATTTTTTTCTTCATAACGACTACGAAGCTATGTTGGAAAGAGAGTGTGAAAGAATGATACTGAAACTGATCAGGAAAAGGAAAAGGAATTGGTTTGGTCACTGGTTGAGAAGAAACTGCCTTCTGAAGGATGCACTGGAAGGAATGGTCAAAAGGAGAAGGGTTCGGGGCAGAAGAAGATATCAGATGATAGACAACATTAAGATGTTTGGATCAAATGCGAAGACTAAGAGGAAGGCAGAAAATAGGAGACTGGAGAATGCTGGGTTTGCAGTGAAAGACCTGCCCTGGGCAGGACACTAAGAATGAATGAATGGATATGAATTTTGTTACATACTTTCTAACAGAAAGAAATATCTATAGATTCCCAGTTCAGCTTGAAGGATGTGATTTATAAGAGAGGGTTCACAAGGACCAACTTCTTTTCACATTTCTACTTATTCGATCGTTTTAGTAGGTTATTTTACGACGCTTTATCAACATCTTGGGTTATTTAGTATCTGAATGAGATGAAGATGATAATGCCGTGAAATGAGTCCTGAGTCCAGCACTGATAGTTACCCAGCATTTGCTCATATTGGGTTGAGGGAAAGCCTCGGAAAAACCTCAACCAGGTAACTTGCACCGACCGGGAATCGAACTCGGGCCACCTGCTTTCGCGGTCAGACGCGCTAACCGTTACTCCACAGGTGTGGACTACTCGATCGTGAACACTGCGAATGAATGAATGAATGAATGAACGAATAAACTTTAGAATTTCGATAACTAAGTTGCAGTTTGTGTTCCATGTTTAAAGATGTCCGCTTCACAGACGTCTTTTACCGTCTGTGATGTGCTCGGTGCCAGTGGCTGAACTGAACTGGCTTCATCATTGTTTTACTAAGCCACGGTACGCTTACAACATTCACAGAATTGGAGTCGTATTGTAGTGTTTTAATTTATCCCATCTGAATTTCTTCCCTTTCAGCTTTGGTGTTCAACCACAAATTATATCATTCTGTTGTTTGATTAATTTTTCATAAGTTCCTTGTCTGCCATTATATTAAAAGTCTGTCTTTAATTTTAAAGCTGGTCTTCCATGTTTTCTTTCCTCTGTTGGAGACCAATGCATTATTTGTTTAATCCGTCCATTTTAGTCCATTTATGCTATGTATACATACAATTTAAGGGGTTTATTCTCTTAATTTTTAATAACTGTTAACGTATCACTCATGGCTTCCCAAATCTCCTCATTAGTATGTCTTCGTTGTCGTGTGACTTGTAAGTTCCTTCACAGCAAATTAAATTCTAATGTTCTTATTTTAGTTATCTGCTCTGTTAGAAGCCAAATCTGCCCGCCATAACATGTAAAATTTTGTGTAATGCTGTTGAATATACGTATTTAGTTTTTTTCTTGCTTATGTTTTTATTCCAAGCGATTCCATGAATGGCTTATGTTGAACATTTTTTATTGCAATTTCAGTTTGTATTTCTTTATTGTATGTGTCATCACTTCAACTTAAAAAAAATATATTTTTACATGCAAAATAAGAAGAAAAGTATAACTGTATATAATATACAGGGACATCACTTTATTTTTACCAACATTTCTAATATTGATCTGGATGTACTCGGAAACACTGTTACCCCCTTTCCATTATAGGAGTTTGGTGTTATTAGTGCAATATGTATTACGTTTTTCATTTTGATCATAACTTTTACAATATTTTATCAAAATTTAGTAGAGTAGTAACAGTTTTTTTTTTTTCTCGCAAACTCAACTCTTCAGGCGGTTGTATTCATTATATGAAGCGTTCAGAAGTCAATATGATTAACTCCACTTTTGGTTATTTCAGAGTTTCTAAGTCGGTAATGTATTAAATTGACCATATTTTCAGTGATCAATGTAATTAACTCTATGGTTCAGTAAAAAGCCCACAGAATGCAGTATTCTTCTTGACTGCATCATAGAATTAATAATGAGTATTTAACTTTAACCTTGAATATCTCAAAATCTTTGGAAAAGGAGTTAATCATGTTGACTTCTCATCGACTCATATAGACTAATGGCTACTTTATTCAGCATATTACCATACTTTCGGTAACTCTAATCTTCACTTCTGCTCAGTCCACACAGATGAAGTTACTCAGTCATGCTACATAAAGTACCTGTGCCAAATAAGCTATAGAAAATGCAACCTTATTTCTGAAACACACTATACTCTGTACTGTTTACTTCACTGCTAGCAGACTTCGAATGCAACAGCGGCCGCAAGTTTGTGTGGCTGACGGGAGCAAGGACATTAGTGAAAGGGGTGGGAGTCAAGTACATTCAGAAACGCAGGTACAATAAAAATGCAAGTAAAAATGATGTGATGTCCCGGTATAATTTGTTGTTGTAATTAATAATTAGTAGGGTTATGTATTACGAAACGTAAGGTTTTATGTACTGTATCTTTTGTTAAGTTTATTTATACACGCTTTAACATCTATGATCATATTGCATGTGTAGGATCTTTGGGTACTTCAGTAGGCTGTGAACTATTCTTGTAATACTGTTTCCATTGTCATATGTTGTACAGGGTGGAAGTGATATAACTGTGCACATTAAAGGAGGTAATATAATACATTAAAATAGATAAAAAACATATGCGTTTTGTAATTAAGTGCATGATTAATTAAAAAATTAAACTGAAATTCTACGTAGTTTAGGAAAACAGCGCGTCCCCGACTCACGTGGTAAATTTCAGAAAATTTGACCTCGCATTTAAAAAAAAAGAAAGGTGCTTCTATCATTGAAAGGCCTTCACTGGAAAAGCCTAATGGTGGGTTAAAATATCCCCAACTAGTATTACTTTTCATTTTATAGAGCGTCAAATTTATCGTACTTTCGTAAAATTCTTAGTTTTGGAAGAACATTGCTCACAGACATTTAGTGACAGGATCTTCAACGACATCTCTTTTTAAAGCAGATTCAGAGAGTAATATAATGACTTTGGAGGGATTTTTTAAAATTCTTATTCACTTGACTAGGCAGATTTATTTGTATTACTTTTTTTCTTTACGAAATAGCTAAAAAATAGAAATACAATAATATGGGTGACTTAATATAGAATAAAACACAGTTTACAGATCCAATTTTTTTTTTGGGGTAAGGGTGGAAAATAAAATAAAGAAAAGAATTCTCATCGTGGATTTCTTCTCCGCGCGGCTCCATCCCACAGCAAGCTGAGCGTGGGTGTAGATGGCCAACGCTAGCAGCTCGTAAGTTCCGTCATGCGAGTAGTTCACGCATTCGAAAACAATTCGAAATGAAAGATGTATTTCTTTGAATACTAAAATAATTTATACGATATTACATAATCAATACACTGACCTGTTACTGTTTACTGATGGTTACGATTGGTATAATTCTTGCTTTTAAGACAATACGTAATCACTATCTTATCTTACCTTAATATAGCAGTTTTTTTAATTTGCTGCTACGCAATAAAAGAAAACTCTCAAACATTGGAATTCAATAACCACTGTCACCTTGTACAGTAATAATACACACAGAAGACTGACTGGTGGGTCACGTATTCGTCTCGTTCCTTGTGTTGTGACAACACACCAGCTGTTTCAAGACCACTCAAAGGCCAGTTGATGAGAATATTCTGGCTCCTCTCACATCTCTGCATGACGCTGCAGGGAGCGTGTATTTTTATAGCGAGATTTGAAACATTTATTTTAAGGCTTCTCATTTTTTTTTTTAAAATTGTATAGTTTTTATCTCAACAATAACTAATATTATAGTATTTTATATCCATACTTTTTTGGTGGTAACATGTTATAAATCACAAAAAACAATATATCCATAATTTCCACAAACAGTAAAATATATATGTTATACCCCATTAATACACTTAATGTGTACTACAAAATTAGCTATACCTTAAGTTTTTATTTCGAAGCTGGACATAGTAGTACGCGTTGAAAGTAAGAATAAAATAGAAAATACGCTAAATTTAAGTAATTTTATCTGAAAAACTACTGAGCTAAAGAAAGTCAAAATTTGTACATTTACTAGTTCCCACATACCAAACCTCTGTACGAATTTTCAGACAATTCTGACATGTCATTGTATTCCGTTGTCCGATTTCATATGGAATAGCCCTACACGAAAACACACACGCACACGGTCTGAACAGCAGAGTTCCGTCGCTTAGTCATTCATTTTATTGAAACACTAAAGGGATGAATTATTCCTTATCAGTTTCTCTAATGATAAGAGTAAAAATCAGAATCGTGCAGATAGTACTTATCGAGTAAAACTGTATTAACATTTAGGAGAAAGTATGTTAGGTAGTCTATGGCAAATTCTCGTTCCAATCTCGCGAAATACCATCTCCCTATCACCAATCTCTTACCTCTTTCTCTTATCTATATTCTAACCACGAACGTAAATGCCAGATCACTTATCTGTGGCACGCTAAGTATACCTCTTCATAGAATATCTTATTATTCATCACCTTTTACAGTATCCACCTCGCGACAATTAAATTCCTTGTTACAAAGTATTAGGGAATGCAAGACAATAAACATTTTTAAAAACAGCTTAAAGAATAACTTTCGTAGCAATTCACTTCAATCATACTGACTTAATATTTAATGATAAAACACACATGTTAGGTCAATAATACGGTGTTCATTGATTTGATGAAATACACTAGTGTTCATACAACTGTAACATATCACCTTTAATGTATTTCATACTGACTTAAACTATCACTGACTAAATTGTTATTTATTCCTTTAGACATCATCCTGAAAGCCCTGTATTTTTAAAATTATCTCATAATAATCTCTTTCTATTATCTATCATTATTAGAAATATATTAAAATTCTATGTATGTTTGCTTAATTCTGCTACACAGTTTGTATTTCATTGTTTAATTAATAGTTCATAGTATTTTGCTATTTAATTAATAAATAACCCTTGTATACATGTAACTCTTATCTAAATCAAATAATTGTTGAATTCTTTGTAGCTTGTAAGTTCATACATATGTATGTATATTTTTTTCTGGTTGAGTGGAAGAGAAGGCCTTACGGTCTTAACTCTGCCAGCTAAAATAAATAATAATAATAATAATAATAATAATAATAATAATAATTATTATTATTATTATTATCCTATCGACGCTAAATAACCTGGTAGTTGATACAGCGTCGTTAAATAACCGAGTCACATCGCTCGATATTATGTATTTTAATGGCGACCAATTATGCTAAATATTGTAACTCTGGAAACATACAATTTTCTACAAATAGGCTTACATAAAGTGCGCCCGCTTGTTGAAAGAAAGCGCCTACAGTCCAGAATTGTTACTGCCTACGTTATGTATTTTTAAAGATATTTTGTAGTTTATTTACACTTTAACAATTGAAAATCGCTTGATTGTTCGCATTTGATGAATAATAAATTTGTAATATTATCTCAACTTCCTTAAGAAATTCTTTCCCTATTTAAAAGTATAATATGTATAGTAACTATATCTATCAGAAACAGGATAGGGCAATAGTGTCTGGTGTGGTCTGCAAATACATTAGTATTCTAGTGTATTTCAGTCCAGGTGAAATTTAAATATCATAGGTTTTGAGCCAAAGTTCATTGATCTGTGGTCAAATTATGTAAATATATTCATCATTGTTTCCAGTATTCATATTTTTTAGAGATGAAATAGAAGGGGCGAATACAGAACCATATATATTTTATATGAAGGAACAAACATTGGAATGGAGCAAATTCTGAACGTGAGGACGTACGAATAGTGCGCTTCATTACACTCCTACATTCGTTTGTGTTTAAAATGCCTTCTCTCGTGGGTCTCTACGCGCCATGTAGCAATTTGTTTTAATTTTCAATAAAATAACTCTTTGGTTGAACTCAAAGGTTCATTATAGAGCCAGGTCAATCCATTTCACGTCAGTCGATTCGAATACGACGCGGGAATATTAATCCGCCATGTTCGCCGTAACAATGTTTGATCTCGCGTCTTGAATAAGCAGATAGAATTTTAATGTTCTGTCTGATATTTTTCCTCCCCCTCTTTCTAATCTTTTTCAAGTCACTGAAGGACTAAACTAGTAGAACCTTTATTGAACACTTCAGATTCACACGGTTGTTGCAGGAGCTACTGTACCTTACTTTGCGAGGTTACGCCATGATTGTATAATTGGATACTATCGAGGGCATTAGCCATCAGCAGTACGTCTATAACTACCAAAACGAACAAGGTTTCCGCAAGAATTAAATCAGCCAATCTCCGCTTACCGACTGACTTGGCTTAACCAGTGACTGACTTTACTTGCCAATTTTTTGACTTGACATCGATTTACCACCTACTATTGAATGACTCTGTTATTGACTATTGGAACCGACTTACTAACTGACTGGTTCAGCAACTGATTGGCTCTTTCTGACATACAGTCTCTCTTTCTGACTCACCAGCTCTCTTTTTGACTTAATGTCCATTTTGCTGACTTACTGACTTTTACTGGCTCACTGGCTCTTTTGCTGGCTCACCGATTCTTTCGCTGACTCACCGGCTCTTTCTCTGACTCACTAGCTCATTTGGTGACTGGCAGTCTCTTTTGCTGATTCGCCGTCTCTGCTGACTCGCTATCTCTTTTGTTGATTCTCCATCTTTTTGTTGACATCCCCCCTCTTTTTTTGGCACGTAGTTTCCTATGCTAACTCTCCGTCCGATTTGCTGGCTCGCCGTCTCTTTTGCTGATTCGCCGTCTCTTTTGCTGATCTTTTGCTAACTCGCCGCCGCTTTTGCCGGCTCTCTTTTAAAGACCTGCCTGCTCTCTTTTGCAGACCCGCCTGCTCTCTTTTGAAGAACCTCCTGCTCTCTTTTGCAGACCCGCCTGCTCTCTTTTGCAGACCCGCCTGCTCTCTTTTGCAGACCCGCCTGCTCTCTTTTGAAGACCCGCCTGCTCTCTTTTGCAGACCCGCCTGCTCTCTTTTGAAGACCCGCCTGCTCTCTTTTGCAGACCCGCCTGCTCTCTTTTGAAGAACCTCCTGCTCTCTTTTGAAGACCCGCCTGCTCTCTTTTGCAGACCCGCCTGCTCTCTTTTGAAGACCCGCCTGCTCTCTTTTGCAGACCCGCCTGCTCTCTTTTGCAGACCCGCCTGCTCTCTTTTGCAGACCCGCCTGCTCTCTTTTGCAGACCCGCCTGCTCTCTTTTGAAGAACCTCCTGCTCTCTTTTGAAGACCCGCCTGCTCTCTTTTGAAAAACCTCCTGCTCTCTTTTGAAGACCCGCCTGCTCTCTTTTGAAGACCCGCCTGCTCTCTTTTGCAGACCCGCCTGCTCTCTTTTGCAGACCCGCCTGCTCTCTTTTGCAGACCCGCCTGCTCTCTTTTGCAGACCCGCCTGCTCTCTTTTGCAGACCCGCCTGCTCTCTTTTGAAGAACCTCCTGCTCTCTTTTGAAGACCCGCCTGCTCTCTTTTGAAGAACCTCCTGCTCTCTTTTGAAGACCCGCCTGCTCTCTTTTGAAGACCCGCCTGCTCTCTTTTGCAGACCCGCCTGCTCTTTTTTGAAGAACCGCCTGCTCTCTTTTGCCTACTCCTCGGCTATTTTATGAACTCGCTGACTCTTTTTACTGACATAGTGTTTTATTGGATAGCATAACTGCCTTGTCGACTTACTCACTGAATGGTGAATGTCGTAGTTGGTGATTAAGGCGTTAAAGATAATGATAACACTTTCCTGTTTTGTGAAACTTTGAAATTTCGTGAACATTGTGATATCTATAAAATTCCAAACTGAGAGGGTAGTCACAGTGACTTTTAAAGTTATGTCGTAATGAGTATTGAGTCGTAATGAGTATATGCGTTTTTTGAACCGGACATTCTACAGGAAAGGCTACAAATTATCAATATCTAAAAAAAATCAATAATATCCGTATTTCAGGTCAGTTGTAAACCATTTTCTTAATTGATGGCGTTAATACTTTCAATTACCCTAATGTGAAACAGAAGAGTTGCATAAATATCATATTTAATTTTCAAATAAATGCGGTATTTGTGTCATCTGTGATCTAATTAATAATTCATCTTTTATGAAATAAGCTGTCAGACTGCTCATGCCAAAAACAACTGACCATGTTGTGTTTACTTGAACACTGCGTAACTTTGAATGAACAAGTGATGGCTAAGGGGAGGGAGATCATGCCTTACTCCTCCCTCTTTCTTGTGTGCTAAGGGGTTGAGGGGTTGACTCGTGAATCAAGAAATGCGGACGACTGCCGTAAACTGACTGCCTTTGAAGGTTTTGCGTCCAATTTTTCTATTTTGTTCTCTGCTTTGCAGATAAAGATACATTATTATCGGTTAGCGCGTCTGGCCGCGAAACCAGGTGGCCCGGGTCCGGTTCCCGGTCGGGGCAAGTTACCTGGTTGAGGTTTTTTCTGGGGTTTTCCCTCAACCCAATATGAGCAAATGCTGGGTAACATTCGGTGCTGGACCCCGGACTCATTTCACCGGCATTATCACCTTCATCTCATTCAGACGCTAAATAACCTTAGATGTTGATAAAGCGTCGTAAAATAATCTACTAAAAATACATTATTATTTACGATGTCAAACGAGACATCTGCTTCCAGAAACATCTCTCTAGAAAGCGAAAGTACTTCGTGGGACGTTGACCGGTAATAATTCCGGGATCAGGATTCTTTTACGTGTCGTTTATCTACGATACAGAACTCTAGTTTTAATTTCATTTGAAAATATGTTACACAAGCGATTTTAATCGCTTTTAGACTTAGAAGGACTACTGGATCCAAAAATGTCAGGACCGCACTTCTCTGTTTAGGATCAGACTTGCGACACGCACGTTAGCCCGCCATTAGCGCAAGGTCTGATCCCATGTTTTATTAGCATAAATAAAAGGGAGGAGCGTTTAGTTGCCGTGGCAACACGCGGAATGCCAAGTCCTAGGCGTCGAACCTCGATTTTCCAGTTTATGCAGCACAACGTACGAAATGCCTTGGGATAGAACGTCGTCGGGTCGTGTTTCAGGTGTGCGCCAGACATAAACAAGACTTGCTGACTAGGGATACTCTTCTGTCCTTGGCCATTAGCAAGTCTCGTTGCTCTGGTGGGAATGAATTCATTGTGCAGAGCTGAATACATTCGGCAAATGAAACTGTGCTCCAGAACAAAATGTGAATTTTGATATATTTGATTAGTCCATAGACCATATTATTAGCCATCTTCCATTTTCTTGAGGAGCTACATCACCTTGCTAGATATTTTGCATTTCTTTTGAATAACACTAGACTGTCAAATGGCGGGTCTCCTTTACCATGTAGGACAATTGCGGAAATTTCACAGTACAAGTACAAGGGAAGGAGCGAACACTCAAGTCTCAAGGAATGAAATAAAAGGCCGCCAATCGAACCAGGGATGGCTTGATTGATAGGCTTTTTGTATCCAGTACACATTTTTCAAGTGTTATGAATCCCCAGTATGTTGTAATTTTACCAGTATCAGTGAAAAATTAAAAAAGAAAAGTTTTTTCATAAAAAAATTCAATTCACAAGTTCTATGCAGTTGTCTACCCTAGAATTTCCAAGAAAATTTGAGTAAACATCTTTGAGTGCTTATATTCCCCTTTTCTCCTTGTATTCCTTATGTCCTTGTATTCCCAATGTACTCCTTTTATTTCCCATGTCCGCCTTTTATTGCCCGTGTCTGCCTTTTATTCCCCATGTCATGTCCTCTTTTATCCTCCATGTCATGTCCTCTTTTATCCTCCCATCTCCTTTAATTCCTCACGTTCTCCTTTTATTCTCCATGTTCCCCTTCTGTTCCCTTTGTTTTTCTAGTGATCCTCTTGTTCTCCTTGTATGGCTCTTTTCCCTTACATGTTTTATTTTTTCTTCTTTGCATCTTTTGCTATATCACCCTTTCTTTGATAATATTCATATTTTCTCTTTTGTCTTATCTTTTCCATTACTTTTATCTTTTCCTGCCTTCATATATATATTTTTTTAATATCCCACATTCTTATTTTCTTTTTCATTGTTTGTCTTTTCCTTCATTCTCTTCTCTTTACTTTTATTTTCTCTTTCCTTCATTTTGCTTTTAGCTATTCCTCCACTCTGCTTCCTCTTCTTCATTTTCTTTTTTCCCTTAGTTTTGTTTTTTCGTTACCTTCATTTTGCTTTTTATCCTTTTCTTCATTTTCCTTTTTCATTTCCTTCTATTTGATTTTTCCTTTCCTTTGTTTCGCTTCTTTGTGTTTCAATTTGCTTTTTCATTTTCTTCATTTTCCTTTATCCTTCCATTCCATTTTCTTTTTCCTTTACTTTGTTTTTTCTCTTTCTTCATTTAGCCTCTTTCCTTTCCTTCATATTGTTTCTTCCTTTTCCTTCATTTTGCTTCTTCCTTTCTTCACTTTGTTTTTTCCCTTTCGTTTTTACCATTTCCTTCATTTTGCTTTTTTGTTTTTTCTTTCATTCATTTTGTTTTTCCCTTCATTTTACTTCTTCCCTTACCTTCACATGTCCACTTTTGTCAATTTTTACAGCAGAAGCAAAAAAAAATGTTTAGTTTGCTAATGGTACTTAGTGTAATCAGATAATTTTTATTCGACGACAAAGGTGTTAAATTACATTTACATGTATAAATTAATGGTAACGTCACTAAAACTTAACTGTAAAATAATAATATTTATGATGGACTTGTGTCCTTTCAATAATAAGCAATAAGTAAAACGTAATAAAATGAATTTTTACGTTCTTAAATGTGTTTAACTATTATTGACTAACAAATATTTAAGAATGTAACTGTTAAGAACATTATTTTGCTATGGAAATATATATTATTTCTGAAATAAAACAATTTAAAAGCATAAAAGCTTTTAAGAATCTTCATTAAACACTTCCTCTGAAGTTTTCAATCATCTTCATTGTTTTTTTCTTCTATCGGCTACTGGGGAATTTCTTCATAAAATTGAAGATATTCAGGAAGTACATACTGCATTACTTGGCTGACATCTTCAACTTTCTTCTTATTTATTTGAACTTTTCCATAATATGATTCACTTTCAAGTAGTTTCAAATCATTAGGACACATCGTATTAGTTCTATGCAGTAACTTGAATGTGTGTGTCATTACTCCATCAATATATTCATATGCAACTAACTGTAGGCCTACCCGGAGACTTAAAATCAAAAACCACAAATGAATACTGTGAATTTTAAAAGTATATTTTCTGATCATTAGGCGCTCCTTTTCCTAACACTTCTACTACTCGCCATTTTGTAACTGCTGTAAACAAAGAATGGAATCATGATATTTTATATTATACATCATGCAAAGAATGATGGGTGATAGGTCACATGTCCTGAACACGTGCCCTTTCAATACTAAACGGAAACTTCTTTACACTGTAACACTCGGTAGAGTGGATATACTTGTGCCTTTTCTTCAGCAAACGGTGCGCTATAATAAGAACTCAATTTGGCAAAAAAAGTGGACATGTGACCTTTCAATAATAATCGATTCAATTTTTCTCTCCCATTTTTCTTAACCTTTCCTTCATTTTTTCCTTCATTTTTCTGCTTCCGTTCCTTCGTAGTTCTTTTTCAATTCCTTTATTTTCCTTTTTCTTTACCTACATTTTGCTTTTTTCTTGTCTTAATTTTGTTTTTCTTTCGTGTAGTTCTTTCTCCATTCTTTTCCTTCCTATATTTTTTTCTGCCTGTTTCTGTCTTCTGTCTCTCTTTCCTTCCATCTGTATTTTATCATCATCCCTCCGCTTCCTTTTCCCTTCCTGTCTTTTTTCTCCTTCGTTTCTACATTTTTATTTCTTTCTCAAGTCCCTTTTTCCTTCTTATTAAATGTTTCTTTCTCCCGTCCGTTAATCCATTCATTCTGCTCTCCCTCCTCCATTCTTTTTTCTAGTCTCTTTTATCCTTTCACATTTTACTTTTACCTTCCTTTATTTCTTTTCTTTCTCACATATTTCATTTCTCTTCCATATTTTGCTCTGGTTTACTTTTTGTCTTTTATTTCTTTCTTGTTTCTGTGTTTTTTTGTTTCTTCTGTAGTGAGTACTGAACTGAATTTTTTTCTTTAAATAATGTATAAAAAGCGAGCATGAACTCTATACAATATACTCGCCCACAGTTGGGTATAAAATAGGACAGAGTCCTAAAGCAACATGTAGACTGTAGAGCCTAATGTTGACAACTACAGCGTGTAAAAATTGCATTCAGCCAGCTGTTGAACCTTTGCGATGGCAACACATACTATACACACCACTATAAACAACTGCTCACCGTTAACATAAAGTTTGCACACCTGCCTGTGTAAAGATACGAGTAATGCTGCACGTGTGTTTTTAGTCATCGATCGGAGGCTTTAAAGTGAGGAGCGTGAGTTCGTAATGCAAAACTCGGTTGCTTATCTTACAGTCGTGAATGTTTTCATATCCGTCATTATTGGAACATGTGTGGTGCAGTTATAATGCTACTGTAAAATATTCAGAGCTCTGCCGTTTTAATAAAAACGTCTAACACTTTCAGTTTAATGAATTTTCGGCCCCATTTAAATGAGGAGTTTTACAGTTACAGAGCGTTACTTGGCGTCATGCACTAAAATTACTGTGCTGTGATATTATCGGTATAATCACTTCTCCTGATTACGATGTTATTTGGGCGCATTAACAAGCCATAAAAAATTTCATTTCCAATTTTTTTTGTCGTTTCTTATACCTGGACAGATAAAGAGTTCCATTATAATACAGTGCTTGTCTTTCTTACGATCAAGTTTTTATTTCAACTTTATTATCTTTATTGCGTGAGCAATTACTGATTTTATAACGCGCTGTAGAACGTTCTTTTTGCGTGCTGATAGTGTGAAACTTTTTCTTCCTTTCGGTGTGCTCATGCATTGTGTGTCAAGTTTGTTACCTATTTCTGAAGTTGTATAATCGCCATTGTTTTTTCTGTTCAGTGTTCCATGGAATTTTTCATTCTACTCTTCCGTTAGAATTTGTTCATTATAGTCATCCGTTCTTCTTTTAAGAAACAAGTAAATATTTCTTAACGAACCTCACAATTTCACAGTCCTCCCTTGTCTTACAACCAAATATTTTGATGGGGACAGATAAAAAAGTTAATGTAGTGTACTTTGTAAATTTGTAATGTTTTTTGTAACTCAGTTTTACTCGTGGTTGAGTGTTAGAGAAGGCCGTATGGCCTTAACTCTGCCAGGTTAAATAAACCAGTATTATTATTAATTTTATTTCTTTCACCATGTCAATAATGTCACAAGAAGTGCTTATACAAATTTTGGCCACTCGACTGCAATTACGAGGACCGTAAAAATGTAAGTTCGCCAGAGGCCCTTAACAGAAAGAAAACACAATTTCACTGCAAAAATTTATTGGAACAGACATAGCAATTGTTGAGCTATTTTTAAGCATATTCCCCACCGGAATCGAGACACATTTTGTCATATCATGGGATCGACAGAGGTATGCAGACGGCTTTCAAATGCTGGTTCCGATCCCAGGCGGCTGATTTCTACGACACAAGGATACAAAAATTGACCCCATAGTATGACAAATGTCTCAATTCCAGTGAGGGATATGTTGACAAATAGAGCAACAACTGCTGTATCTGTTTCAATGAATCTTTCCATGCAATTTTACTTTTTTCTGTAAACAGGCCCAGCGAAAATCACTTTCTGAACGGCCTCGTAATTGCGGTCGAGTGTTAAAAATTTGTATAAGCACTTATTTTTATATTATTAACGTGGTGGAAGAAAAAAAAATAACTTTTTTATCTGCTCCCATCAGTATATTTGCTTGTCAGAGGTAGCATTTTGGGCTACAAATCTGGTGTGCGAAGATAAATTTCCAGCTCAGAAATGGAGAATTAAACCCAGCTCGGAAATCTGAGTTCAAAACTCGGCAATTCCAATTGGAATTTGAGATAGACGAGATGCGCGATGTTTCGCTGAGTGCTACTGTTACTTCTGTCGGCATTTCACACTACTTCGAGCACCACCACCACCACCACCACCACCATCACCACCACCACCACCACCACCACCACCACCACCACCACCACCTCATCTGTTTCATCACGGGCAACATCTATGATAGAGAAGGATGTCCACCACTGTGAAATAACGGTTAGCATGTTTGACCGTGCAATGAGAGGGCCCGAGTTCAAATTTTGGTTGGGAGGAGTTACCTGGTTGAGGTTTTTTCGACGTTTTTCCTCAACCGTGGAGAATTTTCCTTCCATAAGTTTCTAACATCGCACAACTGTCGGTACCCAGAATGATTTAAAATAATGTCAGTCACGTTTTCTCTTACATTTTCCCTACACTGCTAGGAACAGAGCTCAGATTAGATTTTTCTTAAAAACGGTTAGTGACACAAGTAAGGGAACGCCAACAGTTTTCATTGATGTGATTGCTTTTGTTAAACCGGAAAAATGAGCAGATACAAATACAAGATTCTCTTCCAACTTATTGTTTACCAGTATATTTTGAGATGTCGCAATACTCGAATCCAACGAGTTAACCACCTCTCTAACTCTTGCAGATGCTGAGCATGATATAAGGCGCCATCAAATCACGTTTGTCATCAGATTAGCATTGGTGCAGGTGGAAGTGTAATATTAGGTGTTATTTATCTAAATAACTGAACTCAGATGGGCATTGAACAAAAATGTTGTCCACCGCTGTGGAGTAACGAATGGCACGTCTGACCGGAATCAAATCCTGGTTGGGACAAGTTACCTAGTTGAAGTTTCTTCCGGTGTTTTCCCTCAACCTATTAAGAGCAAATGCTGGGTAACTTTCGGCGCTGGAACCCGGACTCATCTCGTTAGCATTATCATCTTGACCTCATTCAGACATTAAATAGCCATAATACTTGATAAAGCGTAGTGTAATAACCATCTAAAAGTGTGTTTTATGAACCTAACACGTGATATTTGAGTGTTCGTATTCAATAACGGTGATTCACACATTCTATCTTCCACGCAGTTTTCTGTATTTTACGTTCACGACGAAAAAACATTTGTAAATCTTATAAATTTGCCGTATATCTCTTAAAGTATTTAAAATATTATGCATTCATAAAAATAACAAAATATGAACTTATATGTAACATAAAACCATGCTTAATAATTCGTATAGAGAGTGTGTAGTCTTATAGTTATACCCTTCGGAAAAATGTATGCAAATGCATCAATTTTCGAGCCCTAATTTACGAACAGAAGCAGCATGTCTCATCAAGTCATCATCAGCCTTTTCGGTATTTTTTTTCTCTTCTCCTTTTCTTAATTTTTGTATCATTGTCATACCATAATCTCTATTATCATTCTTGTAACAATAAAATCACAGTCATCATAACAAAGAACAAAATTACTTTCGGGAAGATACAAGTAATTAGAAAACTAACTTACTTACTTGCAAATGGCTTTTAAGGAACCCGCAGGTTCACTGCCGCCCTTACATAAGCCCGCCATCGGTCCCTATCCTGTGCAAGATTAATCCAGCCTCTATCATCATATTCCACCTCCCTCAAATCCATTTTAAAATTATCCTCCCATCTACGTCTCGGCCTCCCCAAAGGTCTTTTTCCCTCCGCCCTCCCAAGTAACACTAGAAAAACTTAGTAATGGGAACTGAATGTGGTAAACGATGAAACAACCAACAATTCTTATTTCAGTTTCTTTGCATCGAATGATAGTACGTGCCATATCTTTTAACCTGGCAAACGTGAGAAGTAACAAAACAAGGTGATTTAGTTATGTTTACCCATTTGGATTAATGTACCAACGGAAAGACCGGGTTGTTCTTATCTTATTATTTGATTTGTGATTGCTTTCAAGAATACCGTAGCTTAAGTTAATTTTTTACTCTAATACACTTATTTTATGTCTAGTACGGTATTATTTTTCTGTTACAATTTAAAAAATTGAAAATAAAAGGTTTTGAAAAGTTAAAGCAACAATTTTCTCGAAAAAATCTGAATATATAATTGATTCATAACTCCAATGTTTTCCAGAACAATATCCGTGTAGGAATACTTGCAAAAACACAGTACAGGCTCTATATTTTTATTTATTTACTTTATATTTAGCTAACAAAGCGAGTAGAAATTAAATTTATAAAACAAAAATGTTTCTAGCCACTACCGAAAAAGCCAAGCTCGTATACGGTGCGGTTTTAGCCAATAATATAACATAAAATTTACAAAGACAGTTTATTAACGATAAATAACACAGAAGAGCAAAAAAAAGAAGAAAGAGAAAAAGAGAGAAAAACACATTTAATATATATTGATAAACAGACAGAATCCAGTGATATTCAATAAGAACATGAATATAGTTGACAGAAATAAAATGGTAAAAAATACACATATAGTTTTAGTGCTATGAATATAGAATATACCTTAACAATGTGGAAATTATGAATGATGAAAGTGTTAACATTGTGGGAAAATAGTACTTGGCAATATTCCCACAAGCTTTGTTTGTGGCACTTTCATCGTCCGCCATATCCAGCTCTCAATTTCATACCTGCTATCAATAAGAGATTATACGTAATATGTTACATTACCTTTTTTACCGAGGGATACGTTGTGACCCAAGAGTCTTTCTCTATTTTTTCGTCTATTTTACTTCGCTTTATCAACTGTAATGGTTATCTATCGTCTGAGTGAAATAAAGGTGATAATTCCGGCGAAATGAGTCCAGGATCCAGCGCCGAAAGTTTATTATTCATTATTTTGCGACGCTTTATCAACTGCTATGATTATCTAGCGTCTGAGTGAGATGAAGATGATAATGCTAGCGAAATGGGTCCAGGGCACTGCACCAAAAGTTGCCCAGCAACGAATCCCTTTGTGTTCGCGAGAAGAACCGACAAGAAACGGATCGCTGCGCGGCATTTGAGGTGTGCGCGTTCTGGGCGCAGCGCGTGCTTGAAATCGCGTACAAACGAGCGAACGAGGCCTCGAATTCTGTTCGACCCTTGTTGCATTACTGCCGCAGCGCGCCAGTGTATTCCCGGCCTCAACGTTCCTCACTTCGCGCGCTTCCATATTTTTATAGGCATTGTTGTTAATACCGAAAAAAACTTCAACTGAGTTCCATTAGTTTTATACTTGATCAGGAGATGGAAGACAAAAGCCGGAGATGTATGAAGCAAGCTTGAAACGAAAGATTATACTTCATGTTGCAAACCATGGAAACTGGCAGCCAGCAAGAGAATTCGGTGTAGCAGAGAACAACATTCTCTTATGACATTGACATACTCGCAGAATGGCGATATTTACTTCTTTAACAATGACAAAGACGTTCACCGCCCTACGAAAAGAAAGTCATCCTGACGTAGACGAAGAGATTTTGAAATTTATACAGAAAAGGAGGGAAAACGGGTTCCCTGTGACTAGTGATACAATTAGAAGTAAAGCTAATGAGATGGCTACTACGCTCCATGGTGTATAAGGCAAGTGTAGTTAGGTAAAGTAAAATTAAACTTTGCTTCTGCTTTGCAACTGCGCATTACACTCGCCAGAAAACTTTTTTTTTATTTCGAGACCTTAAAAATTGAGGTGCGCATTATATTCGATGGCGCCTTAGATTCGAGTAAATACTATAATATAATAGGTTTTGGTCTGAAGAACATAAAATAGAAAGTTTCGGAAAAAAATAATCATACTTTAAGTATCATTTTCAGTGACAAATAGCAGGAATTGGCAAAAAATAACTTCACTAATGGATTCACTGTGTAAGATATGTATGTAGGCCTATATTATGTTATTGGGTCAAAAATCGGTTTTTGAGCAAAGTAGCAGGTTTTGGGATCAAACCATTCAATTATCTATGGTCTGTGAGTAACTTCATTGGGATTGCGACATGCTGCTATAACATATAGGCCAGCTTCTCATAAGAAAAATAATATATCTAGGGAAAACTGGAAACTATCTGAATGAAGTGTAAAGCAGCGTATAACTTTATTATTACACCAGTGTTTGTATGATTTCATTGCTCTTTGTACAGTATCACCTTCACAAAGAGAGGGCTGTGAAAGTGTTGGCCGTGTTTCAATCTCGCTGCCGCAACATTCATTATCATTATTGCTTGGCGCGTGTGTACACAAGATAGTCTGGGCTCATCTCCGCCGTCGATGCCACACGAGAGACGCGAATCAGTTGTGATGGAGTGCCGCTTATTTCAACAATTACACGCAATAGCAGCTGCCATGTTGCGGTCACATGTGCATGCAAATCTGCCACAAAAAGGAAGCACCGACTGTCTATGTCGAAATTATGCAAGAACCGTAGGATGTGTGAGTTTTCAACTTCATTTATGCGAGACTCATTAATAAAACAGTTTTTGTAACGCTTTTAACGGTCGTCGCCAGTGAAAAAATTCTTTAATGATTCAGAAAAGTGGAATTTACTAGCTTCGAGAAAAAGAAGGTGAAGAAGTAGCAGTGACAACGCATTGCAGAACAGAATAATAATAATAATAATAATAATAATAATAATAATAATAATAATAATAATAATAATAATAATAATAATAATAGCAGCAGCAGTAAAATAATTGCACGAAAATGACAGCTTAAAATATAATGGAAATAAAAAAGGAAGGATATGGAAACGATTTTTACGTTACTTGTATAAAAAAAAATCACGTGTCGTCTTATGTAAAGCAAATTTCATATAGCCCTAATCAGTTACTTTTTTAATCTAATTACAAAACTTTAAAATTTAGACGATTAATAAATAACCGAATTTTACACTGTAAGGGTGCTTTGCATAGACATTTCGCTAGCCCGCGCTACGAGCGTGCTAAACTAGCCCCGGCTATCGACTGATTACTTGTACAGGATTCATATCATATCATATTGCTAACACTGGTTTATGAATACGAAAGACGTTAGTTCGCTGATCATCCACCAGAAGCCCGCGCTAAGAATATCTATGGATATGACCCTATGAGTATTAACGATATATTGAATAACTGCGATTTTCTTAAATTCCTTCAGTTCAATGTAAAAAGAACAAAATTACATCAGGGGAAACATTTTGTTATTCCAATTCCTAGAATTGTTTTCTTCAAGAGCTCTCCGTTGGTTATGTGTAATACTTACAAGTCTCTGTCTTTAAACTGTGATTCTCAATTAGATTTCAGTTTATCAATTGAATCGCTTATTTCAAAAACCAGTCAAGCGCCAAGTTAGCCAATTGTAGGAAAAAAAAAAAAACTGTCTAGCAACAGACTAATCAGTTTGGTAGTGGTTTTAATATTTTGTGCTGAAAGTAGTATATATTTCAATACTTTTTATCTAAGGAAAATTATTTTGTGCTTTTCAACTTAGCTGTAAAAAATACGAAAAGGTTTTTCACTTAATAGGTTTCTGCAATAAAAGAGTGGTGCAAACGTATTTTTATGGCATAATTCTCGAATTGTTTAAGATTTTGTTATAAAACTTATATTTTTTTTAAAGGAAATGTGTAATGTCTTTAGGGGTAGTATTTTCAAGCAATAACTGACAAATTCTCCCTAATCTCTTATGTGAAATACCATGGATTTTCATAAACACATTCTTGCAAACATGTTTCAGTAGGCTACACCACCAATTCTTAAATTACAATTATTGTAAGAATGAGATTTTTTAAAAATGCCTTCATGAACATTTTCATTGCCTAACTCTTTCTCTGGACCTTGTTTTTTACGTACACGCTTAACTTCAGTAACCTCAACCAACGTCTGAATATAGGTATCTTGAGAGTCATTATTTCCAAGAGAATGAAAATACCTTCATGTTTCATTTATCACTTCCTCATTAATGTTTAAATAACATTTCGCATTGCGCTTACAAGTGACTTGGTTTGCTGAGGTACTTCCCTGCCAGAATAAGAAACATAGCCTTCTCCTTTTATCCTTGCATTGCGAAAAGTATTACGTTTATAAGCGTTTTCGTTTACCACTCCTCGTTTCCTTTTAGGTACAGGTTCGTCTTCTGAACTTTGAGCCATTTCACCACGATATACAGTAGGTCTATTGTTATTATTAAAAGACATTACGCTAACCACAAAACACTTTTTCAATGAGTTGGTCACAAAACTATGAACAAAAAATGTTCCGACTTAAACACGAAATTCAACATAATGTCTGGCCATTACAGGAGGACGGCATTTGACTGTTTTCAGCACTAAAATGTACGTATATCCTCATAGAACATTATGCCACCATTAACTCTTTTTTTCTCTCTTGTTTTGGGGTTTGACTCGTTTCTGAAATAAGCGATACAATTTAAAAATTTCATACGATTAAAAAAAAACTGTATTTCCTTAGGCATTTAAATTATGAATGAATGTATTACAGTAGAACCTCTATTATCCCTGGTAATAAAGGTAGTGGACTGAACGGTTAATCGAAAAAATCGGATAATCCGCACCATAAAAAAGTTTATAATTTAAGTGCATAAAACATAATTTCGTAATTTCCTTTGTGGTCTTGTGTTTAAAAGTGCTATGTAGTGGATCAGGAGTTAATTAAAAGTTCGGTGCTTAAGGCCAAGGATTGATGTTTGATGATTGTCTGCGGAAAGATAGGAATACTTGAAGTCTCGTATTGTAGATTTACGTACTTTATACTTTTTATAATTTTTTTTTTCAAATTCGCTTACAGTTGTAACGCTAATTTTCTACTCTGAAGCAGCATTAACCACAATTTCTTCTTTCCCAAACTTCTCAATTATTTGTAATTTTTTTTATAATTAACGCAATACGTTTTCTTTGACAAATGTGGAAGACATTTGCATAGAAGTTATACAGTACGTCCACTCGAATAGTAGGAATGACTGAATAAGTTGTACACGGGTATGTGGAAATTCTTGGGGTAATTTCTTTGGAAGCAAGTAGTGATTATTTTACAAGTAATTATGTTTGTTGCCAACATCGAAGCATTTCTACTACATACTGTGTAGCTAGAGTAAAGGCTTGTAATAATCTTCTGTAGAAACATAGCCTAACTTACAGTACTTCATATTTTTTCTGCAGCAAAAAGAAAATAAGAGCTAGAAAAAAGGTCGGATAATCCGACAATCGGTTAATAGGTGACGGATAATCGGGGTTCTACTGTATAATGTTTTTCCTCTAATTTTGAAATAATTCTGTGTTATTATATTGACATTTGACACTGATATTAACTGCAATATTATATCCAAACATCTATTATCTATCGTTCTTTCTTTCGTTTGTGTTGTTTGTTTTGTTTTCCCACTATTACGTATTTTGTATAAATATTTTATCAATGTAAGCCACCTATAATTGGAAGCTTGTTTCTGTTGGTGGTGAAGTTTATATAAATAACTGTTCGCAATACCGTATTCACAAAATATTACTGTCACTCTTTAATTCGACTTTCATTAACATGTTTATAATTGGTATTTGAAATATGTACGCACTAAATTTCATCACGTCTACTTCACGATTTCTCGAAATTACGGCGATAGTCTCCATACCGCATACATACCAGTTCACCATGAAAGATAATCCAATCTTTTATGATGTACTGAACTTTCTATGACTGTGATAAGACATCGGTAAATAGCTTAACAAGGAAACGTGAGTGTCAGATTTGGTACACATAAAGATAATAACGGCTGTACTGGTTGTCCCTTTGCATAGCCTTGAGTAGAGTCGGTACTTACAGTATACTTAGTAATTCCTCAGCCGGCGTAAGTTACACGGAGAAAGTTTTATACTTTGTGGTCTGTATCGATTTAGAATTCAGTGGCCCACAAATTCCCATACCTCCCCAAAAGTATCGAATAATCAAGTTTCCGATTGTTCCTGTTGACACAATATTACATATTCAAGAAGTTGGAAGCAATTCATCGGAGTATTCTTTTGGAAAGTTTCTACTAGTTCTGAGACAGTTTCGTTTTACATAAATGAATACTCTTCAAAATTTCCCTGTGAGCGATGATTATTAACTCTCACAAGAGAAATTCATGCAATACGAGATGTTGGCTTTACAATACAGGGTGTAAACGTTATAAACTGCCAAAAAAAAAAGTACTGGTGGTTGAGAATAAATAACTAAAGAAAATAATCCAAATGTTGCTTTTTATAACTGCAATGGTTTTCCCAGAAAAAAAAAATGTGTTTTGTGAGTCTGACTCTTTTGGAAAAGAGAATAGACAGTCAATATGTAGGCTACTTTGCCCG
The DNA here is from genome assembly GCF_040183065.1 of Periplaneta americana. Classification (NCBI taxonomy): domain Eukaryota; kingdom Metazoa; phylum Arthropoda; class Insecta; order Blattodea; family Blattidae; genus Periplaneta; species Periplaneta americana. The sequence continues at coordinate 75,811,850 of NC_091117.1, read as the reverse complement.
GTATGTAGTTACGCTGAAGCAGGCGTTTATTACTCTGTTGTGTATTGGTATGTGTTGGGTGCAAGGTCATTGACAATAAAATTTACGTTCAATCGAAAAGTAAATAAATAGTTAAACTACTATCGATCTTTAAAACATGGTATTTTACAAGTTAAAAATAAAAGTATAAGAAATGATTAAATTTTTACTAACAATAACATTTACGTTCAATCGAAAAATAAATAAATAATTAAACTACTATCAATCTTAAAAACATGGTATTTTAAAAATTAAAAATAAAATTATAACAAATGATTGAATTTCACTAGATATTTTGTACAGTATGTACTGCTTATATAATTTTGATAGTTTATATCGTTTACATCCTGTGTACAAAAATTCTGTAATGTAATTGTCAAAATATTAATATTAAAAAAAAATAACGATACGTGGGCATAATTCTATGAAGTATATAGGAACACGGTCTCGTGCTTCATTTAAATTATTGTTTAGAATTTAAAATGACACATTAGGTAGTAAGAATAGGTAGATAGGTAGACAGACAGACAGACAGATGAATTTAGTGTCATCCAGCGATTTACAGCCATAGACAACGTCAGAGTAGGAATAAATGTAAGAATAAGAAAAAAAATAAATATATAATCACCAGATAATCATAAAAACAGGTTAAAAGTTTTAAAAGAAATATTATAAAATCTGGTTAAAATGTACATATTTGTCAATTACATAAGGTTAAAACAAATAGTATCTAAAACGTAATATTTCTAAAATCATTGACACTGTAGATTGGATTTGCCATCAAAGTCCTTCTCACCATCCTTCTGAAAGTAAAATAGGACGTGTTTCTTATATGCAATGGTAAAGAATTATAAAGTTTATAAGATATGGAAATAAAACTATTTCTTGTAGTACTATATTTGTACTTGGTGAAATATATGTCAAGTCTGGAACGGGTAGAATAATTATGAATAGATGAACAAGTAGGAAGATTGTGAACATTACGCTTAACATACAGAAGGCGATCGAGAATAAACATTGACGGCAACGTAAGTATTCCTAGTTGTACAAAAAGTGGTTTGCAATGAGTTCTAGAAGAGACACCACAAATAATTCTCACTGCTCTCTTTTGAAGAATAAACAACTTAGAAACCGAAGTATGGTTGCCCCACAAAAGCGTCCCGTAATTTAAGTGACTGTAAATATGGGCATAATAAACTGTAAATAAAGAATTATAACATAATGTTTGTCTGAGGATTCGTAACATGAAAATTCCTTTATTAATTTTATTAACAAGATATTCTATATGTGTACTCCAGCCCACACCGGCTTCGAGGTGAATGCCTAGGAATTTAACTGAGGAAGACAAGTCAGTAATATTTCTGTTAAAAGAAAATTGAATATCTACAGTTTTATTAGAGTTGATGCTAAGTTTATTGGCATCACACCAGTCTTTTATCCTGAGCGATGTGTTGTCAAGCTATCTTTTCATCAAAACATCATTATCCTGAGAAATTCCAAGTGCCAAATCATCAGCAAACATGAAAGTGTCAAGGCAGTCATCCTCAATGCTGGCTGGGAGGTCGTTAGTATATATAATGAACAGCACAGGACCAAGAACGGAACCCTGTGGGACACCAAACTTGACAGGTTTAAATTGAGTCATTGCACCATTACAGTAAACAGATTGGTGTCTGCCTGTTAAATAAGAATTTAAAAACATAGTACTAGAATTATTAAAACCATAACATTTCAGTTTTTGTATGAGTATATCGTGAGAAATGGTATCGAAAGCTTTGGTAAAATCGTAAAAACGGCCTAACATTAACCTGGAGTTTTCTAAAACACTAAAGCACTTCTCCACAAATTTAACTATAGCTTGAGTAGTTTCTCAAGGTTTGTACTTACGAGTATGAGCACTTTTTATGACTATATACTCGTAACCACTAGAACATACTCATTTTCGTAAGAATAAAGGCATTCTACCTTACGCGAATATATGCTCATCTCAACATTCTTCTTGATTATTTAAACGTTAGTACATACTCGTGTTACCTATCCTCTTTGACCACATTGCACTGTGCTGCTCATTTTTTAATACACTTTCACATGGTATCGGCATGCTGTAGTGGTTTGTGTTTTGCTGTTTGTAAATTTTGATAATGGATAAATAAGTAAATAGGTAAATAAATAAATATATAAATAAATACTTAAATAAATACATAAATAAATAAATAGTTAAGTAAATAAATAAATACTTAAATATATAAATAAAAACTTAAATAAATACATAAATAAAAACTTAAATAAATACATAAATAAATAAATAATTAAGTAAATAAATAAATAGTTAAACAAATAGTTAAATAAATAGTTAAATAAATAAATAGTTAAATAAATAATTAAAACAGCATGAAAGAGAGAGTGAATCAGATACGTGACATTAATAAAATAGGAAACAAGAAAATATTACTGGGAAATCATCATTATGGGAGATTACTTAACAAACAGTTCTCGGTTACGTCCATAGCAGAGGTGACAAGTATTGAACTCTGGACTCTGATGTCGCTTAACTGACTAAATACAGGGTGAATAATAAGTAATGTCATTAATTTCAGGAGGTTATTCTCCGAGATATTTCAAATAAAAAAGCTTAATATAATTTTCCCGTTTTTGCTTCCTTTTCGAGAATAAATATGGGAAATGCCTGTTATTATTCGGTTGAAAAGCTTTTGTCATCTAATCTGCTATCAAAAATTCTGAAAGTTAGAATTTATAGAACAGTTATATTACCGGTTGTTCTGTATGATTGTGAAACTTGGACTCTCACTTTGAGAGAGGAACAGAGATTAAGGGTGTTTGAGAATAAGGTTCTTAGGAAAATATTTGGGGCTAAGAGGGATGAAGTTACAGGAGAATGGAGAAATTTACACAACGCAGAACTGCAAGCATTGTATTCTTTACCTGACATAATTAGGAACATTAAATACAGACGTTTGAGATGGGCAGGGCATATAGCACTTATGGGCGAATTCAGAAATGCATATAGAGTGTTAGTTGGGAGACCGGAGGAAAAAAGACCTTAGGGGAGGCCGAGACGTAGATGGGAAGATAATATTAAAATGGATTTGAGGGAGGTGGGATATGATGATAGAGATTGGGTTAATCTTGCACAGGATAGGGACCGATGGCGGGCTTATGTGAGGGCGGCAATGAACTTGCGGGTTCCTTAAAAGCCATTTGTAAGTAAGTAAGTAATAGTACCATAAATAGTTCTCAAGAGCTTTCAGAAATTTCGTATCTTCTTAACTGTGTACTCAGTTCCAAGTTCCTGTTGCATATCGTCGTTGTTCCTGCAATAACTCCTATGTGACATATTTATCGATTTTCAGATTTTTGCTCTATTAAATAACTTGCAGTAAATAGTGATACAGCAAATAATAAAATCTCCTATATGTGATTATATTTCTTTGTTTCGAAAATGTAAGAATTCATAATCATCTATGTACGGCTGCCATAGGATGAATAAATGCATTTTTTCGTCGTACTGAAAGATTATATATTTTGCAGATAGGAGTTATTGCAGGAACAACGACGATATGTTAACTTAGGTCTAATTGAAGTTTTATAATGCGTCATTTTAATTTTTCATATAAAAACCAAGATATAATTTGAGCTGGATTCTACATAAGAAATTAATTGTTATAGAAACAGGGATTTTGACAAATTTACAGTGTGAGTTGCGTACATGTTCCAGTATGCTACTCATCTTATCTGTTTGTATTGTTTCCTTTGACCCAAGAAAGCGAAACGTAAACTCTCCTTCATCATTGCAATGAAACTACACACAGTGCAAACGAGAAGCGAATGTGTTTTAATGAAGTAGCAGTTTGTATTGCAATTACACCGCGCGCCGCATATGCAAATAGCTTCAATTGACTATGAGCCGTGGGCCGAGCGTGTAATTGGCTGTGACCTTGCTTGTCCAGCGGAAGGGTTTGGCCAACTCTTCATCAAACCGCATTACATATGACAAAATCCAATGTTTTTCAAACATTTTAATTTCAAAACAAGAATTGCACAGAATAGGGGAGGAAATTGACCAGTTCACGGTTTAATGGAGTTAGTTTGGAATGAAGTGTGTTATTTACATTGTATTGACATCGTTAAAATAATATTCATCAATTTGAAACTCAATTAGTATACTCATAAGCATGGTAGAGCATATGTTATTTTTCTGCCGATCGGATTCTTAGTAGTTCTGTATACCGTGGTCGATGTTCTTTGTTGCTGCGTTGGTGAAGAAATCAGGGACATAGAACACTTCTTTGGGATGTTTAACATTTTCTCTCAGGTGCTTCCAAAAGTGTTCTCTGACAGGCAATGAACATTCTTCGCTGCTGCTTTGATGAAGAACTCTGTAGTGAACCATTCAATTTTTGGAATGACGAGAAATGAACTGTTTTATAAGTTTTTACTGGAATACATAAGTCAAGACTTTCTTACAATTTCGTTCATAGCATTTCTCTAAGCGGCGATCAATAGATCTTCGTGGCTACCTTGATAAGGAACTCAACCGCGATTCATAATATTGTTGAGAAGGCGAGACGAGCTTTGGGACGGAATTAGATTTTGTGTGGTAGAATTTAGTTACATTCTCTGACGATTTCATTCTTAGGAATCTCTGAGCGGAGATCAAGGCTCTTTGTGGCTATCGTGATGAAGAACTGAACCGCGATTCATTTTATTTGGAAAGCGAGACGAGCTTTGGTACAGAATAAGATTTTGTGTGGTAGAATTTAGTTGCATTTTCTGACGATTTCATTCTTAGGATATCTGAGCGGAGATCAAGGCTCTTTGTGGCTATCTTGATGAAGAACTGAACCGCGATTCATTTTATTGGGAAAGCGTGACGAGCTTTGGTACAGAATAAGATTTTGTGTGGTAGAATTTAGTTACATTCTCTGACGATTTCATTCTTAGGATATCTGAGCGGAGATCAAGGCTCTTTCTGGCTATCTTGATAAGGAACTGAACCGTGATTCATTGTATTGGGAAAGCGAGACAAGCTTTGGTACGGAATAAGATTTTGTGTGGTAGAATTTAGTTACATTCTCTGACGATTTCATTCTTAGGAATCTCTGAGCGGAGATCAAGGCTCTTTGTGGCTATCGTGATGAAGAACTGAACCGCGATTCATTTTATTTGGAAAGCGAGACGAGCTTTGGTACAGAATAAGATTTTGTATGGTAGAATTTAGTTGCATTCTCTGACAATTCCGTTCTAAGGATTCCTCTGAGCGGCTATCAACGCCTTTCAGGCTATCTTAATAGGGAGCCACGATTCATATTGTTGTTGGGAAAGCGAGACGAGATTTGACACAGAATAAGATTTTGTGTATTAAAATTTAGTTGCATTCTCTAACGATTCCATTCCTAGGATTTCTCCGAGCGGCGATCAACGATCTTTGTAGCTATCTTCATAAGTAACTCAGCCAAGATTCATCCTGTTATTGGGAAGGTTAGACATTTGCCTTGGCATAGAATACGTTTTTGTGTGGTAGAGTTTACTTGCATTATTCTACTGCTGTAGCACAGAACAGGATCAGTGGCGTATACTGGTTAAAGGGTTTGGGCTACCACTGACCCTATTATTACACAAAATATATTTTAAAATCCCTATAATAAAATTCCTTACATATTTATGTGAATTCCAGACGTCTTGATTGGGACGAAAATACGTTGATGACTTCGTCCTTGAAATTACAGTTGGGCCACTTGCAAAGTTTCTGTAGAAATGACTTTTCAATGGATATTAGTGCCAAGCCGAATAAACGTTTTTGTGTATGAGTTGATCTACAGTAGGATTTTATTCTCTTCAACGCAGAAAATGTTCTTTCTACCGATGCTGACGTAGCTGGTATTGTCACAATTAATGTTGCCAATTTAAGGACTTCAGGAATAACTTGGTTCAGCTGGTTTTCAAATATGGCAGATAATATTTCATGGATAGGTTTGTTCGAAAAATCAAACACTTCTGCTGAATATATTACACTTAATTCATTTTTCAAACGTACTTGATCAAAGTGACTGTTATAGGACTGAAATAATTTGTTTAGTGCCTCATTCGGGAAGTTTTCTCTATAAGCAGAAAATTTTTGAGAATCTAGAAGATGTGTGAACTGAAGCTTTCCATAATCAGAAAATCTGTCAGTAATTTCCATGTGCATACGATCTAGTATGCTGTAGTACAGCTGCCTGTATTTCAATTCATCATCTCCTTTTCTTCGCTTTAATGGTGGATCCATTGTATTGGCTGAAGAATTTTCATTTTCCATATTACTCCATATGGACGGAAACCCACTACGTCTGAACTCGGATATAGTATTTTTTTTTTTTTTAACTTTGATACCTCTTGCAAGTAGTATGCTATGTCTAGACTTTTTGTCTGAAGAATATTGTAGAGCACATCTGTATGTGCGAACACTCTAGCATAGACTTCAAGAAGAAATATATTCTGAAACTGTGTGAAAAAATTCAAATATCCTTGAGCCTGCACATTTACAGCATCATCCCAGTTTTCTTCAGAGTCATTACAAATGATATTTTTAAAGAAAGCAGTCCGTTTTTCTCTGTATTCCTTTACTGTATTTACAAGCCGAGATGTAAAATTCAATCTAGTTGGTGCTACTTTTGGGAGTTTCTTGTTCATAAATTCCTTGAGTTTTCTTATCTTTTAGGAGATGATGAGAAAAATGCAGCTAAACCCGACAGTGTTTTGAAAAAATGCGGCATTCTGGAATGGATGAAGTAGTTTGTTGCAAAACTAAATTGAGAACATGGCTGTAACAATGGACAAATAGTGCTTGAGGATACTTTTCTTGAACTTTTGTTTTTAAGCCATTAATATTTCCCGCCATAACTGAAGTACCATCGTATGTCTGTGCAATTAACTTATTGCCGACATTGTATTCTGCTATAACACCTTCCACATGCTGAAACAAAGCAGCAGCAGTTTTGTCCGAACTGACATTTGTGAATCCTATAAACCGTTCTAGAACATTGGCAGTACTGTCGACGTATCTTAAAACAGTGGACAATTGACTCTGATTAGAGCAGTAACTTGTTTCATCAACAACAATGGCCACAAAAGGTTTTATGTTCTTTATCATAACCCCACTTATAGCAAATATTAAGTCATTCTGAATTGCGAGAGAAGTACCACGAAATACTGTTGAACTCTCAAGATGATTGGCCAGTAAATGGTCAAATTCACTTAAGGAACTTAAATATTCAATATAATTTCCTATATTGTCTGATTCCACACTCTCGTTATGACCCCGAAAAGCCAATTCTTGTTTTCCTAGAAAGCAGACTGCGTTAATAAGATGCAGTAAAATCTCTCGATTCTTTTTTTTTTTTCACAAGAGCATTGTGTTGGTTGATGTGTAGAGGTTTTTGCTTATCTAGCTGTAAATCAATTCTTGCCTTCCCAAAGTTTGCAAAGTTCATGCTACTAGAAATATGAGCTTTTGATTGTAGGACTGCCGTTCGAAGGGAGTTCATATTAGAAAACCCCTCTTTTGACCACACATTAGTTTCGCGGCTAAATAACAAACATGGCCAGCAAAATAGTTTAGACAGTTTAGAAGTACCACACAACCAATTCCACTTACCATATGATGTTGAAGTGAAATGGCGTGTGTACTCTCGCTGTTTTTCTTTTACGTCCATGGACAAATTCAACTCAGGAGTTGGTCTTTCCATTTTCACAATAATTGTGAAATTATTTCAACTTTCTCGTTGTTATGTACGACGGTTAAAAGGCACTTTTAATAAACCTTCTATTACACAGTCATTTTCAACACAAACCTCTCCAGAAACTTGTTCTGCCATATTTTTCACAATATCACTTAATTGGGAAATTAAAAACTTAATAATTCACAATTAATATAACTCTTAGACACTCGAACAAATCACAGATTTAAAATAATGCACTGCAAGAACACAATCACATTCAATTGCTAGCGTACTAAGCGTATTGCTGCTTCGCGCCTGCGAAGAAACCGATCACGAGAGCGGTAACTCGCCCGGCCTACAGTGCACGATTGAAACAGAAGGGAGCGGGGGGGACGGGCAGTTGTGCGAAGGACAGCGTGAGCGAAACGGTCACAGGTTACCTCACGTAGCAAGCGGTTTCTCCAGCGATGCCGCCTTGACAACTTGTTTCTTTTCGAGAGCAGAGAGCGCATATAAATCTAACAATTACTTTAATTTTAATTACTATGGTGAAACTAATAATACAAAATTATTACATTATGTTATATTATAAACTTTTTCTTTTGTAATTTCCTTGGGCTACCGCCGGTAGCCCCGGTAGTCCGCAAAATACGCCCCTGAACAGGATATAGTTTTGTAGAATGCAGTTGCATTCTCGGACATCATTTGAGCATTTTGCTGTGTATAAAATGCTGCTTGCGTTACAGTTCTTATATGAATCACTTAAACATTTCTGAGAATGTAACAAAAATTAACATTTGCTCTGTGTTTTTATGTCCATTGAGCTTTCCTATAAATTTTGACAGGCTGAATTAAAATAACATTGAAGTTAAAAATATATGGAATTTTTAAAATGTGTAGACAGTATAACATTAAAATTTAGAGCAATTGCTGTTTATAGATACGCTTGAGATGTATTTATAACAAAATTTCTGCTCGCTCAGATTAAAATTGTTACTCGAGGAATTTTATATCGAATACTAGGCCTAATTAAAAAGTAATAAATGCTGTAAACTTTATAAACAAAAAGCGACATAATCCAAATCTACTGTAATATGTAGACCCTACTGGTAAGTAGAGAAGCGTGTAGTGAAAATTTCGTAGTGATAACTTCAAAACTGTAGAAGTTAGCAAATTGTTATGCATGACCTTGAAAACGTTCCAGTAATGACATGTCAGTGAAAACATGATGCGTTAAAAATGTTGATCCTATTTATTATTGTTTTCTGCATTGATTTTCCTGTCGTCATGGCGACTCAGTGCTAGAGTACTGCGCTTATAACGCAGTAGGCCCGGTTTCAAATCACTGTTAATGACTCTGAATTTATAATTCGCGTTGGACAAACCTTTGGCTATAACAACATGAGTTTTCTCAAGGTACTCCGGTTTCCTATGATATTCCAACAATTCTCCAGTATTGTTCATTACGAGTGTAATGCGGATCAACTGCCTGTGGTGTACTCTGGATAGGTTTTGTCGAATTAAGTGGTCTATGCTTCTCGACATGCAGTCAAGATGAACAACTGCAAGTTAAGGTCCCTAGTATTGGAGAAGAGAATTGGGAGTAGGCTTTATCAGAGGAACACCCGTACGTTTCATGCGTGAATAACTCTCGGGTTGGGGTATTGAATGTAAGGTGTCCGTTTTTTTATATGCCCGCTCTCATTTGCACTGCATATGCTTCAACATTGTGGATTTTTTCTTTCTTCTCAACTTCAGTCACGAATTTCTCCAATTTAACATGTCCAACTTAACCAAATGTTGCTCAATTGAGATTCTAACCTGATTCATTACGAACCGTTTGACATCACTGCGAACGTTCTATTTCTTTGCATTCTCGAGTTAAACCTTCTCCAGTGCCCCGCGACCCGCCAATTGTTCAACTTCGCCTCTTCCGCGTATCGCTAGATGTCGTAACTCGCTCCAAATCAAGGTCACGTTGGATACGTACAGTAGGCTACATTATTCCTTCGTCTGTTGATCGCCGGTTACTTTATTGGAATGTGTTGTGTAGTTTAGAAATTATAGGCGTGACAAAACTAGCTTGAAAATGTGTCGGTCGATTTTCTTGGGTGGCACCTTACTACAGAACTGAACCAATAGAGGCATTCACGTGAAGGAACATTGATTTCCGTTTACTTTATAAATTCTATAAATTATTCGTAACATGAAAAAGGAATAGAAATGCTGTAAAACAGCCGAGATGCTTAGTGAGAAAATGTATATCACAGCGTATCATTTTATTTTAAGGAAAGAAATTGCAAAGTTGTGAAATTTGGAGGCTTTTCTACGTCACATCTCGTAAGAAGAAGGTGTGAATAATCATGACTGGTATCTAAACTAATCTTTATTTCATCGTCCGTAGCAACCTAAACAATGTCTTTATTCACAGCAGTGAATTAAAACTATTTCCGTGACAACCAACACATTAACACCCATAAAATCCATACATTTATAACTTCTTCACAAACAATACATTACAAAGAAAAGGCGTACAATTTAAAATTAAATTTAGATACTAGTAATGGATGAAATATTGTATAGCACACAAGAGTAATAGTACGAGTATATTACGATACAAAGTTGAGAAGTGCTTTTTACAAAATAGAGAAAAAGTTTGAAAAACGAGCAGAGCGAGTTTATCAATTTCCGAGATTTTATAATGCACTTCACAAACATGTATTGCACAATATTTTTTGCATTATGGTTTATTTTGAAAATAATATTTAAAAAATCTTAATATGCAGTACATACGTTACACTATGAACAGCTGACTGATGTTAGCAGTCTGGCCAACTTCACCATCAACTTCAGTGTGAAGGAGTAAAAATGATTCAGGTACATGTAGAATTTCATGTTCAGTTGAAATAATTTTTATTCCGTTTTGTTAAAACAAGTTTGATTGTTTAAATAAAGTTCAGTAGTAATATAATCTAATTTTATTTAGAGTTCAGTCTAAATGACATATCATAGTTTAAAATCAATAACACAAAAGTAAATGATCATTGTATATTATATCATTGAAATGCAAACGTTTTCGCCCTTGGGCATCATCAGCCATTTGACTCACAATATCTTATCAAATTTTTACTATATATTAGCTGTGAAATATGTAACGGGTAATTTATGTCCACAATCTTGTGTATATAATAAGTAACTATTTGCATGTTAAACTCTATGGTAAGTAACAATCTGAAAATTTAAAATGAATACAGATATTAAAATTATATGTAATAAAATAGTAACTAAAATGTAATATTGGTCTTATATTTCTTAATTATAAAATTGTAATCATTAAAACAACATAATGAAATCATATGATTCCTCTTAAACTTCATGATAGGCCGACATACTTCTGTTAGTTGAATGTTTGTAGTGCGAGTATTGATCTAACTGATTTGGCAATCCATCCAATAATGGAATCGATTCTGTAATATAATTATTATGAGCAAATATTACTAATATATTTAAATGAAAATTTTACTGTTATCATCTAAATGAAAAAAAAGCTTCTAATTCGATTAGGCCTACTTGACTAATCCATATAAAAATCAATACATCTTACCCGCGTCATTATGGAGTTGTTTTTATATAAGAGAGCTGGAAATAGTCGTAGATAAGTTAATGGCAGAAGGTATGGATGTAAATTATGAATGTATGGTTAGAAAGCGAATATGGAGAAAGTTGTAAGAACAGAAGCCACGCCGGCAGTAAAGTAAAGAACTAAGGTCGTTGGGCACAGTACCTTTTGTCTTGTTCCAAACAGCAAACGACCGAACTTCTGTATATTGGATTCATGTTTAAGCACGCTTCCATGAAAGGATAAACAACTTTATAGGGTGATACCAGCTGCTTGTTACGTCTGTCTTTGTCTCATCGCTATTAACTTCCGAGGTGCCTGTTCGTTTTCCATAAACTCACCAGCTGAGATAAATGGAAATAGCGCTTTTGTAAATATTTTATGTCAATAGTTTCAGCCATGAAGAACGAAGGTATGACGAAATACATTTGCATGATTATCGATGAAATTGTCTTACAGTGTGCTACTTCAGTAACGTTCCTGCTACAAATCCAGTGGCCTTGAGTTAGATTTTTCAGATATAAACAGAGATTTTTCTACCGTCCGTAGGTGGTGGTGATTGTAGTAGTTTTAAGTAGTTAGTAGTAAGTGTATTGGTAGGTTGTAGGTGGTAAGTGGTAGTAGGTGGTTACTGGATAGTGATCATAGGCGGTAATAGGTGGTTGGTGGTGAGTGGTCGTAGGTGCTTGGTGGTAAGTGGTTAGTAGGTGCTTGGTGGTATGTGATAGGAACGTGGTTGATGGTAAGTGGTAGGAAGGTGTGGGAGGTAGGTGGTTGGTGGTAAGTGGTAAGTAGGTTGTTGGTGTAAGTGGTAGGAAGGTGGTTGATGGAAGTTGTAGGTGGTTAGTGTAAGTGGTCGCAGGTGGTGAGTGGCCATAAATAGTAGGTGATGTGTGATCATAGGTGGTAGATAGGTGGTTGGTTGTGAGTGGTGGTAAGTGGTGAGTGGTTAATGGTCGTAAGCGATATGTAGGTGGTGAGTTGTTAGTGGTCTTAAGTGTAGGTAGGTGGTTGATTTAAGTGATCGTAGGTAATTGGTGGTACGTGTTGGTAAATGGTGAGTGATGGTAGGTGGTTGGTAGTGAGTGGTCGTATATGCTAGGTAGGTGGTTGGTGGTAAGTGGTAGGTGGATAATGGTAGGAACGTGGTTGATGGTAAGTGGTAGGAAGGTGTGGTAGGTAGATGGTTGATGGTAAGTGGTAAGTAGGTTGTTGGTGTAAGTGATAGAAAGGTGGTTGATGAGTGGTTGTAGGTGGTTAGTGGTAAATGACCGCAGGTGGTGAGTGGCCATAAATAGTAGGTGATGTGTGGTTAAAGGTGGTAGAAAGGTGGTTGGTTGTGAGTGGTGGTAGGTGGTGAGTGGTTAGTGGTCGTAAGCGGTATGTAGGTGGTGAGTAGTTAGTGGTCTTAGGTGTAGGTAGGTGGTTGATTTTAAGTGATCTTAGGTAATTGGTGGTACGTGGTCGTAGGTAGTGATTGTTGGTAAATAGTGAGTGATGGTAGGTAGTTGGTGGTGAATGGTGGTAGGTGGTTGTGATCTAAATAATAAGTGTAGTGGTAGGTTGTAAGCACTTACAGTAGTAATTAATAGTGAAAGATAGGTGGTGAGTAATAATATTGTGGTTTGTGTTATTAATCTGTACCGTTACAAAATTTCATTTACTAATCCCATGCTTAGCCCTAATGTTCTCCGAGAAATAATTAATTAGCATTTATTTTTAATGTAACTTTATTTTGTAAATTTATTTCTGGTTCTCTTGCTTCTTAGTAGGCCTACTTGACTATTTATAATGTCTTTAGAGAGTTGTTTAATTAGCTTTAGTTCTGTGAGTTTTTTGTTTTTACTTTTGATACTGTATTTTGTAATTTATTGTTGATTTATTTGTACATCACTGTATTCTTTTGTTTGTGAGTGGAAGACAGGAAAAATGGTCTTACCTCCACCAGAATAAATAAATAAATGAAAACAAATAAGATGGTAGGTGTTGAGTGTTGTTATTTGATGGTAGGTGTTGAGTGTTGTTATTTGATGGGATGTGTTGAGTGTTGTTATTTGATGGGATGTGTTGAGTGTTGGTGGATGGTAGGTATTGGGTTTTGTTGGTGGATGGTAGGTGTTGGGTGTTGTTGGTGTATGGTAGGTGTTGAGTGTTGGTGAATGGTAGGTGTTGAGTGTTGTTGGTGGATGGTAGGTTTTGAGTGTTATTTGATGGTATGTGTTGAGTGTCGGTGGTGGATGATACGTGTTGAGTGTCGTTGGTGGATGGTAGGTGTTGAGTGGTGAGGTGGTTGGTACTGATTCGTGGTAGGTGGTGGTAAATTGTAGGAGCTGGGTGATGGTGTGTGGTGACTATTGAGTCATAGTAGGTGGTAGTGACAGCAATATTGATAATAGTGGTAGTATAGGTCATTCGTTATCTCGTAAAACCAAATGCTTGCGTACGCCGTAGCATATAGTAAGAACCTTATGGTGGGGGTAAGTGAGCTCTCTCGTGAGTAGAAACGTAGCGAGGAAAGTAAGCTTCTCAGTCCACATTCTTTTTCCCCTGACACGCAGGTAGATTTCACGAGATAACGAATGGCCTGTAGCTGTAAATGTTAGTAATTTTTTTCAAGGGTGCTTTAAGCCAACATACTTCCACTTCTTGTACTCGTAGATGTCATTCTTGCTGTTCATTATTTCCTTCTGGTATCGTTAATTAATTTTAATCCTTCTAATCGCCATTTACAAATCAGTGCACGGTTTGCAAGATGCATTGTCTAGTCCTAAGTTCTCTGTTATTGCTAGGCTCCGTATTCCAGCTACTTATAAACGAGAATGAAGTCGCCTGATTCAAAGTATATGTGACGTCACAGCGCAGGTACAGTAAGTTCGTATACAAAATAGTTACGCATCCTCTTCCCTCTTCCTCTAGAAAGTCAAAACCGGGACGCAGTCAGAGTGAGTAGTCTCATCGATCACTGCTCTTACTAGTCGTATTAGGGCTATTTAAATAACTACACCTTTGTGGCTGATTGAAGGTTCATTGCAGAGCGTGTAATATTGCGAGGCATAGTTGAGGATATTTGAACTAATATTTTTACTGTCAATATAGACAACATTACATATAAATTGTGTAAAATAAACGTAAAAGTGACAAAAAAAACAGTGCACTAAAAGAAACTGAAATACCAAAAGGCACAGAAAGTGTATTGAACGTAATAAAAAAGAACCAGTACCATAAAAATCTCAAAATTATGAAGATATTAACTCGACGTTTAGCATGGATTTGTGTAACCTACCATGATGTTCAATGCCAACATCCCAATCAGTAAATTAAATAATCTCCATTTTAGGGAATTTCTAGAAAAGTACGGAGAAAATTAGTGGGTTTTCAGTGATGAGTGAGATGCAATATCCTAATTAAACACGAAAAAATATCACACAATAGGAATATCTTGTACTACATCATGCAGCAATAACGTCATGTTGAAAGAATTTCTTGCAATATAAAATCAGTTCAAGTGACATCCGCATATGTTCAAGTTTCGTAACTTAAGAATGCACGTTATTATTCACTGCAAAGATCACGACGAAAATGAACATCACGGCTCAAGCATGTGTTTGCTAATATAGCTTCAGAATGTAGGGAGTTGACTGTACCCCGCGAATACATAGCGACGATGTGTTTGTTTATATCCTTATCCGTTGCATCATCTGTGTTCAGTGTACTATATACCCAATGTGTCTTTAACTTCAGTCTTTAGGTAGCTGGATTACGAAGCCTAGTTATTGCATTTCGGAATCTTGTAAACGAGGTTCGAAGACTCTTTAGCCGACTACACATCCACTGAATTAAACTCGGTGTCATTCTTAACTTTTAGTGCATATAAATCCGGACTCTATAATATAGCCTATTACTTATTTTGTCATACCATTAAAAATTAAAGCATTATACTCCTACGTTATGGTAAAGATTTTAGAGGGGATTCTAAAAATATTATATCCCAATGAACTTTTACGGCAACAGTAATGTTGAAAACCTGTGTTTCCATGAGAGCCTTTAAATCGATTTCCTGCAACATCACAACACTTTCCCTGATGAGAGAGTAAAAGAAGAACTTCCATCACCTTAGCCTATTCTTTTCATTCAAATACACAATATAATTCTGACTCAGTTACAATTGGCAGTTTTGCAGTCCTACAAAGTTTTAATAAGACGGAGTTTCAAACAAACTTTTGTAGATTGAGTAGCAATTAATAGACACACAATTTACAATATATATTTTATTTGAACGTCTTCATACTCAGAAACAACTCGTTAATACAAACTCTTCAATTGTCGAACAAATTTAAGAAATAAAATTATATGTTAAGATTCAACTTCCTAATTAAGATATTGCAGTTTACTAATGAATTTCTCCAAGTAGACGCAATGTTGAAGACGGATTGTTTAAACTCGCTAACTTTCGTTTTTATATTCTACTTTAATGTTAACTTCTCAGACTTCTTTTACTTTTGACTGGCTTCATATTATAGGCTCACAGAACCTCTTGACTAGTGGATGCCTTAATAATGCTCACTAGAATCAGCAATTTACACCCTACACTTTTTCAATTTGTTGGTATGTTTTGTAGGCGGTATCCTACAGATACTGATTGGAGTGTTGACACACTGCTGGGTATGAAAAGGAGGACACAAAAACGACTTAGACAAAACAAGACAAAATCAGAAATATTCATTCATTCATTACGTTCTTGCAACAAGGGCAGTTCTTTCACTCGAAACATAGCATTCTCCAATCTCTCCTATTCTCTGCCTTCCTCTTAATCTCCGTATATGATCCATATAGCACTATCTCAATGCCGTCTATCATCTGATATCTTCTTTTGCACCTAACTTTTCTCTCGTTCACAATTACCTCCAGTAGGCATTTTTTTTTTTCTTATCCATGACTCAGCCAATTCCTTTTCCTCTTCCTGATCAGTCTGAGCATCATTCTCCTTTCACCCACTCTTTCTAGCGCAGCTTCGTTTCTTATTCCGTCTGTCCATTTCACACTCTCCATTCTTCTGCATGTCTACGCTTCCAATGCTTCTAGTCGTGTCTCTTCACTTCGTCGTAATGTCCATGTTTCTGCCCCATAAAATTCCATACTCCACACAAAGCACTTCACTAGTCTCAGTATTTGGATCAGTGAATAACCTGTACCAACTACTCTACAACAAGTAGGGCCTAGGATTTTCTTCTCTATAGTTAACGACCATGTAAAGAGTAAGTTATTAATACCAAACTTAGACTAAGTCTAATGTATTTTCTCTCTGGTCATGGAAATTTTGGAAGCATGCTGTCAAATACTCAAAATTCATGTAGAAAATCGTGAAATTTGTGAAAATAAAGTATCGTCAGAGACTGTTGAGAATTTGATTTTTAGTGACCACTGTACGGACGAGAAAGACATTTTACACTGTACAGTAGCACAGGACATTAATCTACTGTTTTCCGTCCCGTGAAGTATTCAACAGAAGCTTAAAGACACCTCTTAAATTTCATATAATTTATTTCCATACGATCGTGAATACGATGAAACAAATTCCGTGTTAGATTTTAAGTTCTAACACTAATACAAACAAGAACTAAGGATGTTGTTTTACATATACATACGTGTTCTGCCCATGGACAGGTCTCACTTGTTCTTATTTGTGAAGCCCAAACATTTAACTTCGCGGTACATTAAATCATATCTTTCTTTTCTCTCTAGATCCCCTACTTCTTTACATTCTCTTTCTTCCAGTCTTCCTTGGCCTTATCAGTTTCTCTTCTTAGTTCGTTGTTTAGTTTCCTGTAGTTTCTTCCGTGTTGATGTTTTTCCATTTTCTTCTTTCCTCCATCTTCTCCAACATTTTCCCTGTGACCCAAGGTTCCTTCGTTCTCACGCCTTCTCTGTATCCTATTGTTTCTTCTGCTGTTTTCTGTATACAACTTTTTAGATGAGCGCAGTACGCATTACTATTCTCAGGTGTGGATTCTAATGTAGCGGCTTCCTATTGAAAATTCGCTTGAAATTTTCTTCTTTTCTCTTCGTTCTTCAGTTTATCCATGTCAAATTTCGTCGTCACTGATGTTGTTTTATGGTGTCTATTACACTCTTATTACGTCATACTACTTTTGACCAATAAAACGGTACGAAAGGACGTATTTCAACAATCATGGCTGCTTATCGCACAATTTCATCGCGTCCCTAGCATTTGTTTAATTTTATCGCGTCCCTAGCATTTGTTTCTTTGTTTGCCAACATTTGAAACTGCGCTGGTCTGGACGTCAAAAATATATATAAAATTACAAATCACTCCAGTCGATGCACAGCAGTTTCAAATATGACTCGCATTGGTATTCAAGAACAAGAATTAATAAAAATCACTGATCATACCTATGCATCTTCTGAAATCCGATTTACAAATAAATGAAGAGCACCATTCGGAAATCCTAAATAAGATGAATACACCATGTAGGCCTAAATCAACGAGTTCCACTTCCATTATGCACACGTCCAATATAACATCAATTGAACCACCAACCACATTCAAATTGAAAATTGTACATTCAATAATTATTCCTTTTAAAATTATTCATGTTTATTTTTTATGTCATCGTCGTTAATTAAAACTTTTCTAACACTTGTGTATATTAGTTAGGTTATGTTATAGCTTCTGCTCTGAGAGGATAAAAAGAACTTCTGCTATATGATATTATGGATAGTCACGTATCAGAGATTGTTTAATATTAAGATTTATTGAATAGTAATCATTACAGTGTCTGTATAAAGACACTACTGCCATCTAGCATGCATCTAGCGTAATATTTGTAATGTTGAGATGGTACAATAATACATTTGAAGACAGTTGTATTTTCGTAAGTCAATTAATATTTTATTGTAATGGAGTACTTCGTCACTTCTAATCTTTATATACTTTCTTCTAATCGTGTAATAGTCAATTAAATCCCACTCGAGTTTTGATTTTCTCTAGATAAATCAAAACGTCTAGTGAGATTACTGTTGATTATTTTATCCTGATTTCGGTGAATTATTTCTTAAAAAAAAAAAAATTTCGCTCATATTTCGTACCCTAAAGAATCTTAAAATTAATAAAATACAATTTTTTAAATAATTATTGAATCAGTCCCGTTGAATCTAACAGAATTGTTTGCATCATTAATTAAATTCATAATTCAGTTTCATTCGACTGTGATGGGGTGACGGCACTGCTATCTTGATCTCACGAAGACAGTTGTTGCGGGAAAGAGAAATAATCGTTTCCTTCTTGCGCTGCTCCCTGCAAGAAATCTCTGAAACTATACGTTCATCGTTGCCAGATGTCATACGCATGCATTGCTGAATGATCAGATATGTCGAAATGTTCGTGTATATTTTTATAACGAAAATAATTTTCACGTTTTATTTGGAACAAAGTCTGTTTCGTGCGGATTCTCCATAAAACCTGACTTTTTGTTGAGAATATCGTGAATATTAAGTAATTTCATGGATTTCTATAACTTTCGCGAAAATTCGCGGATATATTTAATTTAATTTTGAACTTTCATTAAGCGATTTGCATTTTACATGCATAAAATTAAGTTTCTATTACATTTCGCTTTTATCGTTAATACCAAAAACCACACCCCTGACAATAAGATATTTAGTATTTAAGATATAAAGCAGGCATTAAACAAAATATTGTAATAGGCTTAGTGAAACATAAAACTAAAACTAGAACTTCATAATTATTTCAGAATATAGGATCTAATTTACCAGCCATTTCAAACTCATTAATATTACGAGTATAAAATGCTTTGGTCACAAGCCAGTTTTTCAATACTGTCTTAAATTTATTAATACTACAGGATGCTGCACTTGAGGGAAGAAATTAAATAGCCTAAGTCAACAACCCTGTAACAATTTTGAACTTTTAGTAATCTAGTGCAAGCATCAATTCCAAAGTGGAAATAGGAAGTCCCAATCTTGCTTTATCAATACTACGGTCACTTCATGACTAACCATTTTGCTGTGCCTATAAGCCTAAAGAAGTACAGGTGACAGTTGTGGGAAGTTTTTATTTAATATAGCCAATAGCATTTTTAGCGTTCTTCGAGAGCCTTGTACAGCATAATTACTTCGTAATTTATGTAGTTGGAAGGAAGCCGAATTCTTTAACTTAAAACACGAAACAGTGTCTTGCTCAATTAAATCGAAACATGAATGCTACTTACTTCTACTTCTTTGCAGACTTCCTCCTCAGTTGTCCGATGTCAGGTTCCATTTATGACGGCCCTTCCAGTCATCCTCTTGCAGTGTTTTCTACTCCACGCCTGTCATAATGGTCTCTCTCAAAGTTGTCGTACACGAATACCTAATGACGATAATTTCTGAATTATTAACTGATAATGAATGGTTTAACAAGTTCTCCTCGTTTAAATTCTTCGAAATACTTTGTGTGGTATGAGCGTAATGTATTTGGCTCCCAAGGCCGGCAGTGTAGAACTTTTTTAACCTCGTAAAGCTTCATCATACTATATTATTAACGACGTCTAGCCCACTGTTTTTTACAAGATATAAAAATGCACTGATTCAGTGGATTAGGAGTGTACTCAGCGAATTTTAAAGAGTGAACGTCCAGAATGGCTGCGTTTCCAGTAGGCCTGCTCATTTACTGAGAAGGAAATGAACATTATTTATAAAATTTAAAAGAGTCGTGATTTACATAGCATGCAAATGATCGAGGATGTATAATTCTACGACTGTTATAGAGTATGAAACATGCACAGTTTTTGTCCATTCGGGTTGGGGAAGGGAATAACAATAAAATACTTACATCAGTACATTACTTTTTACTTCCCGTTGTAATACAAGTAAATCATCATCAAATCATCATTCTCCGCTTCCTCTTCAAAAAACATATCAGATCAAATGGTCTGTTACGATCTCTCATCAGTTCATCTCTTCGCTGGGTGACCAATATAAATAAATATCTTTTTCCATGAGTTACGAGGGTCTTAATGAAA
The DNA here is from genome assembly GCF_040183065.1 of Periplaneta americana. Lineage (NCBI taxonomy): Eukaryota > Metazoa > Arthropoda > Insecta > Blattodea > Blattidae > Periplaneta > Periplaneta americana. The sequence goes on along the minus strand of NC_091117.1, from coordinate 75,791,454 downwards.
GTCATGAGCAACCCAGTGTTATAAATCTTATTTTTATTTTTTAGACATACCAGGTACATCATCTTAATCTACAGACTTTTCTGTCGCTTTTCAACATCGTCTCCATTTCTTTGCACACATTTTTCCCGCCGTTCTGTAAGTTTGAAAATTCCCTTGCTGTAGAAGACCGTTTTATCTTCCCGAAGACAGTGACGCACTGCTTTCCGGATGTCCTCTAGCGTCTCGTAGCGTTGGCCTCACAAATGCTCCTTTACAGAACCGAAAAGGTGGTAGTCTGAGGGTGCCAAAGCGGGACTGTAGGGAGATTGCGGAAGAGTTTCCCACCCAAATGTTGTAATTTTCTCCACGGTGACAGGATCAGTGTTACGCCAGTGTTATGTTCCAGGATGGTCTTCTTTCCAGGGCATTTCTCGCGCAATGCACGACGGAGCTTAAAAACTGTCTGAACGTAGCGGACAGCATTTATGATCTGTCCAGGTTCAAGAAATTCAACACAAATGTATCCGAGAACTCAACTCTTTCCTTGTTGCGTTCCGTGAAGGCAGTTCGAGGGTGACCGCTAAGAGGCTCATCTTGGATGCTCGTGTTCCCATCTTCGAAACGTTTCACTCATCTCCTAACACTGCTGGCGCCCATGCACACATCTCCGTATGCACGCTGAAGTCTGAGGTGTATTTCAGCAGCAGATTTTTCTTCTTTAAGAAGGAATTTAATGACAGCACTCTGTCGAAACGAACCATCGTTGTCGATCATTTTGCAAACATTGCCTGTGGTCACATGATATAAGTTAATGACGTCACAGTATGCCAATCGTGGCTAACAAGAAAGACAGGCTTCGGCACGAATCGGAGTCACGTGTTTATCATAGTCTAGTCATGGCCATCATGACACTCGCCTAATATAAATACATGTTCAAGGTTCTAGAAAACAAAAGAATTGCTATATTAAACTCATGTTAAACGTGCATTTATATATAAACTTGTTCAGTGTTGGCCATGTTATGACTAAGAATGTGACGTCGCGCTGTAGCCTGTGTTTCTCGTTAGCTACGATGTCAATACATAGTGTAATGTCTGTAGATTATGATCATAATATAATCGTTTTTGTTTCATTACTGAAATTGACATTATAGCAATGTGTTACTCATGACTTTAAGTAATACCCTCTGTGCAAAGTGCAGAATTTGTTTAGGGCAACATTCTCAGTCCATTATCATAACATGTGTTTTCTAAATTCGCCTTTGTTTACATATTGTAAAACTACTGTAGTTAAATTCGTTCACTATTTCTTCACCACTTCTAACGTGAAACACTTATACGCTTGACAGGGAAATCTGGTCACACTTTCTGTTAATTCGGCGACATCGTCCAAGCGCACTACTCACGCAAACGATATGAGCCGCTCTGTTCCTCTCAGAGGCTGGGAATATGTAGGCCTACAGTAAATTTGAATGTGTTAAAGTTTAACGAAAATTTAACACTTCTGTGTTGTTTGGCCAAAGGAAAAAGTCATATAAATGAGTTTTGAGATAAGTGAAAATTAAACTTCGAACCTCGTTGCAAATAATTTTCTACACAAATAAAACACATCAACTGCTAATATTCTTTTGATTTTTGCACACCCACTTGTATAATTTAACTTGTGTGTTCATCTGGGGAACAAAATTCCATCTGCAGAAAAAATGACTTATTCCCCTTTACTCGAACAACACAGAATTGTTGAACATTTCGTTAAACTTTCACACTTCAAAATTTACTGTACATATTCCCAGCCTGGGCGGAATAGAGCGGCTCTTACCGCTTGCGTACGCAAATTGCGGTCATTAATACAATGTTGGGAGTGCAAAGAGAGAGAGTTGATTTAACATAACCCAGTTCTAGTACTTTACTGTGCTTTTAATTTACAAATAAATTCAATTCTCTGTATTATTATTATTATTATTATTATTATTATTATTATTCATTACAAAGTTCTGTAATTGGCGCCAAATTGATGTGTGAATCGTTTCGACTTTGAATTTCATTGTTGTCTCGAGACTAGGCCTCATGGAATGAGGAAGGATTTATTGAGTCATTAACGAGAAGACTCCGGCTGTGTTGAATTTAAATGGGGATGTGTAAGGATGAAGGAAATAATTTAAATACTGATTGGCCTATATTAATATTGCAATATATTGCAAACCTAATTTCGATTATCGATATATATATATAATGCAGAAAATATATCGATATGTCGGAATGATTATCGATATATCGCACAATGTTGCCAAATCTATTTTTAGGAGATCTCTTTATTCCAATATATATAATACGGAGTGTCCCAAATTGATATAATATACACTCTTTAAAATCCTATTCCATAGCAAAGAAATGAGATAATACGATTTTTGCTGTTCATGATTCAGAAGTCAGTGGAAAGCATGAAAACATGTTCATCTGTTTATAAACAAACATGGCAGTGCAATTATCGTTCGATACTCTGCGTTCGATGAACGTAAGTGGATACTGAAATGTTATTGGAAAGTGGAGAATGTTGTTCAGGTTCAACGACGTTGGAGGGTGGAATTTGGAACACAACCACCAACAAGGTTAACTATCACAAGAATCCAAGACAAGTTTGAAGTCGACAGAACGGTGCAAGATGTGTTGAAAGGGCGATGAGGAAGAAAGAGAAGTGCCACCGATAACGAGAGTGTTGATGCAGTCATGCAGGCTTTTGCACAATCCCCAAAGTAGTCAGTGAGGCAATGTTTTCGTGAAATTGGAACCAGCAAATCTAGTGTTCATCGAATTTTGCGAGCTCAAAAATGGAAGCCTTACTTTCTTGTTTGCGTTTAGTCTTTCTTATGATATTGTCTGTTATATTGAGGTTGTATTCATTTTCCTGTGCTATGTATTTGATAGTTTGTATTTTTTCCTTATAGTCTTGTTGGCTCGTAAGAATGTTGATGAGTGTGTGTATCATGAATCGGAATGCTGCGTGTTTGTTTTGTATAGGGTGATTGGAAGTGTTGTGTATATGTGTTACCATGGTAGTGAGTTTACTGTATATTTTGGACATATGTTTGTCTGTTTTTATTATTGTGGTGTCAAAGAAATGTATGGATTTGTTGTTTTCTATTTCTGTTTTGCAGTGTAGTTTTGGATGTATTTTGTTTATGCGTTTGTATAGGTCAGGCATGCATTATGATGATTTTAATAATTATTCATATCTTAGAATTGAGATTATATCGATATCACTTGACATGACAACGCTTTCAAAATATTACAGTATTGAGAGCGTAAACTTGGACATTTCTTACCATCATTAGGTGAACCAACTTTCAACCAATCTATTTTAATGACAAATAGCTTATCTTAAAAATGGTAACTTGGGGGAGGGGAATTTTAAGTCTGTGTTTCAACTGAAGCTTTATTGGAACAACACAAATAATTTCGAATATTCTGCATTATCCACGCATTTTACTACTTGCAGATTTTATAAAAAATGTTTTACCGTATCTTAGACGTGACGTTGCCATTTTATCTCTTAACCTTTTCTACTTCTAGGATACTATTACATGTTACAAATACTTTCCACGTCGTTCAGGACTCTATGCAATAAAACCTCATAGATAATAAAAATTATATTTGTAGATGAAGTATGGCCTTGTCAATGTGTTGAATGAATAGAAGTTTGACCACTGAAAGTGTACCGGTATCGTTGCTTATTACATGTTGACTTCCAGTAGAAAAATGTGCCAAAGTAGGCATTACTGATAACTGAGTTATGGTATTGTAGTTTCTGATAATATTTTCCAGAACTTAAAAAATCGTTGAAGGTATTTATGTGTTTCAGCGACAGCGTATGAAGCAATATGACTTGAACATAAAAAATTTTGAAAACCGTTTACAGGAATAATTCACTAATGACATACCAGAGTACTGATAAATTGTGAACAGAAATGTAGTACTGTATCAGGTTATTCAAAAGTGTATTAAAAGTTCAGTAATAACTGAAGGCCTACCCATGGGATCACCCATCTCCAGCGTCCTACCCGAAATTTTCATGCACAACATCCGTAGAACAGACACACATTCTAAACAAGGACAACAGCTAAGACACAAACATCATTTATTGGCACGTAGACGACATACTAATGCTACAGTCTAGTATACAGGGTGTTTAAAAATACGGGGAATGATTTCAGGTATGTATTTCCCACATGTAGACAATCAAAATAGTTCATTACAACATGTGTCCGGAAATGCTTCATTTCCGAGTTATGGCCTTCACAACATTGAAATTCACCGGAACGTTATATATATATATATATAATATCAATAGTTTCATGATATGTTAACTTCTAGTTGCATGTTAGTTATAGTTATAATCATATATCCTACTGTAATTGGAACACATGTTCTGTGGTAATGATGAAATAAATAAATAAATAAATGAATGAATAAATAAATAAATATTTATATGTTTGTGTTGACAGTTTAGTCAATGGTATTATACCACAGTATTTCATGATGTTAAGTTATACTGAAAAATTTGTAATTCCTTCCAGGAAAGCTTAAGGGGTGAGGTATCCCATTGGTCTGAAAAAATTTATTGAAATTCACTTTTTTATATTACAGCTACTGTAAAAGCTAAATGGAAAAAAACTATTCATGCTTAATATACATACATTATACTTTATAAAACACTATTCAGAATATTAAAATAGCTACTAACTTCCTGTAAAAATAATATCAAATTTTTGTAACTTTTTTTACAGTCGTAAAACATTTACACAATAAAATTTGCAATTAATTAAATATCTGCATGATTCTTTTACAGAAATATTCCGAAGACCTACATCAACAACATAGTCTAGGATTTTTTACCTACTCCTTCAGGAAATATGTTTTTGTTAATAAAAATGTTATAATATGTAATATTGAAGGTAAGGACTAAGAAAAGAAATATTTATTGGAGGAAAAGATAAAAGATCCTAGACTGTGTTGTTGATGTATGTCTTTAAAACATCCCAGTAAAAGAATAATGCAAATATTTAATTAATTATATATTTTATTATGTAAATGTTTTGCTGTTGCAAATTTGATATTATTTTTACATGTAATTATTAGCTATTTTAATATTTTGAATAGTGTTTTATAGTGTAATGTATGTATATTAAGCAGAAAAAGTTAAGTTCATTTAGCTTTTACAGTAGCTGATATACAATAGTACATTATGCAACGAGCCTATAATGGTAGTAATCAAGACGCGAGTATGTTTGTTTATGAAACGAGCGCAAGCGGGTTTCATAATTTTCATACGAGCGTCTTAATTACCATTATAGGCAAGTTTCATACGACTTTTTATGCTCGACCATATTTCTAACTTGAAATTATTCATAAGTATTCATGTTATGGTTATGTAAGTGAGGAGCGGAACTGATCTGAATTGTGAGATGTGCGCAGACGCGAAAGTATTGATTTTTTTCCGAGGCACGAATGCCATTGACCTTAATATAATCTAGAGAATAACATGAAGATTAGTCTTGATATAACCTGGAAATTGATTTAGAATTGAAAAAAGAGATGACAAATTGAATTTATTTGAATATTATTTACAATTAAGCTAATTATTATAGTAACAGAACATAACCTTCTGCGACAGTATTGGATTTCCAGCCTCCGTGACTTTTCGCTAATTGTCTTTCGATTGCATATCCGAGAATAATCGATACTTGCGGTTTTATAATGGTACAATGGTGATTTCTCATTGGCTGAACAACTAAATTATAATGAATAGGTGTACTTTAATGAGGTCCATTAAAGGGCTACTACCAGGTGTATAATTACTTCATTTCGGCATGGTCGAGCATAAAAAAATTAATTTTACTAAATTTTTGCAGGTGTACCTCCCCCTTTAAAATAGTTAGATACCTAGAAATAAAACGAAAGTGGATTGTGCGAAACCTTTATAGAAATTTCTGCATACTGATGTTGTATATTACATTGACTCAGTTATTGGTACTAGCGATAATGTTATTGAGGATGGAGATCATGACAAATTGGCCATGAATAGACCTGTTAGCAGGTATTTTCGTGTTTATGTGTAATTTTATACCTGTAATAAACTATAGCTGAATGTGTTTTCTTTGTTGAAAATGTGGGTGATTTCAAACGAACCAACTAGCTTCTTTAGTCCAAGCTGAATTAGTAATCACACCTGATCTTTGTCTCAAAACACCAACCCTGTACCCTTAGACTATGTCGCAAGCTTTTTTTCAACATTTATTGATTTCCATATACAATAATTTTATTAATAATTTTGTAAGTGCACGCATTAAGGTTTTGTTGATTATTCAATTTTACGTTGTTAAAAGTATCATTATTGGATATCAAGTCACGAAACTAATAAAATAATGGAAATACAACACACGAAGCGCATTATAGCCAGCCACTGGCAGGGAAGGCAGTAAACAAAATTACGTAAACATTGGAGAAATTGGACCGTTGGGAAGTATAAGAATATGAAGTGTGGAGGGAATATAAAACAGGATATAGTGCCACGAAGGGGTTTGAAGAGAATTGGAAATAAGTGACGCTGGGGATGCAAGGGTGAACGAAATACCATTTCAGCCCTAACCAGTGTGTATGTGTAAGACCCGGAAACGCGTTTTGGGACAGTGTTCATTGCTACCGTCAAATAGAAATTATCGGATCATATTCAAATACATTTATACCCGAGCTCTTACTTTCTGAAGTCGAAATTGCGATTGAAAATCTGAAAAGTACAACTCTCCAGGTATGGATCAAATTCGAGCAGAACTAATACAAGAGGGTGAAAACGCATTATCTAATGAAATTTTTAAGCTTATACATGCTATTTGGGAAAAGCAAATTGTACCCGACCAATGGAAGAAGTCTATAGAAGGAGGAAAATATTAACTTTAGTAACTTTCGAGGAATATCACTTTGATTGACGTCATACAAAATTTTATCCATTATTCTTTTGAGAAGATTAACTCCTTATATAGATGAGATTATTGGGAATCATCATTGTGGTTTTAGGCGTAATAGATCGACTATTCATCATACGTTTTTGTATTCGACAGATATTTGACAAAAAATGAGAGTATAAGAGCACAGTACATCAGTTACTCGTATAATTCAAAAAGGCATACGACTCGGTTAAGAGAGAAGTTTTATATAATAGTGTTATTGAATTTGGTATTCCCAAGAAACTAGTTCGATTAATTAAAATGTGTCTCAGTGAAACTTACAGCAAAGTCCCCATAGGCCAGTTTCTATCTGACGTTTTTCCAATTCATTGCGGGCTAAAGCAAGTAGATGCACTATCACCTTTACTTTTTAACTTCGCTCTAGAATATGCCATTAGGAAACTCCAGGAAAGAGGGAGGCTTTGGAATTGAACGGGTTATATCAGCTGCTTGTTTTTGCGGATGACGTGAATATGTTAGAAGAGAATCCACAAACTATTAGGGAAAACACGGAAATTTTACTTGAAGCAGGTAAGGAGATAGGTTTGTAAGTAAACCCCGAAAAGACAAAATATATTGTGACGGCCACGTGAGATTCGATCTCATGACCGACGGAGGAAGGGCTAAGTCGGCCGTGTTTTGGGCGGGTTGCGCTCGCATCTGCTTCCTGGGGCATGTGCTATGGCGGAGAGAAGACAGGAGGGAGAGCGACCGCGGCAGAGACGGGAGATATCCAGATTATTCGAGATCGCGAACTCTCCAGAAACGATGGTTTGGTTATAAAAGAGAAGACGCAAGTGGTCAGTCAGTAAGTCAGTGTTGTTATAGTCAGTGGACAGCAAGCCAGCCAAACTTGTGTACCGGAGTTCGACTTGAGTGTGTGTCCGCAACTGTGTGAGCATCCGAAGACCTGAGTTCGAGTGCAGTGGACCGCAGTTGGTGGGACCTGAGTTCGAAGTTCAGTGGACTGTCTCTATGGTCTGGGGTTCGAGATACTGTGAACTCGAGTGACTGAGCTAGAAGAACTGTGAACTGAGAACTGACAGTTCTGGTTTGTAAATAGTGCTTGTGAACATTAGTTAAAATTAAGAGTTCATTGTTGTTCTCAATAATCCAAGTAAATTGTCATTGTCGTCAGTGGAGCGCAATAACGAATACTGTGTTGCTGTGTGGAGAACAAATCCCATTGTTGACGGGAGTGGAATTAAATTGTAGAAAGTGAAGAGTTATTGTTGTGAGAATAAAATTACATTATTGTTTTTGAATTTGAAAGTTACAATATTATTATGTCTCGTGACCAGATTATTGTATGAAATAGAAATATAAAAATTGGAAATTTATCGTTTCATAAGGTGAAAAAATTCAAATGCCTTGGAGCAACAGTAACAAATATAAATGACACTCGAGAGGAAATTAAACGCAAAATAAATAATGGGAAATGCGTGTTATTAATCCCTTGAGTAGCTTTTATCATCCAATCTGCTGTCAAAAAATCTGAAAGTTAGAATTTATAAAACAGTTATATTACCGGTTTTCTGTATGGTTTTGAAACTTGAACTATCATTTTGAGAGAGAAACAGAGATTAAGGGTGTTTGAGAATAAGGTGCTTAGGAAAATATTTGAGGCTAAGTGAGATGAAGTTACAGGAGAACTGAGAAAGTTACACAACGCAGAACTGTACGCAGTGTATTCCTCACCTAACAAAACACTAGTCAACAAATTTTAACTTTTTGTCTGTCACAGAAATGAAATTACCTGATTTTTACTAAATCGACCCTGCTGATTACGAAAATGGCAGCGAAAAATCTGTAACACGTAACATTTTTGTGTGACAGAAGGGGAAATATTTTGATTAAAAAAAACGTTTTCGCGCATTTCAAAATACGTAATTACAACAATGAAAATTAATAAATTCCTAAGATGCAAAATTTATACACAAAATACACTGACGTTTCACAGAAAAATAATAACGCTGCATAAATAATAATTACAATAAGAAAAATGGCATTATGTTCCTTTTTTCCCTTCAAAATAGGCTTTTACTTTATTAATTTAAAACTGGATCAAAGTAACTATAATTTTTTAAGGTTTATAAATTAAATTGATTAAAATCTCAAATCAAATAATTTAGGAGCTCTACATTGAAGTATACAACTATATACAGACTTCAAGCTAGATTTAAAAAAAAAGTATTTAGTTACTTAGAGTTATTTTTTCTCCTGTAGTTTGAGTCACCTTCTCTGAACAAAAACCAACAGTAGTCCCCCATAATACTAGAATCCCACCTTCCTTGATATCGTTGTTCCATCCTGTGTATATCTTGATGGAATCTTTCCCCTTTATCATCGCTTACAGCTCCTAAGTTCTCTAGGAAAAAGTCCAGAGTGGAATGGAGGAAATGTATTTTCAATGACATTCGACAACCAAGCCTCTGGTAACTATGCAGCAGTTCTTCTACAAACTGTTGGTAATTGTCAGCTTTATTGTTACCTAAAAACCCACTAACAACACTTACAAAGGCATTCCAAGCTTCTTGTTCCTCAACACTTAATTTTTTTTCAAAGCTCTCATCTTTCAAAAGTTTCCTAATTTGAGGGCCAACAAAAATTCCCTCTTTCACTTTAGTCTCACTGAGTTTCGGAAACATATTCCTTACATATGCAAAGCCTTCTCCATTTTTATCCAGAGCTTTAACAAAACTCTTCATTAAACTAAGCTCGATATGTAAAGGGGGAAGCAGTAATTTTTCCGGTTTTACTAAAGGGACATACTTGATATTATGTTCTCCTGGGACATAGCTTTCTCTGGGAAGCCAGTCTTCACTATGTAGTGTTTTTCAGTCGCTCTACTACCCCGCAAACAGAGAAAGCAACAGTATTTTGTGAATACATCCTGAAGTCCGAGCAATAAGGCGACAATTTTCAAATCTCCGCAGAGTTGCCAGCAGTATATTTTATATTGGACTGCATCTAGTAACACTGACAAATTTATATAAGTTTCCTTCATATCTACTGAATACGCCACTGGAATTGATGGTTTAGTGTTTCCATTGTGCAATAATACTGCTTTTGAACTTATTTTGGAAGAATCTATAAATAATCTCCATTCCTCTGGGATGAGTTGAAATCCTAGTTGTTCCATTAAGCCGTCTATATTTACACACATTCACATAGAATTCTTCATTATAAAATACTTTGAAAACCGTTCATGTCTCTTCCTGTACAATGAAATTTTAGTATCTGGTGCTAGCAGGTTCCATTGTTGCAGTCTAGACCCTAAAATCTCAGCTTGTTGTTTAGTGAGATTAAGATCTCTTATTAAGTCGTACAGTTCACATTGTTGAATTAAATGGAGTTCTTTATGATGTTCTGGGCTATAGGACGGATCAGAGAATGTTGATGGTTGAGCCAAGTCATCTGTTTGTTCTATTGGAAGAACCAATTCCTCCAATTGCGAAGGAGGATTAGGAACAGGGAGTTTTGGTCCAGGTGGTACAGGTCTTATTGCAGATGGAACATTAGGATATTCAATTTTAGATCTTGTTTTCTTTGAAAATCCCGTAATCTTTGTTAAACAGAAATAACAGTCTTCTGCATGGCTTGTCTGTTCATGCCAGATCATTGGAACTGCAAACGACATACTTCGAGTCTTCTCTCCGTTCATCCAGTTTATCAGTTTTGAGTAACATGTTGTGCAGCACACATGGGGAGCCCATGATTTGTCCTCATCACACACATTATATTCAAAATAGTAATAATATGCTTGTTTTAACTTATCTGATAACGGTCGATGCTGCGATTTTGCCGTAAATTCTCCACATACGTAACAAAAGCTGTCCGGCGAATTTACAAACGCACGACGAGATTTTTTCATTCTGAGAAAGAGTAAATGAACGCGAAGATAAACACTTAAAACCAGCGATACAACTTGTCACAAGCTCAAACAATATTCAACTAATCCTAAAATGCAATCTATTTCACTCTAAAAGCCCACCCTCTCAGTGCTTTCTGTCGGTCTAGCGTCATAAAGCAATAAAATAATACAGATATATATCACCCACTACGCACCTTATTAATGCAGACTCATGTATTTGAAAGAACCTATTCCTTAAAATACACTTTTAGTATATCCTGAGCAACAATAAGTTATAAAACTTATGAATATACTTTCTTTGGTAAATTCATTCAAATTTTTTCACAATTTCCAATTTTCCTCTTAAATGGTGCGTGATGGAAAATTTTCAAGTTTAGATCTAGTATCAGCACACAAAAATTGATCTAAAATGACCATTTTCACCCTTGTGACGAAAACCTTGTTGACTAGTGTAATTAGGACTATTAAATCCAGACGTTTGAGATGGGCAGAGCTTGTAGCACGTATGGGTGAATCCAGAAATGCGTATAGAGTGTTAGTTGGCAGACCTTAGGGGAGGAAAAAGACCTTTGAGGAGACCAAGACGTAGTTGGGAGTATAATATTAAAATAGATTTGAGGGAGGTGGGATATGATGGTAGGAACTGAATTAATTTTGCTCAGGATGTGGACCTATGGCGGGGTTATGTGAGGACGGCAATGAATCCTCGGGTTCCTTAAAAGCCACTTTTAAGTAAGTAACTAAGTAAGTTCATTGCTACCATTCAATATCTCTGGGGTGATACTATTTGCACGCGTCTTCGTTATAGTTACAAATTATTTTAAATTTGGTAAATGAGATCTTAGACAACTCGTTTTCTGGTATTAAGTGGTAACCATGGTTTTTTTTATTAGATCCGAAGTTTTCTGGTTCAACTCTGGCCGAGAATGGTGACAAATAGCACGTGATATTGTACGTTTCGTGACATAGGAAGAAAGGTAAGGTTGGAACATAAATGGAAGCATTCCAGACAATAGACAAATAACATAGAAAAATCTCCAACTCAAGGGTGTTGAAGCGATGTTATATCCAAGCTAAATGGTGTAGGTTAAAAATCTGAACTGCATGTTACACAGCCCGATTGGTATTACAAATACCCATTATACAAACAATATTTTTACTACCATTTTTCACACTATTCCCCAAAGGAATGTATTCTCCCTAGAGGTATTGATTTATCAAGAGAAAATCAAAACTCGAGTGGAATTTAATTGACTATTACACGATTAGAAGAAAGTATATAAAGATTAGAAGAAATAAAGTACACTAATACAATAAAATATTGATTGACTTACTGAAATTCTATTTCATTAATGTTAGCTTCACCAAAACGTTTGAACGGCGCCGCCATTTCCAGTTGACTGTTTATGCTGTAAAATAATGACGATCGCAAAGCATATTTTATAGTATCGTGAAGAATTTGCAGTTTGAAATGTTGGCAAACAAATAAACAAATGTTAGTGTAGCGATGAAAACAAACAAATGCTAGAGAAGCGATAAAATTTAACACATGTTAGGGAAGCAATAAAATTGCGCGATAGCCATGATTGGTTGAAAGATGTCCTTTCCTACCGTTTTATTGGTCAAAAGTAATATGACGTAGCAAAAGTGTAATAATCAGTTTAAATGTAATATACCACAATATGCATACCACATATGGTTATGAACATAATGGTTGAACATTCGACTGAAAACCGTTGACAAAATATTCCCTGTACTACCCGACCTGTTCATATCAACGGACTGAGTCTTTAATATTCAAACGTAACAGATTTGCCAACATCTAATCACTGACCAACTGAAGAAATATGGGTAATATGGCTACTTTGTCTGCGACTGAAATTGTAAATAGGCTATACGAAAGCACTCTTTTATAGGTGAAATAATAATAATAATAATAATAATAATAATAATAATAATAATAATAATAATAATAATATCAAAGTTATGAAACTGATAAATTTTGTAAATAATGGGTATTAATAATATATGTTTAAAATTGTCAGATTTCCAGCACCTATAACCAATTTCTTCCCATAATTCCCATCGCAACACAGCTACCACACTCCGACCCAATCCGGCAAACTAAGGAACTTCTGTGTTGATCGAATTGACAGGAAGATATTAAGGTAATCAGTTATTTGAAAATTAATTATGGCGTAGTCTACGATCAATGCTGGCAAATGTAGTGTGGTGAGACACTCGTCAGTTGGGAATATATAGGTACTGGTAAATCCTTTTAGCCCCGCTACCAGGACCAGATGCTGCTCCTTATGCCACGTGCATGACAGCTAGATCGTTCCTTCCTAAACGTTCCATGATGGTATGTGTACGTCATCAAACTACGTGGAAGTGTGACACAAAGTACAAGCAGTGCAGTCAGGGCGGAGCATAATGCCTGATAATCAAACTGTACCACACAAAATGGAATTCATGCTTTCCGTACAAAAAGTGTCCAAAAAGGGTTTTCTATCTGATTCCACAATTTGTTGCTGTAATTAAGATACACCCTGTAGACCGTGGATAAACAAACCTATATGCAATCAAGTGACTCGTATGTTGCGCTACATGCGAAGTTGCTGGTGACCAGTAAATTTTGTCTCTACCCTTCTCATTAGGAATAGAATGTTTTTAAGTGCAGTAAATTTACAAGAGCTTTACTTCCTTTCCCTAAGAACCTGTGATAAGGTTTTTTTTTATAATCCTGAGCCAGATTCGTAGTTTCAAACCCGACAAGCACGGTAACCTACACTCATATTCGTCGTATTGCTGGTTTAGTAGAGTTTAGGAAGGCCTTAGTCACTCATGACTAAACTTGTTAGCAACCAACCGACCGACCGACCGACCGACCAACCAACTAACCGAAAAAAGGACTAAAGGTATACGTCGAAACGCAAACGAACCTCATTTGGTATATGTGCATAGGAACAATTTCCATTGTAGTTCTTTTCTAAGAGGAAAAAATAAAAGGGGATTTGGGAAAATCTCTATGATGGCATGTATTGTCTATAGAGGTATTAGGGTAGTGATATTAGGATAAATGAATACAATATGCTGTAAGATTTAAGTACCTCATGAAAGAAATGGAATAATTTATGAATAACATTCAATGCTTCGATGACAATGCATCTACTCGATTTACTAAGCATGATGTGTACTGAAATTGTTTTTTTTTTCTTTCCTTCTAATTTTGCTTTTAATTTATAACATATGTTTTTAGGATTGATAGTAGTCTAATATTTACTGTTCGAGTAAATGTGAACGTCATTGCCAATGGTCTTTCGTCAAACATGCGCTAACACCACAACAGAGACAAAGTACCATAATTTGTAAAGAAGGATATCACGACAGTTGCAATGTACGTGGCGGACCTAATAATGACGGGCTACTATCATTTCCAAAAACGTTGGACTCGCAGATAACATTTTTTTTTCTAGGGAAAACACAAAACTTACAGAAAAAATTTATGGTACTTTTTTATTCAGTAATTTATGCTCTATCGCCAGTATTTTTTTTGGCAGTTTATATCGTTTACACCCTGCATATTGCGGACTCCTTTTGTGTATGCGAATACACTTCTTTACATTCTTGAATTTGTCGGATATGGTGACCGAATTCGAATGACGTCAGTGTAGTTTACGTGGCATTAAGTCCTTTAATATTTTCTGTTAATGTAAGTCGAATATTCACGTCACAAATGAAAATATCAATGATGAAGAACTATCGTTCAATGATACATATTTTAAGACCATGTATTAACATAGTTGTATATTATATAATATAATACACACACACACATATATATATATATATATATATATATATATATATATATATATATATATATATATAGCTTTTACGTATTCTAGTAATAGGTATCTCAAAAAAAAAAAAAAACTTTGTTGCCTGTAATTGTGATAACCTGACCTTCTAGAAAACGTTATTGAGCAACGGTTGCTTATCGTCAGTGATATATTATCAGGTATCATATACAGTTTGCTAATTATGCAGCGAATGGTTATGTTAACGTCTACAACGGCGATCATGTTCAATTTTAGGACGGTGAAAATACAGTTATTTGGTGAGTAATTGTAGATAGCTGATACATGACTCGATATCTGTCCCAATTTCCACAGTATTCATCAACTTTATTCAAAGTTTCTAGATAAAAGTGAATAAAATATTTCGTAACAAAAAGAATAAAAATCACTGAGAATTAATTAACGCTTTCTTATGATCGACCTGTATATGGTTTAGTCTTTCGGGTATGGTTTTCACAGAAACTATTGAGACTAGCACTTTAATGTACCACATTCCTTGGAATAATGCAGGATGAAGTGTTCCAAGACAGTGACGTCACGGAGTAAATCCCTTAGATAAAAGGAAGAGAATTTTCATTTGGCATTTCAGTTATTTGCTTTTACATTTTGGGGAATCTACTTTGTTGTTGTATAGTCAATTGTCCGAAGACAGGTGTGAACCTCATAAGTGACACAAATAAGGTATAACTCATGAGGCAACTAAGTCAGGAGTTAATGGGTAGGGTGGCCAGTTCCTTTCCCCTTCATTGCATACATCGCCGACCAGTAATACATTGACTAATCAGACTTAACATGTAGGTATATGCTACAACAACTAAATGTTCCTCTGACACATATCGTCAGCTGAGATGTTCTGCCTCATGTAGTCTACATATTAGACAGAACCTCAATCAGAGGTAAAATCTACTTTGTTTCTAGAAATAATTGCAACATAGCAGTAGTACAGTACTTGCAATCGTAAGAAAACTCCAGTTCTCCAAAGGTGTCAGGGAAAAACATAAACTAACATGCCTGGTGCACGCTCCGCTTTGACAAACGCTCTTAAGTCCCGCGGTACTCAGACCTTTGGGTGAAGCACGCGTCCATATTTCGGTAACAGCATTGCCAAACATCCAACATAATGCGAGATTTCTGGATCTTTATATCGTATCATATGTGCAGAAATACACATTTCGGAGCTAATTTCCGGTCTTATAGCCAGGAAAGACAAGGATGGGGAAACCCATTGTTGTATTGTGTGTATAGCTCTTCATGTCCACCGCTGTAGAGTCAGTTAGCATGTCTGACCGTGGAACGAGCAGGCCCGGGTTCAGATCTTGTTTGGAGCAAGTTAACCTGGTTGAAGTTTTTTCCGAGGTTTTCCCTTAACTAGTCGGAGCAGAATTGCTGGGTAACTTTCGGCGTTGTATTTCGGATTCATTTTTCCGTCATAATTACATTTCCCTTCTTTCATCATCATAATCATCATCATCGTTTCTTTTGTAGGTTTCGGGCTTGCTCTGATGTAGAGTCGACTGTGGGCTGCCACCGAACTTGTACCCCGTGGATATGTGGTCATTCGTTGTTGGTGGTAGCGCTATGCACCGTGGGCTCTCCACCGGGCTCATGTTAACTCATGGGAACGGGATTGAGGAACTGCGATGAGTCCTACGTGGAAAGGTAAAGGGATCGTGTAGGCTGTCGAGGTGTTTGGTGGCGATGCGCAGAGGGATCTGTAGCGCGGGAGGCCTTAGGACATGCACACCATTCCTTCCCGTGTAGTACAATGGGCCCACCCGAGCGGTCTGCGTGCGAAGACAGTCTCAGTCTGTGCCTTCCCTAAAGGCGGAATAATATGTAGATAGCTCTTGGTACGGTTCCAGCAGATAAGTTACCGTATGTTCTCTTTTCCTGGTCGTCCCTGATAATAATAGGACCGATACGTAACTGTCAGAAGTTAGATTTTTCTTCGTAGACAACATAATATAAAAATCTAAAAATCATGTTTTATCTGTTGGACAGGCTGCTACATTGAATATGTTTTAATATTTGGGAAATAATACGTTTTTACAATTTTAAACTGAAGTATATTTTTGGACAGAATGGCGAGAAGAGATACCTTTTTTTGTATAATATTTTTGTTGGTTGAAACATTCATGGAGTATTACAGTTTATCTACTTCACTCAGTGTCACCTGAATTTCGTAGCTTTAGTGCGAAGGAAAGATAAGAAGTTAGAGAAATGAACCGTTGGAAAGTGTTCTCATTACGAAGGTGATACACGAAACCGGGTCACTTCTATCTGTACGAAACCTTTGTAAAATTAAAAGCGTAATCCTTAAGCTAGACTTCTAAATGTGAAAGTTGCGAAACGTAAGTGTGGTTTTAGCTTTAGTCGAAATGATTTCATACTTTTATATTTAACGCAACGGAAGAATTTTGTTTTACATTCATATTAAAGTATTCTATAAGAGAAATATTGTGAGCTGAGACAAAATTATCATATATGCACTCCTAAGCCGTTTCCTTCCAAAGTATTAGTCCCTAAGATTGAACATTCTCAGTGGATTGTCGAAATACGATTATCTGTGCCTGTTTTACTGAAGCTTTTCGTCATTTTGGTAAATTTTTACGCACTATCTCACCATATCTCATTTACAACATTATTCCATATAAAGTATTAAAATACAGAGCGTCCCATTCGGCTCTCGGCCGGGTGCTCGCGCACGGGCCATGCATACGTGGATTATCTAGTTAGCGCCACTATCGATCCATAATTGCGGCGTATTTCTAGTTATATAACTTTAATAACAGCGTGCACACAATTATATTTTTGTTTCACGAGTATAAATACTGATCATTATGTAATAGATTGATCAGCCTAATGGATTTCCAAGACAACCACTTTTATCAATTTCAATATACTGCCATCTAGCGACTGAAAAATAAATTGTTTAACCCTTATGGAAGTGCATGAAGTAATAGCTTGTAACTGTACTTCCATCTAGCGATTATTACCAAAAAATCTTTTTGGCAGTGGAGGCTCTGGTGGTTGTTCTCTTCTATGTTGCCAATTCATAACATGGGAATGGCCAATTTGGTATGTTTGTGATCAGGGGTACAAACTAGTGTTGTAGGAGTTGTTCAAACCGGTGTTGTGCATTCAAAAATTCCTGATCATCTCGTGATTAAGTTCGCCTGTAGTGTCGGGATACTTCTGTAGCCACTTATTTTTCAGGGTTCACTACAAATAATAGTCACTTGCTGTAAGATCTGGGGAACGTGCGGGCCATTACTCGTGTAGCCGTGATTTTGTCGTCAAAATCCCCTCTAATTAATGCCAAAGAATTCTGGTCAGTGTGTGCTGTGGCAGAATCCTGTTACGCATTTTGTCTATCATAGTTGTTGTTTAGTCAACTGTCCGAAGACAGGTCTGAACCTCATAAGTGATACCAATATGGAATCACTCATGAGGCAATAATGGGGTAGGGTAGCCAGTTCCTATCCTCCCGTTCTGACAAGAATTCATAGAAGGTTTCGAATATTTGTGTGCTATACTTAAGTGAACTTTTCATATCTTAAAAGGTAATCATAAACACAGTCCCATCACCATAGAGCAACTCAAAAGACAATATAAGAACAGAAATCAGAAGAATTTCGGAAGTAAACTTTCGGCTGTGAATGACAATTTTATTTAAAAAAAAAATATGGGCGTTTGTGAAAGCTCACGGACTGCATTGTGAACAGCTCGTGTAACACAGGTTATCATTATCAAATAAAAATATAATTATATGCATGCTATTATTAATCAAAGTTATATGACTAAAAATACACGACCGGGAATGCGCAACATTACGCATGGATGGCTTGAACGCGCGTTCCTTTCTGAGAACCGATATAAAATGTATAAAATACTCTTTGGTGTAATGCGTGACGGAGGAGTGAGTTCACATTCAAGTCAGCTGAGATTTCAGGTTTCGTTTTCATTAAACATGTCTCACACATAATCAGGGATAATATTCAGAATCAATTTCATATTACTACTAAAACGCTGATATAGGCCTAGGCCTATTAATATTAAGACAAGAAGAAAATTCTATTATAATGCAACGAATATATGAGAAAAGAGAATGGCCTAAAGATTTTACAGAGATGGTGTTGCTGTCGATACCGAAGAAAAATAATGTCAAGAAATGTAACCAATTCAAGACTGTCAGCCTGATATCGCACTTGGCGAAGATTCTCTTGCGAATACTGAATCTGCGTTTATATTCTAGAGCATTTTGACTTCAGGAAGGGAAAAGGTACGGGGGATGTAATATTAGACTTCTACCAAAAATCAGCGAAAAATACCTCGAGAAGAATAAAGAAGTGTATGTAGTATTTTTGGAGTTAGAAAAGGCGTTTGGCAGAGTGAATTGGAATAAACTGATGGAGATCCTGAAGAAAATAGATGTAGATTGGAAAGAGAGAAGGCTGTTCTGTAACCTTTATGTGAAATAACGAGTCAAAGTCAGAATAGGAGAAGAATTGTCTGAAGGAAGTGAAATAGAGAGAGGAGTGCGACAAGAATGCCCTTTGTCACTTACCCTGTTCAACATCTACTTGAAGGGTTTAGTGGAGAACTGTAAGGTGCTGTAATAGGAGGAGAAAGAGGAGGAGAATAATAATAAAGCTCATAAGATTTGCTGATGATATGGCCTTGTTAACAGAAGAGGACACAATACTAAGGGATATGCTAGTGGAACTAAATGACAGATGTGAGCAGTATGTGATGAAGATAAATGCATCTCATCCTGCTCTAGGTTTTTCCGTGGTTTCCCTTGAGCAATAAGACAAATGTCGGGATGAGCCCTAAAAAAATGGGCCACGGACCACTTCCCTTCCCCCACTCTTTCTCTTCTACTATCACAAAGAACTTGCTAATTTCTTAGATAACAATCCTGTATTATGATAATAGGGGAAAATAAATATATTGTAAGTTCACAGGGCTAACGGCTTCGAAGCTGGGTACCTGGTTCTAATGAAGTGCACTGGTAGCAATCTAAAACATGGGGGCATGAGATAGTTACTCTGCCTGCCATTAAAACTCACGTCACTAAATCCCCAAGGTAAAAAAAAAAATGCAGGAAGTCAAGAGGAAGATAGCAACGGCAAAGGAATCTTTTAATATAAAAGAAGCATCTTCTGTTGACCTCTGGAAAAAGAACTAAGGAAGAGACTGTTGAAGTGCTTTGTGTGGAGTGTAGCATTGTTTGGGTCAGAAACATTGACATTACGACGAAGTGAAGAGAAGCGACTGGAGCATTTGAAATATGGTTATGGAGAAGAATGGAACGTGTTAAATGGACAGCCAGAATAAGGAATGAAACTCTGTTGGAAAGAGTGGATGAAAAAAGAATGATGCTGAAACTGATCAGAAAGAGAAAAGAAAAAGGAATTGGTTGGGTCACTGGCTGAGAAGAAACTGACTACTGGAGGAAGCACTAGAAGGAATAGTGAACGGGAGAAGAGTTCGGGGCAGATGACGATGTCAGTGTTGATAGACGATATTAAGATATGTGGATCATATGCGGAGACAAAGAAGAAGGCAGAAAATAGGAAAGATTTGAGAAAAGTGGGTTTGCAGTGAACCTTGGGCAGAAAACTATGAATGAATTAATAATATTCTACGAAACTATTGGGTAAAATTGGACTAATGCAGAAGTTAATTGTAATGAAATTTAAATTGAAAGTTATTATAATCAGTTAATAATATTTGGTAATTAAAGATTAATAGCTTTCGAATATTACAGTGTTTTAAATTAATATCAATACTCCTTTTGTTTCTGTTTCAGGTAAGTCTTTCGTCGCACTGAATGGCTTTCGTTGACCTGACTCCAGAGATGTATTATTTTTCCTCTCCAAATATAAACGTAAGTGTTGGATTTATTTCACGCATTACTTGAGTGACGTTCATTTTATAATTCTTTGTATTCTGGTCTGATCGATTCACGTGAAATGAGATCATCATGCTGTTTTATGTGATACTGCTCAGAGAGGTTTTGTTAGCCACTTTAGAGATTTACTTAACATCATTCCGCAAGCATAAAACGTTCCTTTATTGGCTCTCCTTGATTTAGCATCGGTACTCAAGTTCTAGACATGGTTTGAAATCCACTTCTCGGAGCCAATCCTTTGTTATGAAATTCAGAAGTCCCTCGCAACTTGAAGTGGCCACCGCGGACCAAGGCTGCACGACGTCCTCGCAATATTGGTTTCACGGAGAGTGGAATGCCCATCCAGTGTAATAAATCCTTCAACCAAGTGCACGTGTGAATCCCAAACACGTCTGTTCACAGTGTTATTAAATGTCACTGAGAGACGCAATTTGTCGACAAGACTTGCACATAAGCGACACCGCAGAGGTAATTCATAATTGTCATCGGCCCCTGAGTTATGGGCGCGACACACCGCATTGTAGTGCGGGTTTTATTTCCACTACAACATGTGAAAATTCTACGACAGTGACATTCTCTCAGTGCAAGAGTGATTTATATCTTGCGGAATAATAATAATAATAATAATAATAATAATAATAATAATAATAATAATAATATCTGAAGTTTGATCAGGGATGTATGCAATGGAAGGGGAAAAGAACTGGCCATCCTACCCCGTTATTTTCTGGCTTAGTTGCCTCATGAGTGATGCCTTATTAGAGTCACAAGGTTCAAACCTGTCTTCGGACAGTTGACTAAACAACAACAATGACGATAGTGGTGGTGGTGGTGGTGGTAGTGGTGGTAGTGGTAGTGGCGGTGGCGGTGGCAGTGGCAGTAGTAGTAGTTACTTTTAAGGAACCCGGAGGTTCATTGCCGCTCTCACATAAGCCCGCCATCGGTCCCTATCCTGAGCAAGATTAATCCAGTCTCTACCATCATATCCCACTTCCTTTAACTCCATTTTAATATTATATTCCAATCTACGTCTCGGCTTCTCCAAAGGCCTCCCCAAAGGCCTCCCAACTAACACTCTATATGTATTTCTGGATTCGCCCATACGTGCTACGTGCCCTGCCCATCTCAAACGTCTGGATTTAATGTTCCTAATTATGTCAGGTGACGAATACAATGCATGCAGTTCTGTGTTGTGCAACTTTCTCCATTCTCCTGTAACTTCATCCCTCTTAGCCCCAAATATTGTCCTAAGCACCTTATTCTCAAACACCCTTAACCTATGTTCCTCTCTCAAAGTAAGAGTCCAAGTATCACAACCATAAAGAACAGCAGCAGCAGTAGTAGCTCTTATTGAAGTTCTGGCTAATATCTACATCTATTATCAGGCATTAAGTCTCATTTGACGAAATTTGTGTCGGAGGAAGGACAATAATGAAGGGTTCAGAGTCATAGTGGACCGAACTTTAAAATTAAGTGATTAGTCCTGCGCGACCAACAGCCGTCTTGGAGTGGATCACCTACATGTTAACAACCCTTACTGCATGCAACAGGGCCACATCGGCAGTATGGAAGACGTTTGAGTAACGGTATATTCTTCTACTCAAATGTGAACGAGATTCATTCCCTGTATAAACACAGTAAGTTTCTTAGCACTGTATGGATGTGTTGTGTGCGTGCGTATTAAATGTATGTATTGAATTAATTCCCAATATGCTCAGTCAATTTAACAAACCATTTAAAAATACTTAATTTTGCCTTTTAAATGTGCAGAAACTTGATCTGAAGAAATGAAACTCTGAAAAGGAATTTTTAAATGTTACATTTGTTCGGATCAAATTTCTGTACATTTGAAGGACAAAACTAAAATTTTAAAATTCTTTCAATCATTTATTACCGTAATACTATCCTCTTTCAAATCGACTGAGCATATTGGGAATTAAATCAATGACTTTCCCAAAACACGCTATGAAATGTTTCCTATAAAACAATTTTATTTCGAAGATGAAACAAAAAGGGGAAATTGTGTTAAATTTGTTGTTTGAAATATCTCAAAGAATAACCTCTTGCAATTAATGACATTACTTACGGTTCACTCAGTATATTGTTTTCTATTTCGGTAGTGTAAAAAACTAAAGGAAAGAATTGTCATTAGAACGAATTTAAATAGACTTCCTAGATATATGTACTTGAACAAATAAAAGAGGAGGTACATACCGTGAACTCATTGGGAGTTTAAGCAAATAAATCAGGAAATTTAACGTTGGAAATACCACTTTGAAGACTGAAATATAGAGTGGAAATGTTTGAGAATGACTGTAATGACTCAGTTGAAATGTGGACTAATATGAAGCCCTTTGTGGATGCGATCATGCAAACATCCGGATTTTTTGATATAGAAAACTATCCCGTGGTCAGTTATACAGTTGAAGCTTTGTATTACTGCACTTCTATCGTGATTTACTTCGTATTATTTAGAGACGTGATGTCAAATTTTAAGCAGTTTAGTACACTTTTATAAATTATAATTTTGTTATTCTTTATTGCGTTCAAATATAAATGAATAGCTTTATGAAAAAAATAATGCATTAATGTTTCATTATATTAATGGAAAATATTTACTCCGTGAGTGGAAATGTTTCTCACATGCTACGACAGTAATATTTTTTGTATGTAGGATATGAGATTGACGACTTATGACGAAGACAGAAACTAATATTAATAATAATATATTAGTAATAATAATAATAATAATAATAATAATAATAATAATAATAATAATAATAATAATAATAATAGAGCATGTAAAATAAATACAAGTAGGCCTATGTTTGTTTTTGACTCACCATTCTGGAACTGGCAATTTATTAGTAGTGAAGTTCGATTCTCCTCCACTTTTTAGTTGCGAAGATGTCTCCTAAGCCATTGTACTACCCGATATTTACAGATGCTCCGTCGTCCGTTTGCGCAATTAATTTCTTGTTACAGTTAAATTCTTCTAAACGATCAAATACAACTTCAGATATTCTTTCGGCTGTCCTGTCATCTGAGAGTCCTGTTAATTCTTGTATTTATTATAGCTTCTTTTATTTATTTTTATGTAATGTTGTTTTTTATTCATTTTGTTTTTTATATTACATCATTTTCAATTATTTATTATTTCGTTTATTCTATTCTTTTAAAATGACCAATGAACTGCATTGAAGGAGGTTACAAGGATACTTGAAAATTTTTATTGTTGTCTCTGACAGGGTCTCCACCACCCAGAAAGAAGGGTCGTATAGTGAGGATCACGTAAGTTCAGTTCCCAAACAGCAAATATTTCCGCCTTGTCAGTGTTGCCAACTGTTACCAGATATCACCACATGTAAAATCACGATCCTATGTACTGAATGACTTCTTTACTCACCGTACTTTACCTTAATGTTGGAAGGTTATTCTAAATAGTTTCAATAATAATGAGAAATGTATTGCTATGTTCTATTCTTTTATTCCTTTACATTATTATTAGTATTAGCATTAATAGGTTACTAGACGTAAATATACAACAAAGTATAGTATATAATATTCAAGAATCAAATCTGTTCCAAGACCAATTAAATTATTGTCACTTCACTTCAAAGATTCCAGCGTACATATACTGTACTTCCTAAAGGTAGACAAATTAATAACCAATTGACTTTTGGTTGGAATTCGAATGAACTTCTGATTATCTTTTGAAATTAGTAAGGAAATGGATAATACAACTATGCTAAAACTGAAATAATAATAAATCAACTTACAAAAATAATTTTGGTCCTTAAAAGCCATAAGTAATTTCACTTCTAGATACCTTTTTAAAGATTTCATTTGTTTGTAAATTGCTTAATAATGCTACACTTACACTTATTATTTCTGCAACTCCACGTCTGTCATTGAAAAAATGTATGATACATAACTGTGAAGTCTCTTTTTGGCTCTTGTGTCCTAAATTTAAATAAGAAAAAGCAAATGATTCAAGAAATGTGAGCTGGTGAAAATTAAATACTCAATTAATAAAATAATTACTACCAAAAGAATATTTTATTAATTCTATACAAAAGATGGATTACACAGAACAGATGGCCAGAAATCATAGATTTATACACAACATACAGCATGAAACGATCATCAAAAAATGCTTTTTGTACACAATAACATCTTTCAAACGAAGTGAAATAGCCAATAAGTTCAATAAATATTATGCTAATAAGTAATAACTATAATTAATAATTATCTACAAGCTGTAAAAGGGAATAAAATAGTATATTGTTGAAATTAGGGGGTTATGGTTTATTACGTGTATTTATAATTTTAATTACTTTTACTACATTTAATTATATTTTAATTTCTATTAGATTAGTTGGTGGTGTGGTTGTTAGTTTTATCTGTGTACGTCAGACTATTAAGGAAAAACTGAAAGAAATATTAAATCTACTATCTACTTTATATAACAATATTTAATCAAGAACTGAATATTACTATTAATTTAATAACATAAGACCCAAAACATCTCCAAGTCCAGACAATACACATGCTGATTTTCTTAAACATGTTGGCAAACAAGCAAACTCACTACTTTTATCTTGTAATCTCATCTAAAATACAATATCTGTCTGGAGAAAATCTATCATAACATCAATTTTGAAAAGCAATTATTCAACTAATATCTTTTCGAGTTATCGACAGATACCACTTACTAGTATGATAGCCAAAATTATGGAAGAGATGATTTCATAGATTGAATTGGTTCCTGGAATCTAGTAACTAACTTTCATTTTATTGGGTTGACTTTAGAGAATTGCATTCAACAAATGGACAGATTTTAAATTTTAGTCAAGATATTAAAGATATTTTAAACAGAAAACAAAACAACTTAACAATTTTAATTTATTTTCAAGGATCATATGGCTCTGTAGATATAAATCACTTAAGAAATTGCAAACTTAGGGTGTCCATGATAAAGTGTTACACTGGGTCAGTGACTTGATTATTTGATTCATTGTCACAAATATGTAAATAGAGACAGATTCATCTGGGCTTCCCACATTGTTGTTTTCAGGAATACATTTTTCAATATTAATGTCGATGGTCTAACTAAAGAAATAGATCTTATGATAATCTCATCATTTGCAGATAATATGGTTGTCTAGAACAAAAAATCACAGTCCACAAATATTAATAAACTGAGCCAAAATCCCAACAGACTTTTTGACTCTACTTGGAGAACTCAAACTTGCTCAATTAAGGAAAACTTTACTAATAAAACACAATCCCAAGTTATTTCAAAATGAATAGTATATAAGTTAACTTTAACAGATGATGTTAAGAAATGTGATACTTCTCCAGACATTTTAAAAATCATTAGAAACGATAAATGATCTGGTCAGTGAGTGACTACATACAGTATTTTTTATAGATGGATCCTGTTTACCAAGCCATAGATGTAGTGGTGTTGTAGTACAATACCAGTATATTCCCTTTTACAGGGAATTATATTCAAACACTTGTTTGCCCCATTTTAACCGTGACAACGCTTTTTAGCTTTTTAAACATTCTGGTTATTGTATTGTGTTTGTGTTTAGTGAAAGATTTTAGATAAGGGCGCAAATAGCCATAGTAGCTGACGTGCCCTTTTTAAACGCCACTAACTAACTAACTAACTAACTAACTAACTAACTAACTTCAAACACTGACTAATTTTGATAGTGAAAATTTAGATACACTTTTAAGCTTACAAAATCTCCAGTATCGACTTCATAAATCTGAGAAGGTTGTCATACTATCAGATTCAAAATCAGATGTTCTTGCTGCAGTAATGGACGTAACAGCATGAAATCTCAATATTTTACAGTGTTTTAATATTTTAAGCAAAATGGTCGAATTACATCGACGACTGGTACTTCCGTGGATCCATGAACTTTATGGAGTGGGAGGTAATGAGGTAGCTGAAAGGTAGCAAAATTACTGTAAGGTTATCTATACCTGCATCTTACCACACTGTTAAAAGAATAACAAGATCAGAACATGACAATGTGGTAACAAAAATCGGAATGATTCTAAAGCAAATGAAAAAATTGCAATAGGCCATCCGGCGTCTGCTCCACGATGGAGGAAAATCCTCAGAAGAAACCAACTAATCAGACCAAATGGGGGATCCAAACTACCCTCAAGTGCAGCTCTGAATTTGCAGGCCAACGAGTCTACCGACTAAGCTACATTGGTGGCTCCACTAAAAATATGAAGTACATGGCACTCAGATTATTAAATTGACAAACCTAAACAATTATTCATCAGTTAAGCTATAAAATATAATACATAGCAAGCAAGTTAATTCAATTTAAAAGTATAAACAATTCAATCAGTTGAAATATACAGAAATTGATAATAAATATCATGCAAATTACTTCACATTACAAGCATAAACAATTCATCACTTGTGGTATACAGCCTACTATTTAATTTACAGCACATACAATTCATCAGTTAAGCTATAGACCTACAGTCTACTATTCAATTTACAGCATATATAATTCATCAATTAAGCGAAACAAAAATATAGTACAATACATAGTAAAAATAATACACCTAATTTAATAACTGAACTTCTATGAAAATCTACAGTGGCAGTACTCATATTATCACAGGCCATGATTGTCTCAAATATTTACAAAGAACTGATATTTCAGAATCTCCCCATGCCATTTCTGAAATCTCAATGAAGATATGGATCATTGTCTTGACTGTTTAACTTTACACAGCTTTCAATCATCTGGTTAAATATTGGAGTGCAAGATAAGAAATGACATCAACTGCTGAACACTTGGTATCAATCAACCAACAACTTCATTACATTAAAGGGGAAAAAAAACTGAAAGAATTAATTGTATATAGACACAACACATAAGACAAGGCCGCTTCAGAACAGTAATTGGCAAGGCTCTGTTGTTTTAGGATTCTTATGTAGATTCAATTTCACCTGAAAGAAAAAAGTAGCATCTATAAGTAGTAGTAGTAGTAGTAGTAAAGATAATAATAATAATAATAATAATAATAATGACTGTAAAGTATGGAAATTAAAATTGCAATGTAATATCAAAAGGTGATTTCACACCAACTCTTATCATTTAGTACAACTCTTATCAATTAGTACAACAAATCTATTATATTCAGTTGCAATCACCAGTAGCTGTTCTTTCCTCCATTTTGTTGTTGGCTGATTTTTCACAAGTCTGCTATGATATGCAGCACTATCCATGACAATAACGCATTGCCCTAATGTTCTCAGGTCAACAACTGTGTTTGCACCCACTTCTCAACTACAGGGCTATTCATAGCACTATGGTAGTCCTGACTTTTCTTTCAATTGCATGAAAAAATTAAATCAGCACCTGCAATAAAAATTATACCTGGGCATATAATTACGTCACATGAATTCACAGCATTTAAATAAAGAAAATAAAACATAACATAACTTGACATGACATGAGATCCTCTTTGGTG
Organism: Periplaneta americana; assembly: GCF_040183065.1. Taxonomy (NCBI): domain Eukaryota; kingdom Metazoa; phylum Arthropoda; class Insecta; order Blattodea; family Blattidae; genus Periplaneta; species Periplaneta americana. The sequence goes on along the minus strand of NC_091117.1, from coordinate 75,763,306 downwards.
AAAGGCTTTCCCACGTTTTTATTTAGTCACCAATTTTTATATTTTTGTACCCTGATTTAAAAAATTACTCTTGCCAAATTTATGTAAAATATAAATCAATATAACTTACCGAGTATAAATCCACCTTTCGTTCCGGCATCTAATCTTCCACCCTCATTTGTTGGTCTATGAATAACACCATTCATGTCACTGGAAACTTCACCTGGTTTATTTCATGAATAAGTGGGTGATCATACTTAAAAAAAACAGAGAGAGAAAAGCAATTCACATTGACACTCTAAGAGACACAAAAATTTTAAAGACAGGAAAACCGTTCAAGAATTTTATAACTAACCTCTAGTTATAATATGAAACTATTAATTGCAAAACATGTTGTTCCCACCTGAATTCATTACTAGTAGCCTATATTAATTGCAATTTCATATTCCACATAAGTGTTAATCTATTTGTTAGTAAAAAATTCAATCACTCAATGTCTCACAATACATTGAAATTTACCATTCATAAAAATCCAAGTCTCATCCAAGAATACTACGGGTTTAGGGTTCTCACGCTCCACATTTCTTATATATTCTCTTAAAAACGAATAACATCACTTTCTCATACATGTGTATAAGGATCCCCTTTGCTCCATAGAAATTTCATCTCTTTCAAAATTTTTTTCACCGATGATAAGGATACTCTAAATAAATATGTTTCATAATCATCATTCATATGTTCCAGAACTTTTGCTGCTGTTAGTACTTCCCCTGTAACAGTAAATGAAAATTATGCCATATTTTTATACATAGGCCTATGACTAATATCAGAATTACATTGCATAAATCAACACAATAATTCCTGTAACTTCCCTACCTTTATGTAACTTGTCATAAATAAATCTCGCAATTGCATCTTTCGTAAAATCATCAGCATCAGTCACTGGATGTTTACGTAGTCTATGTTTTCCTGGTGTCACGAGTGGGGTCCCCTTGTGTGAATTTATCACTTTCGTGGCTGTAGTTAAGCCAAGCTGTAATAACAAATAATAACATAATACTTCTAAAAATTGTTATATCATAAAATGCATGCATAATACCAACATTTACAGCTATATGAATAGAAAATGATCAACATGTTAGGTTGGGTCTACGATAGGTTTAAGTAGGCTAATATTTAGGTAATTCTCCAGAAAAGCTACACCAAAGAAGGCATAATTTTATTTTGTTTAATTGATTTCTGTGATATTTACATAGAACTTGTTACTAATTACCAATATAACATGCGAGAGGTCCAGGACGAAGAGAAATGGTTAGTTTCCCAGTAGTGCGTCCTCGTCCTCTCGAGTGTTATATCTTAACAAGTACTTTGGGTGGGGTAGCTTTTCTGAAGAAACACCATATTTAATATTACTTTGACCAGTCATGAATAAATTATTCAGCCAGAGTCAACGTTCCTATGCTTTATAGAGTATGTTATATAGTTATTATATAAAACTGAATTATTTTTAAGCACCATAACAGGCCAACATTCATGTAATATTTGCTGCAATATAAAATTAATAATTACAATATGACTTGTATTTTCTTCGGCCGATGTGGCATGTAAATTGTGATCTGAACGGTTAATTTAATACCAAAAGAGAAAACTGGAAATTTACTTTCGTGCTGTTTGATTACTTGTTCGTCTAATTTGTAAATGTATTTAAGCTATCACCTATTGCAGTATTACAGTATCTTAAATGTATTTAGTTTGGCAATATGAAAATCACTGACTTCATTAAACATTAGGCCTAACCTAAAAATTTGTTTTGTTTGACCACAATCATGAAATTATTAGTGCAAACTCCTAAAACTGAATACCACTTTGAAATGTATGCTTAAGAATACTTACTCCTAATAATTGTCCTATTCTGGTTGTAATTGCTGTCTCCGTTAGCATAATTCCTTCTTCATTATCTTCTTTCTTCAACTCATTATACACGTGAACTACAGATTTCTGAAGCGTACTCTGAATGCCACACATTTTCTTCCTTGGAGGAGTCACTGCAACACTATTTCATTTTTTTGACATAGTAATAAAAATCTAAACACGAAAGAAATTCATTAAAATTTGAAATAATATTTCTATCCATTACCCACGTGCATTATCACGCCCAAGTATATTATATTCATTCGTACTTATCTGACTATTCTTGAATTATAACCACAACGCAACACATAACATAACTATTATGTATTAATATTAATACTAAGTTAATATTAATTAATTATTAATAAGTTCGAATTTCACTATCTTCCAGTAACCGGCTGAGAAATCTAGTACAATTTTAATTTCATGGAACTCCAGTACCGGCAAATATTGTCGATATTTGCCTCAGCTGCCAACATACCAGTTACAAAATCACTACCATTTATAGTATTTGTCAGTATCGAAATTCGAAACGAAGTTGGCAAAAGAAAATTCAACCTTCAAACTAGAAAATCACCATAATCCACTAGCATTTGTAGTAATGGGGGAAAAATGGTTAGGTTTCACCCTTAGGGTATCAAGTTACCTGGTCTTCCCTATAGTATTAGGATACGCGGTCATATCCTCAAACGCGGTTAAACTCAAGCCGTACCCCACCCTCCGCAGTGGCGACAACTCACGACAGAAAGTAGAAGCTTAAAGGAAATTAGTACGTCGCGACGCATTGAAAATCAAAATCTGTAATTAAAATGTTTTCTATCCTCAGAGGCACGAAATTAAACTGCAGGATCATCCTCATATCCTTCATGGAGGAATCGCCACTGTGCCACGAGTAGTAACTAACTGAACAATTTGTGTTATTTTTCAAACCAGTTTTTTTTTTGTCTTGCACTTCTTTTGGTAGCTAGATTTCTGTAGACCATTTTTTATTTACAATATTTACACTATTATTGCATATGAAATATTTTCTACTCTGATTTTCACCTGGTGTCGTAAAGAGTTCCCTTGTAAGGGTAAAACAACGATATGCATTTGTGACAGGATGCTAAAATTGTTGGAGCCCTTTTGTGGGTTTAATGTCACAGGTCCCATTTTCATTGAAATCTTTTATATAGTGAAACCTATGGAGATGGATCAGTTGTACTCGTACGTGCAGGCAGTGCGCAGCTCTGTGACAATAGGAGCTTCACAATGCTGTTTATGAAAGCTGCAAGTGCATCAGTCTGGGGAACATGCTGCGCTTCAGAGCCCTGCACAAATCTATCGCACTGCATGACTTATTTTTATGACGTGTAACCCAACACCCCATAATATAATATTCAATAGACACTTGTAGTCATAGCAACCCAAACTGTTCCTAGCGTGACAAAATAGCAGTTCATAGTACAGTATAGAGAATTACATGTTGTGGTTCGTCATGACATCGTGAACTTGACATGTTTCGAGTGATAATAATAATAATAATAATAATAATAATAATAATAATAATAATAATAATAATAATAATATCATCATCATCATCATCATTCGAAACATGGTTCAGACCAGACTGTTTCGGTCCATCTTTTTGGGTCAATTTTCATTTTTGATACTAGGCCATTTAGGTAAAAACGACAGTTCGGTCCCACGAAATTTTTGGTACAGCATTTTCGGTAATAGGCCATTTCCGTACCACGAATTTTTTTGGTACAGCACTTCGGTCACTTGGATCACTTTATCAATTTTTACATTGATTTGTTTCAGTCATGTTGCTTGGTCATTGCTGATGAATAGGGCCGTGTTATCGGTATATTTGTATTAATTTGAAAGTGAACATACGACGCCGGACAGAATGTAGTCGACGTGTTTCAAGTACAGGCAGCGAAGGCGAATTTGACACACGCCTAAGCAAGCACGTTCCGTGTTTTGTATATGATTATTAAATATTATAAAATCAAGACAATACAATCATTGCACATAAGGGTTAACATCGGAAAGATCTAAAATGTTGAGGTTGAAAATAATTGTTGGAAATCATACTTAAATTGTCACAAATGTGGCTTTTTTAATTGTATTGGGTTATTTTACAACGCTGTATCAACATCTAGGTTATTTAGCGTCTGAATGAGATGAAGGTGATAATGCTGGTGAAATGAGTACGGGGTCCAGCACCGAAAGTTACCCAGCATTTGCTCGTATTGGGTTGAGGGGAAAATCCCGGAAAAAACCTCAACCAGGTAACTTGTCCCGACCGGGATTCGAACCCGGGCCACCTGGTTTCGCGGCCAGACGCGCTGACCGTTACTCCACAGGTGTGGACACAAATGTGGTAAAAGGTAAGTCTGAAAATATGTTTTTTTTTTTTAATATTTAGAGTTTTGCATTACAGTTTTGAAATGCCGAAAACATTATGGCGTATGATATTATAAGCAAAAAGTTGTGTGCGAAAATGAACACATTAATACAAAAAAAAAAGTGTGGTTTCAATACATTATGCAAAATTGCTAGAGTTTTGTCAGATGACAAGTGCGATTGTTATGAACTTGATGTAGAAATGGATGATGTGAAATATTTTACATATGCGCCCTTGGTTTCAGCTGATATTGAACGCAGTTTTTCAGCATACAAGGTTATACTATCCGACACTCTGCGGTCACTTTTATTTGAAACTTTGAAAATGAATGTTGTTGTTTATTGCAGCAGGAACCGAAACCAGACAAACAACATGCAAGGAAGTAAGGTACAGAATAGATGTGAAAAATAAATTAATGTAACAGTTAAATATAGGGAAAGCAAAATTGTACACCATACATCTTTTCGGCATTCTAAAACTGTAATGCAAAACTCTAAATATATATATATATATATATATATATATATATATATATATATTTTTTTTTTTCAGACATGTTTTACCACATTTGTGACAATATAAGTATGATTTCTCAACCTCACCGGCATTTTAGACCTTTCCGATATTAACCCTTATATACAATGATTGTATGGTCTTGATTTTATAATACGCAATAATCGTATTCAAACACGGAACGTGCTTGCTTAGGCGTGTGTCAAATTCGCTTCCGCTACATTCTGACCGGCGTCTTATGTTTACCTCAAACTAATACAAATATACCGATGTCACGACCCTACTTATGAAATAAATTTAATTTAAATTACATTTCCCAGCAACGGGAAAAACAATTTGCAGAGTGCAATAAAAGTTCTGAGTAGAAGTAAAATCATTTCTTAGCAACGGAAAAAAAAAAAAAAACTATTTGGAAAGAAACGTAAGGCCCGTCCTGAACAAAACATAATCGTACATCAGGAATCAGAAGCAAATCGTGTCCATTGTGGAAAGATACGAGGACTATAACACCAGAAAACAGTTGGATGTTTATTTACGGACACTGGCCTACAAACTGAACATCAACCCCAGTGAGCGTGCGGCTGATAGTGGTATTGAAGTGGAAGAAATGGAATAGTACCTACTCCGATAGTAAATTCTTGTGCAATTGCTTAGAATAAAAATAATTATTCCTTCCATTTCATTTTATTTTGAGGATATAATGACCGAAGTAGGTACCCATATGCCATAATTACCCAAAAAATCATTACCAATATGCAGTGACCCAAAGATACCAATGACCGAAAAAGCGATGCCCAAGTATTAGGTGCCCATTATACCTGTTACCTATCTGTCTGTTTACCGAAAATGTGGGACTGAAACAGCCGCTAATCTTCACATCAGTCCATCTCAGCCGGGCGACCAACGGATCTACTTTCACAAGGAGCATACGGCAGGATTTGTTTTGGGATTCTATCCGTGTTTCTTACATGATTTAATTCCTCTGATGAACTAATGATGGTTTCAAAACTAAATTTATTGTGCGTAACCTTTTTAAAATTAGATAATTTTATTTTGTATGTCAAAGTCCTGTGTAAATGATAACGAATTTCTATGGTAGTTAAAATTGTTCACTCTTTTCAATAATTTGTTATTGAGGCATATTTTGCTGAGTTAGGATCTTTTTCTTTAATTGCAAACACTTCGATTTTGTCCTATGAAATTTCCATATAATAATTTTTGGTTATTTTCTCTCAATTATATAGTGATATTTGGAGGCCATCTTCATAGTTAGCAAATAATACTTGGTCCACTGCATAAAACATAATATCTAAATTGAGTGTGCGTGTAATTGGCATATTGCCATGAGGTAGCTGCCTCCATTCTTTAACAAATTATGAATTCATGTAAATTATGAATAGCTAAGGGAATAGTCCACATCTTTGTTGAACTCCTCGGTTAATTGGTTCCCGGGCTGAGAGATCTTTGTTTATTTTAACAGATTATTAAGTCGTTTCTGTATAAGTTACATACGCTGTCTATAAAATGATTACTTATAATAATAATAATAATAATAATAATAAATTTTATTTATTTGTTTATTTATTTATTTATTTACTATTATTTATTGTGCTGTACAACAGCCAGAGGCCAATAACAGTTCAGCACAAAGCATAACAAACAGTATGACAAAGTTAATAATGACAAGCTTACAATAAAAGTGCATAAAAATAATTATTACATATAAAGACAATTACAATTAATGACAATAATGACAATGAATGGACGGAATAAAATGGATAGCTTTAAAATACATAATCGAGAATAACACAATAAAACAATAGTAACATACTTACTTACTGACTTTTAAGGAACCCGGAGGTTCATTGCCGCCATCACATAAGCCCGCCATCGGTCCCTATCCTGAGCAAGATTAATCCAGTGTCTATCCCACCTCCCTCAAATCCATTTTAATATTATCTTCCCATCTACGTCTCGGCCTCCCCAAAGGTATTTTTCCCTCCGGCCTCCCAACTAACACTCTATATGCATTTCTGAATTCGCCCATACGTGCTACATGCCCTGCCCATCTCAAGCGTCTGGATTTAATGTTCCTAATTATGTCAGGTGAAGAATATAATGCGTGCAGTTCTGTGTTGTGTAACTTTCTCCATTCTCCTGCAACTTCATCCCTCTTAGCCCCAAATATTTTCCTAAGAACCTTATTCTCAAACACCGTTAACCTATAAACAATAGTAACATTAATAATATAAATAAATTTTGAAAAAAATTAATAAAATCAATTCTAAAAAGATATAGATTACAAATATTAATAACAAAATGACAATAATAATATAATAATAATGATAATGATAATAACACAGGCCTGCGAAAGTAAATTTTTGTTTTGCGGCACAGGGTTGAACAGGTCTCTAAACTTAATTTTTGTGTGCAAAATTGAAATCTGCTTACCATTTTTTTTGTATCACGTACTTTTTTTTGTCATGCGGAAAAAATATATATAACATTTTTAGCAATTTCTAATTTTTACATACATATGCGTGAAATACTGGAAAATATGAAAAATATCTCAATTATACAGATGCAACAGTTTAAAATGTAGATCGATCACGAAATTCCGAACTATTTTCTTCTCCGCTTCGTTCAAAACGAACGCTCAGTTGGCAAGCCAGTTGACAAGCGTTTGTGGTCCTAACGAGGTTTACCTCTTATTCAGTATCAAGAGTATACAGCCATCATGGAGACGTTCCCTCGATTCTGATGTCTTGTTTCCATCTTTTTTTATGTCCTGATGGAGTCTCTGTCCATGCTTTTTACTTAGTAGACCTACACCTAAGCTTTCCAAAAAAAAATACAAGATGAGGTTGCAAGAAATGTAATTTTAGGCTCGTATTACATCCGAGTGCCTTTAACTTTTCGAGGATGGTTTTCACAATATACGCATACTTGTCATTTTTAACATTGTCCAGAAGCTTGATCACATCCTTGAATGAGTTCCAAGCCTGAAGCTCTTAAGTCATTAATGATTTTTCTAAAATCTGCATCCTTAGTGAGTTGGCAAATCTGTGGACATCAAAAGCACTTTCTGTCACTTATGATTTCTGAAAAAGACTTCTGAAGAAGATATTGGCAACAAGAACCACTTTTGTGCAAAGCTTCGAAAAATTGCTTCATTATTCCTAGTTTCGTATGTAAAGGAAGTAACAAAACTTTCTGCGAGTCAATTAATGGGGATCGAACTCGGACGTCCCTAATACAAGGCAGGCGTCTTAAGCACTCCACTGCAATATAAAATGAATAATAAAGAAATAGTAAAAATAGTTATTCTTTTTTTTTTTTTTTTAGTTTGTGTACAATACGCAAAGATTTGTTAATTTATGTTTGTATTGTTTTCGAAATATATTTTGTAATTTTCATTTGTCGGGAATGGACCTTTGTCTGCTTCATTTGTAGTCAGATACATAAGTTTTGTACATTTATAATTTCATCGTTATTCATGTTAAGAACAGAAGAGCCACCAGCCTAGCTTTCGCGGTAGCACGTTTGCGTGCTAATCCGGAGTTGCACTCGCGCGTGGGTTTGAATCCCGCTTGAACTGATTACCTGGTTGGATTTTTATGAGGTTTTCTCCGACTGTATGGCGAACGTCAGATAATCTATGGCGACCTCATCTCGCTATCATCAATTATTCTAACAATGGTAAAAATACCCTAATAGTTGAAACAGCGTCGTTAAATAACCCACATAAAAAGCAACAGTAGAGGTCACAAGGAACTGAGATCTTGTTTTATCTTGAAACAACGTTGATGTTACTGAACTCGATGCTGTACTTAATACCGTTAATCAAAATTACTTACATGAATTACCACCTTTAAAGTGTATCACTTCCGCTGCCACACGTAGACCACACCATCGCTATTAGCGAGCCTTCGGGGTGTCTCTTATTACACATATTACACACAGCGCGGCTTGATGTTCCGTTGTTTTATGTTGCTCAATAATAATTACCATTAGAAGCGCTTCATAACTGTAGGATGTGCCTCTCCAAGTCCCCGTGCGCTTTTATCCAGACCGCTATTCGTGGAGGTATCCTCATTATTAATTCAGCTGTCTAACACCGCAAGGTACGTTCTTCGCTCTTGCAATATTAAGGAAGTTGAAACTATTTTTATACAATAGCCTATACCTACAGTATTTATATTATGTGCATTTTGGTGTACAGTGAGCGTCGAATCTAAAATGTGGATAAAAGTGGAATAGATTTACAACCTCGAGAGATTGAAAATTTTCATTTCTTTAAAAAGACATGGAAACTTGAATATCAACAGAAATTTAAATTCATTCTTCTTCTAGTTCACTTTGTAACACATATTGATTAAATGTAATGGTCTCTGCAGTCGTCAGCGGTCTGAAGCTGCGGTTTGTTTACAGCGATCATCGCTGGCGATTGTCGCCTGAAGTTGCTAGCAGTTAAAATGAATGCGCACGGTTTCTGTACAGCGATGATCGCCAACGCAGATCGTTTGACGCGACGCAGATCGCTAGAGGTTGCTTCTGAAGCAAATTTAGGACGTACATCGCCGCATATATGTTCAATAATAATCGATATTTAGAGAATGTCATGTAGAAATATTGAATCGAGTTATGGCAGCAAAACAAATGAGAATTGACAGCGATGTACGCTGATGAAGAAGTCACTTCCTGACGATCTTCGCCAGCGTTTATAATCGCCGGCGATGTGCGTCCGGCGATAATCACCGTAAACAAACCGTAGGTTAACCATGCCAAAACGAGACCGTAAAGTCTTGGTTTTTCTGAACCGGCGCATGCGAAGTGCGAGATGCGAAGCCCGCCTCACACAAATCTGAACAACACGAGAGATAGTAAGTAGTTCCTATAGTTGCGAGGAGCGCAGACCTCGCATCTCGCAGTTATAGAAACCATTCACCTTCTCTCGTGTAGTCCAGATTTGTGCGAGGCGGGCCTCTCAACTCGCACGTCGCATGCGTCGCTTCAGAAAGACAAAGGCTTAATGACACCTTTGCATCAACCCAATATATTACCTTTTTTTAAAAACAATGTTAACATTTACATTTTTTAGTTTTTAAAATTTTTACAATTTAGAAATTAAAAGATAGCTTTAATTATAGCCTGTTTGTAGTTGTTCGTGAATTCTGAAGATGGACTGGACATGCGGCCTTTCAATTGAAACTTTTTGTGAGTAATACGCGATGAAAATTTCAATTGATAAAACTGCATTAATGGATTTCATAGGAGAGCGCCTTCGTAGTAAAATCTGCATTTAAAATTCACAATTTTATCGCCGTGACAGGTTTGTTGCTGGATCCGACTGTGACTATCCTTCGAAAATCACAGCTATGAGAAATCGCCATCTCCGACCGATGTCACTGACAGCGACGATGACGACTGTTGTTGACTGTGACTATATGTGACTGCCCAAGATGACTCTAAGTAGGAAGATTCATAATAATTTCAATGACAAGATAACTGGGATCTATTATCGTCCCATTCAACTCGGATACTGAAACGTATACCGCTCACCGCGTGTTTGTTACTGGCGGCGCTAATCCGTATTGTTGATATAATATCCAACATACGAAAATATCCATATGCTTTTAATGTCCAGAGTACGAAAAGGTTCAATGTACTGAAAAGGTCAGTTGTATACTCAAATTACTCTTCAAGGAACGACCACTCACATAAATTTAGGGAAAGAAGATAGAGGACGGACACTGGAAAGTTTTCTTTTCTCAATCGTATTATCAGGGACTGGAATGCTTTACCTGCAGACTTACTAAAGGCTTTACCAATAACTAAAAATGTATTTAAAAATAGGCTATATAAATAAATAATATATTATGCACACTATTTAAGGGTGTAATTGATGTTTTGTTATTTGAAGTGTTGTATCAGTGAAGAAGTATATTGTGTCAGTGAAGTGTGTTTGTGTTTTAAAGTTTATAGTGGTAAAGCAAAGTATTTGAACAGTGAAATTGTTTTTGAACTATTAGTGATATCAGGATAGTATCAATGGAATATGTCGTAATTCCAGTGCAGTGAATGAGATGACAGCGAAATGAGTGTAGTGCTGAAAGGTACTTGTGCATGTATGAAGATACCATATTCGTCGGTTTTAGTTTGAACTTAGGATTAAGATACTACTTTAAATGTTATTTTAAGTGATCGTGCTTCATTTAACTTAGGATGCTCCTTGTTAATATTGTTACAATATTGCTATTATTATTTATTATTAGTATTAATTATTATTATTTATTATTATTACTATTAATTAGTATTAATTTATTTTAATTGTATTATTAATTGGGTTTATTATTAATTGTTATTATTGAGTGTAATTAGTTACCACTGCCACCGGGTATTTACCCATTTGCAGTGTGAATAAATACATACATAACGACAAACGTAAAAATGTCCATACAATAATTAAGACCAATAGCCAAAATGTCCATGAAATTGTAATATCCAAGGTAAGAAAAAGTCCAATCTAGATATGATATAAGAACACAATTACTCACACAACGATCTTATAATACAGCTTTGTTTGTTAGAATAATAGTTATAACAAAAACCTTATAAACAATAAATTTTTATGGACTTCGGATACGCAAGCTAACATAATTTAGTCTCCGTCAACATTTTCAGGATTATTCAGATTACGGAGTAATTTGAGATGATATGAAATTGATCTTAAATAGCGAGGTAAGTCATTTGCAGCTTTATATTGCTGGTAGTTGTTTACTAGAACCTTTATTTAAGGATTTACGGAGTATTTTATATTAGTGTGACTTGCAAGTATTGTAAGACCACGGTTTCTGTTTGGCTTTGTTGCTGTTTCAGACGTTCAATAAAACGCCATATATTTATGTATGTTATCGCATATTGGACTTTCATACGTATTGGACATTTTTGTATATCGGACGTATTGGGTATTGGATCTTTTCGTATAGTGTATTGGACGTATTATATTTTGGAACTTTTTGCTTTTTGGACGTTTATTGCTTGGACTAAATTCCTTGGACGATATTTACTTGGACATTTTTGACTGAACCCTTTCCTGTCTGTGAACATTTTAAATTGGACGAAATTACATATAACCATGCCAATTCGTAGAAGAATGATAAACATAAACAACATCTGTTGTCCCTTGGTGACAAAAGTTATTTCGTCATGTACATAGTTCGTTTACATTCGGAATAACTTTGGAGATTCGCAGTCGCCAAGAATAAGCCGAACACAAAAAAATCACACTGTGACAAAATTGTCATTATCTGTCACAGCAATTTTTCCGGAGCTGTCACAGTTTGAAACTGTGATGGCTAAACGTCATCACAACTTACAACTAACTACAAAATGTTGAAAGTCATTCAGTGTTTGGTTAAGAAAGATGGTAGGGAATTCCTAGTGATTGGTAGTCGTGTGTTCGTGTAGGTTTGGATGTTTGTAGGTAATGATGTGTACGAAATAAGCATGTTTCATTATTAAGAATTATTTTATCAGTCCACGCGTAGAGTATTACATAAATGTTAACGGACTTTTTTCCGAGTAGGTGCTACTTTAATATTGCACGTTAAAAGTAACGGAGCGCTGTACATTTTAAGTATAGTTCGGTTCTTATGGAAATGTAAGAAGTCGCCTAAGCTCTATACACACAAAGAACATAGCGCAATCGTCGGAATTCGATCTAGTTTATTAGCTAAACAAGTTGCTTCTGTATCACAAGACAACACTATAGAGTTAAACTTCTACATAGTGAGTTTCTTCTATGAAATATTAGCCGTGTTGTCAAAACAACAGAATTACGTTACCTTCGCCAATCTTGTTCTTGTTATCCAAGTTCTGAATCGAACATAAAATTTCCGACCTTAGCAAAGGGCTCAATTATTATTATTATTATTATTATTATTATTATTATTATTATTATTATTATTATTATTATTATTATTTCGTTGAGGAGGATTCCAAGACTGTACATTTATAATTGTTTTCAGTTAAGTCCAGCTTTTCATAGAATCCAATTTAATGTCGAAAGGATGTATGTATGTATGTATTTTTTTTATATCAGCATGCTCCATTACATTGGAGTAATACTACATGCTTTACATAAAATATTACAATAATTAGTTACATAATTTATGAGAACAAGATATTTACAATTTTGATTGCGATGTTGAAATTCTTATAGATACAAGTGTTGCCTAATTGTACTTCTATATATTTTAGGTTACCATCATTGTTAATATTACTTCTAATTTCAATTCTGTTACATTTTGCCAAATTCTATGGATTTTATAAATTTTCTGAAGCTTTTGAGGTATGCTGTTGTGAACTGATCAAAAGGTGGAGGCCAGGTTTGACCTGTGCGTATTGTGAATTTTATTAGTAACAACAATGTAATTTATTCGTCACAACAATAATTCCTTTCTACAATTCACCTTAAACGCTCTCGTCAACAATTGGATCTTCACTCACACAGTATTCGTTATAGCACTCCACCGACGACAATGACAATTGACTTGGACTATTACGCACAACAATGAACTGTTAATCTTAACTAATATTTACAAAGCACTATTTACAAATCAGAACTACCAGTTCTCAGTTCACAGTTCTTCTATCTCAGTCACTCGAGTTCACGGTATCTCGAACCACAGACCTTCAGAGACAGTTCACTGTACTCGAACTCGGGTCCCTCCAACTGCGGTCCACTGCACTCGAACTCAGGTCCCTCCAACTGCGGTCCACTGCACTCGAACTCAGGCCTTCGGATGCTGACGCAGATGCGGACGCACACTCGAGTCGAACTCCGGCTGGCTTGCTTACTCTGGCTTTCTCACTGACTGAATAACTGAAAACTCTGAAACTCCTGTCGTTCCTTCGCGACCGTAATTTATAACCACACCGACGTAACCTCGAAGGTTCCACCCGTCTCTAGAGATGGCATTCCAGAGAAATCCAGAGCCCTCTCCTCTCTACCAGCACCAGATGCGCGCGCAAACTCGTCGCGTGACGTAATACACCCTCTCTCTTCTCTCCACCGCGCGACGTCACTCAATGTTCCGTGCAGCCTGTGCGATCTGCTTTCATGCGGGACGCTCGTCGTGAGTTCGAATCTCACGTCGCTGTCACATTGCTCCCTCCTTAGGACTGCTCGTCTCGGGCAGTCCCTTGGTAGGCTGCTAGTCGGTCCAACGTTTGGGGTCCTCCGGCTGCTCCCTCCTTATGGTGGTGCCACCCCATCCTTGACTTGGCTGGGCAGCAATACTCGTACTGCGTGGGCGCCATCTTGCTTTTCCACTTGGCCCTCCAAGGAGAGCTCGCTGGCCACGGGTTGGTCCTCGGCGTCCATCAGGAACACTTCATCCTGACCAAGACGGAGTATACGGCGCCGGACGTCCACCGTCGCATCGAGTAACCGCATGGCGTCGAGTCCCAGGACGACGTCCTCGGTGATGTTGGCGACGAACACCCACATCTCCAGTTTCCTCTTCCCCAAGGTCAGGTCCAGGAAGACCTCTCTCTGGATGGGCAAGCTCTCGCCTGAAGCAGTCCGTTGCTCGTATTGGCGCAGCGGCGTCCTCCCACGTAGGCCCCGCACGACGTCTGGTCTGGCGATAGTGAGCATCGCCCCGGTGTCCACCAGTACTCTGCATGGACGGCCTCTTATCCGTCCTTCAGCAATCAGCCCATCGTCGCATCTTCTGTCGACCGGTTTCAGGACGAGCCGAGGGGACGGTGATGATGGCGCCGACGTGCTCCTCCTAGCATCGGCCCCCTCTCTCTCCTGACTGTTGCCAGGTCGGTCGCAACTCCTCCGCAGGTGCCCAGGTTTACCGCAGGACCAGCAGGTGGGCACCCGTCGTCTCCGTTGCTCAGGCGACTGTTGGTTTCTCTCGGTGTCAGCCACCTCTCTCTCCTGCCGGTGGCCTGAGCGGTCGCAGTCCCTCCTTAGGTGTCCCGGTCTCCCGCAGGACCAGCAGTTGGGCGTCCGTCGTCTCCGCCGCTCCGTTGACTGTTGGCGCTCCTCGACGTCGGCCACCTCTCTCTCCTGCCTGTGACCGGATCGGTCACAGTCCCTTCTCAGGTGTCCCGGTCTGCCGCAGGACCAGCAGGTGGGCGCCCGTCGTCTCCGCCGCTCCGTTGACTGCTGGCGCTCCTCGACGTCGGCCACCTCTCTCTCCTGCCTGTGGCCGGATTGGTCACAGTCCCTTCTCAAGTGTCCCGGTTTGCCACAGGACCAGCAGGTGGGCGCCCGTCGTCTCCGCCGCTCCGTTGACTGCCGCTCGGGTGGCTTCGGTTGGCGCCCCCCAGCATCCGTCGCCGTGACGCTCCTGATCCAGTGCGGTGTTGAGACTCCCGCCGCCGACTTGGCCGCCTCCATCCTGAGGGCCGCCGCCAGAGCTGCGTTGATAGTGCGATGCTCTGCCAGGAGTAGCTGTTGCTTTATTTCCGGGTCTCGAACTCCGCTGCCGAAGGTGTAGGCCGCCTCTCCAGCGATGAAGTCATTAGGTAGGCCCCTGAGCGCCTTATGGGCCAGTTGTTCCACCGCCATCGCGAATTCTTGCAGGGACTCGCCTGACTGTTGGACCCTCGTTTTCAGTTGGGTCCTGAATGCTGCAGCAAGTTGATGGTCACCATAACGTCCCTCCAAGGCCGCCATTATCTCAGCGGCTGTCCCATCTTCCGGAACGCTGTGAAGAATCTCTGAAGCCTGTCCCTGAAGCGCGGTCAACAGCTGGGTAGTCTTCTCCGCTGGGGTCCACCCATTATGTGCTGCGGTGGCCTCGAACTGGCGACGGAATATCGCCCAAGACGTCGTACCGTCGAACTTTGGCGTCTTGACGTTGTGATGTCTGGCTGAGGGCGATGGTTCCACATGGCCACTACATGAGGTCCTCAATTCTGACGTCGATCTCTCCACGGCCCGTTGAACTTCCTCGGCAATTATCTGTTTCTGTTCTCTAGCCTGGCGATCCACCAACGCGAGGATGTGCTTGTTTTCTACAGCATGTTGGTCCATCAGCACACACGTTTCCTCTTGACGTTCGAGATCGCGGATCTTGCCGTCGAAATTGTCTACCTCCTGTCTCAACTCGGCTACTGTCTCGTTCATAGTTGTAAAATTCTGGTTTAGTTTATCCAAATCGGCCTTAAGTTCGTCTTTTACGATGGCGACAATTCCATCTACGTGGGCCGAAACGCTTTCAATATGCGTAGTGACGTCATTTTTCACTCCGCTTATGTCCCCTTTCACTTCACTTATGTCACTTTTCATTTCTGCTTTTACGTCACTTATGTCCTTTTTCATTTCAGCTTTCATTTCCGCGATGGCTTGCAGGATCTGCTGTAGGTTCTCCATTGTCGATAATATCCCACTTCTGACACCAGTGTGAATTTTATTAGTAACAACAATGTAATTTATTCGTCACAACAATAATTCCTTTCTACAATTCACCTTAAACGCTCTCGTCAACAATTGGATCTTCACTCACACAGTATTCGTTATAGCACTCCACCGACGACAATGACAATTTACTTGGACTATTACGCACAACAATGAACTGTTAATCTTAACTAATATTTACAAAGCACTATTTACAAATCAGAACTACCAGTTCTCAGTTCACAGTTCTTCTATCTCAGTCACTCGAGTTCACGGTATCTCGAACCACAGACCTTCAGAGACAGTTCACTGTACTCGAACTCGGGTCCCTCCAACTGCGGTCCACTGCACTCGAACTCAGGTCCCTCCAACTGCGGTCCACTGCACTCGAACTCAGGCCTTCGGATGCTGACGCAGATGCGGACGCACACTCGAGTCGAACTCCGGCTGGCTTGCTTACTCTGGCTTTCTCACTGACTGAATAACTGAAAACTCTGAAACTCCTGTCGTTCCTTCGCGACCGTAATTTATAACCACACCGACGTAACCTCGAAGGTTCCACCCGTCTCTAGAGATGGCATTCCAGAGAAATCAAGAGCCCTCTCCTCTCTACCAGCACCAGATGCGCGCGCAAACTCGTCGCGTGACGTAATACACCCTCTCTCTTCTCTCCACCGCGCGACGTCACTCAATGTTCCGTGCAGCCTGTGCGATCTGCTTTCATGCGGGACGCTGGTCGTGAGTTCGAATCTCACGTCGCTGTCACAGTACTATACTAGCTCGTAGGATTCTTCTTTCTTTTATCAGTGTGGCACATCTTAGTAGTATATGGTTGACTGTCTGTTCTTCTTTTAGTCTGCAAGGGCACGTTGGAGTTGGAATAATCTTGAATCTGTGAAGGTACGATCTTGTGAAGCCGTGACCTGTCACAATAGAAGTAAATTCTGCCCCGACAGGTAAATTTATCTTCAATCTATCTTTAATTGATGGGAAGAATGATTTCGTTATTGCGCCCTTAGTTGAGATAGTCCACTGCTCTTGCCATTTTCTTAAGGTCTTTTCTCTCTCTTCTGTTACTATGGTATCTCTCGGTATTTTGTTATAAGCTATTTCCCCTTCATCTTCTATGGCGGCTTGTTTGGCAAGACGGTCAGCTATCTCATTCCCTACTATTCCGACATGGGCCTTCACCCACCTAAAGAGAACTGTCCATTGCTGTCTCTCCAATTTTTTCAATTCTCTCTTTATATTTTCAATTATTGGATTATGTTTATTCTTGTTCTGTAAAGTTCCAGTGTCACTTTGCTGTCTGTGTTAACTACTGCAATATTCTCTGTTTCTTCTGTTATTTCTACATTCTCAATGTGTTGTAGTACCTTCAAGATTGCTATTTGTTCTGCCTGATTGTTAGAACATTTTTCATGCAGTTTGTATTTGGATCGGTGGATGACCATGTCGTTTTGGATTATGACCGCAGCAGCTCCAACTTTTCCTCCGATTTTACTTCCATCCGTGTATATATCTATTTTGTTTGCCGTATCCTCCATAGGCGCTCTTATGAGTGGTTCTTCAGCTGGGTGTGGCCAGTGAATCACTTCCAGAGGTGCATCGTACTCCATGTTTTTGTGGGTGGCTCTATAAATTCTGACCTTTTCTTCTATGACTAGACGAATTGGAAGAACTCCTGCTATTACACATGAGGCGTCATATGAAAGTGTTCTAAATGCCTTCGCTATTTTTATGTTCATTAGTCTTTGAACACGTTGATATTTCCTTAAGTTATTTTGTTTTGTCAAGGCCTCTCACATATCGGTGCGCCATATGTTAGTACTGGTTCAATTGCACCCATGTATATGGTTTTTAGTGCCCGATGTTCTAGACCCCATTTGAGTTTAGCTACTCTTGCTAGCATGTTTATTATCGGAGTGCATTTCTCTGTAATGTAATCTACATGTTTGTCAAAATTAAATCTGGTATCGAGATAGATACCCAAGTACTTTAGTTCGGATACTTGCTCCAGACGTTTATTGTTTAAGTAGATGTTCAGTGTTTTGTCGTCTCCTGATCTTTTCCTTGATATTAATAATGTTTTGGACTTCTTTTCATTGAAGTGCATTTTGTTTTCTCTCGCCCATTTTTCAATTTTCTTCAAATCTAGGTTGGCATAATTCTCTGCATCCGTAGTGGTTTTTCCTTGCGTTAGAACCATTAAGTCATCCGCGAAAGCAATGACCCTCGTACGATGAGTGAAGTCCAAATTGAGCAGCGAATTATACAGTATATTCCAGAACCCAGGACCGCTGCAAGAACCTTGTGGACATCCCATAGTCACAGGTCTCTCTATTTTAAAAGTATTAGTCCCTAGAGCAGCAATTCTATTGCTGAAATAACTTCTTGCAAGATTAAAGAGATTCTTAGGACATTTCAATTCTCTAAGATTGTAAAGAATGCCTGGCCACCAAGCCGCATCAAATGCTCCTCGGACGTCCAAGCTAACTACTGCAATACAGTTATTTTCACTTAAGTTTTCTTCAATGATCTCCTTAGCCGCCATCAATGCGTCCACTGTTCCTTTTTGGGGCATGAAACCATATTGATTCCTGTTCAAACCAGCAGTATTAGTATGCACATGATGCAGGATTCTGTTAATCATTAATTTGTCTAGGACTTTACCCGCCACGTTTAGCAAGCTGATAGGTCGATATTTTGACACGTCCTTAACCTCTTCTTTGCCAGGTTTAATTATCGCCACTATGTTAGATTTCTTCCATGTATGTATGTATGTATGTATGTATGTATGTATGTATGTATGTATGTATGTATGTATGTATGTATGTCAGAGAGTAAAAAGAAAGCCTTTTCGAAAATGTATTATCCTTGTCGAACAATGATCTCATAATCGGAGAATGTGTTGAAATATTTCTGCTGCAAAAAAGTAGAAACAACATAAATCCCTATCAGTTATAAACATTCTCTTGAAAGTGATACTAAAGTGAATATTATCCAGTGAATAGGCCAGCCACCAGTTACAATTCAGGTCTACTGAAAGTCAAAAGATTAGGGAAATAATGGGCGCATAACACACAAACGGAAGGATCAAAATAACTTACTGGTATTGTCATATGCAAAGAGTGGGGAATGAAACGTTACCAAAGCAAGTATTATCTTGATACCACCGGAATCAGGAAAATGGAGACCAAGAATGATTTAGCGGAAAGATATAGAGAACGAAATGTGTCTACAAGAGGAATCGAGGAAGACCTGTGAATGGATCGAGATGGTTAGGAATTGGGAATCGGAAGACAGGCATAGTCTGCAGGGTTGTTTCTGATCTCTGATAACGAATTTGAATGACGTCATGTGCATCAGGAATCACACGACAGCTGAACTGTGGCTCGAGGTGACAGACCAGTAGTGAGTGATTTCATAGAGTGCACGGCGACTCACAGCAGAAATTCCCAAGAAAATCGAGCCTTTTTGGGAGGGGTACATAACAACCCTTTCCGATGCCAAGTACAGTTACGTGAAAATGAAAGAAACCTGCAATAAACGAGGTTTCGTTATTTCCAAGAAAGGCATCTTCTGTGTTCTTAATAAGATCAGTAAAGCTCGAATGGAATTAATTTGTATCATCTCCTGGGGTGCAGCGACTTGTGACGGGGGAGGGGTGGATTTGCTTGCTTTTTCCACTCTGCAATTAATGCCATCCGAGCTTTGCTAGTCTTTTTAGGTACACATAAAATGCCTTTCTTGGAAATAACGAAACCACGTTTTTTTCAGGCTCCTGTGATTTTCACGTAACTGTACTTGGCATCGGGAAGGGTTGTTATGTACCCCTCCCAAAAAGGCTCGATTTTCTTGGGCAATGCTATTGTGATACACCGTGCACTCTGATTATGAAATCACTCACTACTGGTCTGTCACCTCTCGCCGCAATTCAGTTGTCGGTGTGATTTCTGACGCACATGACGTCATTCAAATTCGTTATCAGAGATCGGAAACAATCCTGTATATAATACAGCCCTATCGGAATTTTCTGAATCCTCATGCCACTTTCTTTTAAAAATTTGGTTACATTTGGAGTAAATTTCCTGATCATATAGGTTATAACACATTGATGACCTACAGCATTTTCAAAACAACTTTCATCAATTTCATGATGCTGCCATCTAGCGAATGCAAAAGAAGTCACGTTATAACCTTGATGGATTTGCATTAGGGTAATAGTATGCTTCTTGCAGCAGTACTTCCATCTAGTGGTCGTTATCGAAAAAATAATTTTCGACAGTGGAGATCCTAGTGGTTGTTCTTTTTTATATGTTGTCATTTCACAACTTGGGAATGGCCAGTCAGATACATCAGGGGTAATATTTAAGGTTAAACAATAGGTGTTATTGGGTTGCCGTCGAAACATTTTAAAAGAGTACGAGTTACAGAATCAAAACTCTTCTTGTATACCACTCGGTCAACAAGCACGGAAGTGTTTAAAATACAGTAGTCTTAAACATGTGGTTGTAAAATTAAAAGTGTACCGGATATCTTCTAAAAGCAATAAATATCGACACAAACAGGAAACGCGTGCAGTTTATAACATCTGTTGAACATCACCAAATGCTCAGGATCTCTATTTACATTTAAAGCCATAGTTTGTTGTTAAAAGAAACAAACGGTGATAATTCTGTTTGAAATCACCTCAGCGTCCGTTGTCAACTCAGTAGGCAGTGCCAACAAAATTAGGTCCAGATGGTGGTGGTTTGGAATATCTAAACACAATGGATCCATGAGAGCAGGTGAACCTTTCACTTTCGAGCAATATTACCGTAAGGAGTGAACCTATAAATATTTACGAAACGTTGGAGAAATTGACTTTCCATGTAATACTTGGTTACAAAACCCCAAACATCCATCACAACTCATTTCCCGCGTAATGCTGATATGTTGTATATTACTTCAGTGTTTTTTGTTCTTTAAGATGTATTAGAATTTATGGTTTAAAATTTAAAATTTCATAGGCATTTGGCATAGACAATACATCCATGTAATAGTGAGGATATTAAGAAACAACTAAAAATGTGCAATAATTGTATTAGAATGTATATGGTTTGAGATTGTATTGTAGAGCTATAAGTAAGAATTAAAATTTCGATGGTGTTTGATTAAAAAGAGCCTACTGTAAGTCATGAAAATGAATTTTGATATAAATGAAAATTAAGCATCGTACTATTATTGTAAATAATTGTTTACAAAAAATAAAACATATCAAATGCAAGTATTATTTTGCTTTTTGGACACCTCTTGTAGAATTTAGCACGTGTACTCACCTGGAGAACAAAATTCCATATGCATAAAACATGAGTTAACCCCTTTACCATCGATTTAATATGGTTATTAGACTGTATTATTATTCAAGTATATTTTCCACAAGTGAGACATCTGGCCTACACTTACGGCTGACCACTAGGATCCAGAATACAAAAAATAATTTGATTTGAAAAAAATAAACACGAGACAAAAGTACAATGAAGAGTAATTGAAATGAAATAATAATGTTATGTAGTGTTACGCACGTTATTGTGTAAAATGAATCATGAATCTCTCATTGTCAGTACCATTAGGCAAATTTTGTTAATGTCCTCGTTAGAAAATTTACGAGAAAGGAGGATGATTAATTCATTGCATTATGCAACTATGTAATGAGCAGAAGGTGTTTACCGCTATGAAATATGCAAAACATTCTAGGGGTTCGCCAAAATAAAGTATGCTTTAAAAGGTCCGTGACATTCAAAAGATTAGCAACCTCTGGAACAGAATCGTAATAGAAATTAAAATCTATTGTTTAGTATGTCACAAAATTATTACATGTTATATGGTTAATTTTAAATCGGTTATTTAACGGCGCTGTACTAACTGTAGTTAGGCTATCTAGAGTCAGTGAAGTTGGTGACAGATGGCATTTACCAAAATGAGAGAAATCGCCATGTTATTACCCAATATTCGTCTTACAATCGGGGAAAACTTCAGAGCAAAACAACAATGATAAATGACCCGACCGAAACCTTGGGCACGAGTCCTAAGCCACGCTTGTGGCTTACGGTATTAGACATTATAGGTCATTTGTTATCTCGTGAAACCAAATGCTTGTGTGCGCCGTAGCGTATAGTAAGAACCATATAGTGGGGGTAAGTGAGAAGCTTCTCAGTCCATTTTCTTCTTCCCCTGGCGCGCAGGTAGGTTTCACGAGATACCGAATGGTTATACGTCGGCGCTGAATGATTGCAATGTATAAAAGTTGTCGTTCAGTATGTTATGTGTTGCGTACGGAGGGTGAGACAATTCCACATGAACGTAGGCCATAAAATGGACTCATTGTGTTATCTAAAAATTTTATCATAGCGAGAAATGGTATGCAAATTTTAAGAATTTTTACTTAGAACTAAGTCTTCCTCCTTACTATTATCTGTGCATTTCGAACTGGAGCGGTCGGCCTGGGTAGCGTATTCGGTATAGCGCTGGCCTTCTGTACTCGAGGTTGCGGGTTCGATCCCGGCTCAGGTCGATGTCATTTAAGTGTGCTTAAATGCGATAGGCTCATGTCAGTAGATTTACTGACATGTAAAAGAACTCCTGCGAGACAAAATTAAGGCACACCGGCGACGCTGATATAACCTCGGCAATTGCAAACGTCGTTAAATAAGTCATATTTTTTTTTTCGAACTGACGGATCAAGGTCACGTACTGTACAAACGTACAAACCAGTAAACCACGCACGTGTCACTGAACTGAAAACTGTGAACTGAAGCACTGGTAATTCCGGCTTTCCCAGTTGACATTAGTTGAGGAGAATGGCCCAGGATTGGGCTAAGTACATGTGGAAAATGCACTTCATTGCTTAATCTTGAGCCGCCTGTTCGAAATGCACAGGTAATGGAAATGGAGGAGGATAATTTGGGAATTGACAGTCGCATAAAATGCAACTTCCTTCCTTGTTTTGCTTGTCTTCCCATTGTTCTCCTTGACTTCCCCCTTTTTACCTTGATTTCCACTTATTTTTGTGTTTCCCCTTGTTATTCTTGTTTTCTCCTTGTTCTCCTTGTCTTCACCTTGTTTTCTTTGTTTCTTCTTGTTTTCTATCATCAGCATCGTGTTATTTTTGTCTTTTCCTTATGCTCTTTGTCTTCCGTTTGTTCTCCTTTTCTTCTTGTTCTCTTGTCTTCCCCTTATTCTAAATTACTTTCCCATGTTCTCATTGCCTTCCTCTTGTTCTCATTGCCTTCCTCTTGTTCTCATTGCCTTCCTCTTGTTCTCATTGCCTTCCTCTTGTTCTTATTGCCTTTCTCTTGTTCTCATTGCCTTCCTCTTGTTCTCATTGCCTTCCTCTTGTTCTCATTGCCTTTCTCTTGTTCTCATTGCCTTTCTCTTGTTCTCATTGTCTTCCTCTTGTTCTTATTGCCTTCCTCTTGTTCTCATTGCCTTCCTCTTGTTCTCATTGCCTTCCTCGTCTTCTCATAGCCTTCCTCTTCTTCTCATGTTCTCACTGCCTTCCTCTTGTTCTCATGGTCTTCCTCTTGTTCTCATTGCCTTCCTCTTGTTCTCATTGCCTTCCCCTTGTTCTCATGGTCTTCCTCTTGTTCTCATGATCTTCCTCTTGTTCTCATTGCCTTCCTCTTGTTCTCATGATCTTCCTCTTGTTCTCATTGCCTTCCTCTTGTTCTCATGGTCTTCCTCTTGTTCTCATTGCCTTCCTCTTGTTCTTATTGTCTTCCTCTTGTTCTCATGGTCTTCCTCTTGTTCTCATTGCCTTCCTCTTGTTCTCATTGCCTTCCTCTTGTTCTCATGGTCTTCTCTTGTTCTCATGGTCTTCCTCTTGTTCTTATTGCCTTCCTCTTGTTCTCATTGCCTTCCTCGTCTTCTCATTGCCTTCCTCTTCTTCTCATGTTCTCACCGCCTTCCTCTTGTTCTCATGGTCTTCCTCTTGTTCTCATTGCCTTCCTCTTGTTCTCATTGCCTTCCCCTTGTTCTCATGGTCTTCCTCTTGTTCTCATGGTCTTCCTCTTGTTCTCATGGTCTTCCTCTTGTTCTCATGGTCTTCCTCTTGTTCTCATTGTCTTCCTCTTGTTCTCGTGGTCTTCCTCTTGTTCTTATTGTCTTCCTCTTGTTCTCATTATCTTCCTCTTGTTATCTTTTTCTTTCGCTAAGTCTGCTTATGTTTCACTTGTTCTCCTTAAGTTTCCTCTTCTGTTTGTTCCTCCTGTTATCGCTGAACTCCCCTCGTTCTTTTTTAATTCCCCTTGTTATCCTTGCCTTCTTTGTTCTTGTCTTCCTCTTCTTCTTGTCTTCCCGTTATCCTTGTATTCTCCTTGTTCTCTCTCATTGTGTAATTTTCTCTCACAACCTACACGTTGATCTAGGCTGCATAGAGATATACAACATAATAAAGATATAGACCTACACCTGTCGATTTTTTATCAAACTTTTTATGTCAGTAGCTGAAGTCTATAATCCACACTTTGTTTTCGTTAAATTTGATACACAGAATTTGTAAAGCAGCTAAGATATAATGTAGCGGCATGCGAAACACCCATCAAAGAAACACAAGACACGACGCTGTGGTCCTTTTGTAAGCGCAATAATAAATAACTCCTCTTTCTTGCTGATCATACCCTGTCTGGTTATTTAACTGCAGCTACTAATCAATTATGTATTATCTTTTTTATAACGCAACTTTTTACGCTTAGGGTTAAACAATGGTTTCAAAGTTTAGAGGAGTTTTTAAACTCAAAGTTCTGATGTGATTTCACTTCAAGTTTATTTTAAATAAATTTGCAGCTGTTTTAATATACAGTATCTAACTTCAGTAATGCGTCCTATTTATTGCAACCTATCGGAGTGAAGAATTAATAGTGAAAGTGTGAAATTTGTATTAGCAGTTATTGGTCAAGTGAAATTAGCAGATAGTTTTCTACCTTTTGGAAACGTTATATGCGGTAATAAAAAAATCGTCCCGCACCGTAGCATCATGTCTGTACACTCATTACAGAATGAGTTCTGGTTCGATTAAAAAATTTTTTTCATGAAATCTTAGTCCAGTATAGGCCTATGGGACCGATGTCCAATCAGCGTTGTGATGAATTTAGGAGCCCATGATAGGGAGCGAAATTCTGTTCCACCTGACGTTATTCTGTTGACCACACTATACCGCCTTACTGGTTGGATGATCGTTCAACTCTGCTGAGACGTGAATGTAAGGTAAGGAATCGGCTGATCGGGTTTTGGTCTCTATGCGCTGTCGCGCCCAGGAGTGTTATGGGAAAGAAATTCTGGGATAGAATTCTGTACACACACCAGAAATACTCGTAATATTTTTGAGAGTTGCTAAAGAATGCAAGACATCGTACAAAATTTAAAGCAATAATACTATGAATGGACAAATTAACTGAAGAATTGGGACAATACAAAATATAGGCTAAATTAATAAATAATACTAATTTGAAATAATTGAATATAATTGTCCTTATTTAATTTGTAGAAATACCTAACTGCAATAACAATTGCTACCGTAAAGCTATTGGAAAGTGGAGAATATATCTTTAATATTGAAATTTGTTGTATTAGATTTATGTTTCATTTATGTTTAGAATCTTTTAGTTTGTTTGCTATTTTTATGCTGGAAATAATTAATTAACGTTATAGACCTTGTTTCAAAATTATGATAACACTTCGAGCTTGCTCAAACGGGTGTGCGCTACGTCAATAATTTATTTTATGTTTATGTAGCAATAAATAGTAAATACTAAAATACTTATTATTAACCTATTAACATTTTAGTAGTCACGTGGGAGTCATGTTGACACCCAGTGTTATATGGTAGGCTACTAATGTCACAAAATAGTTGGCGAGTACTTGAGTGTTAAATAAGTATTAATGATACAATAACTTGGCGCACATAATTCATACTATACTACTCCCCTTAAGGGGAGGGACACGAACTTAGACTTCACCTACTTGTAGGCCACTTGTATGGCTCCATTGTACTACCCGGAATAGAATGCCCTAAGGCCCTCCCGCTCTGTAGGTTCCCCTACGGTCCGTTTCCGAACTCCCGTAGGTGTCCCGTTCGAAGTAATTTAACTTGTAATTGTCGGTTTATGTATATCTGAAATATGTCACACGCTATCGGAGGTGAGAGAGTTACGTGGGCCACCTTGTATATTGCTGCCAGGTAACAAGCAGAAGAATCGTAGCTCATTCGCGCACTTTTTCTTATGCATCCCTATGGTAGATGGTTAATTCGATAATGTCTACGAAATGTCTATAATATTGTTACTGGTATGTTTACGCAAGCTGCAGAACGCAAAATGATTAATGTTGTATACTTGTCTTTTTTCAACAGTGTCTTCCATGGCAACAGAAATAATACGTTTTCCGAAACTTAGAAGTTGAAACTGTGGAAGCTTGACTGTCAAATGACGTTATAATCTGTCATTAATACCTACTTATTAATAATGAGTATGAAAGTATTACCATATTTTTTGAACACAGTGTACTCCGTGTTTCTACGCCTGTGTTACTTATAAGTAGGGCTAGGATTTTGATGACCTATAAATCATGAAAAAATGTCCTAAAAACAATGCATTTATGACCTAAAAATCTTTCAAAAATGATCTTAAAATGCCCTAAAAATTGATCTTACATAATTGGCTTAGTAGGAAAATGGGTTTTGTACTACTTAATATTTACAATAGTAAATAAATTAAATTTTACATACTTTTTTTCCAAGTAGTACACTTTAATTAATTATTTTATCTGATGTAGTTTCCATGTAGTTCACCTCTGCTTCAGCATATCGACGTGAAGTCAGCAGTCGGCTGATCGGCTGATCGGTCTTGGCCCTTCATGGGCTGTAGCGCCATGGATTTACTTTAATTTTAGTTTCCATGTAATCTACTACAAGGCCACTCTTATCCGGAACTATCAGGCATAGAGGAGTCTATATTGAAGGGGTGGTTGGACTGATCCATTACATGGGGTGTACAGTGGCAATATTTGTGTAGAAAAACGATTAAAATATTATACAAAATAATGTACGAAATATGTAAAGAAAATATGAAAGGAAATAAACATTATTTTACATTAATAATGGGGATTTATGGCCAAAATTAAATTAAAATGGCTAAAAAATGACCGAATAAAACAAAATATGCTCTTATGAGTTGAAACAGGCAAAAAATGCAAAAAAAATACCCTAACAAATATGTCTTAAAACACTCAGTTTATCACATAACATATAAATAGTCTACTAAAGCAGCTATATTTTTGGCTTACTAGAAAAAAGATGCAATTTCATCAAAATCCTTGCCCTACTTATAAGAAAGCAAATAGTCTGGGATGCTGACGTTCCCTTTAAATATTGCACTACCCCCGTCTACGTCTGTGACAGAGGGCAAAGACCCTAAAACTCCGCAACATGTTTGCTGTAATTTAATCTCATTGGAGTGGTTGGCGTGGAAGTCTATAACAAACAACTAGAGTGTCGACACACCTTCAACGACCCACAATTTCGTAATACACGAGTTTATATTTGCTGCATGAGCATAATTAGGGGCAAGTCATACAACAATAAATGGTCCTCGAAAACCTTGCTGCACGTGGACATATGTTTGGAATTTAAGGAGGACATCGCGAGAAATGGGCATAGAGAAGAGAGAGAGTATATGTATATGGCACACTGCATTTGAAACATCTCTCTCTCTCTCTCAAGTAAATTACTTTCGGCGTGCTGACACAGCGATATTGTTCTCTAGAACAACCGGAATCCGGGAACTGAAAATACGTACAAAGGAGAGTAGTGGAGCATCTGGAAATTGGAGAAGGCGGTCTAGTTGTAAGCAGGAACCCTCCTCCTTTGTGTTTTATTTAACTTATTGCCATTATGTGAAATAGAAACATTTCATATTGCGTAAAGCTGTGATATTTATGTGGTTTTGGATTATGCATGCTGTGTTCCTGAATTAAAAATTGTGGCGATGTTTACAAGGGAGTCATTAAAGAGACACGCTGAAGTGGGGCAGGGCATGGTTGCGTCCCACGGTCAGATAAGATGCAGAAGATAAAAAATGATGCCTGTTTTATGGGCATAGTTGCGCCCCGTTCCCATCAGGTAGAGAAAAGTGGCATGGCATAGTTGCGCCCCGATGAAATAGGTAGAGAAAAAGACATTACGGGAACTCGAGCCTCGTAATCAACCAACCTTATTGATTTCTTATTCGATTTAATATTCATTATTGATACCGTAGAAATGAACATCATGAAGTTGGCAGTACTTTATTAACTGTTTTTCTACTGTTTATGCAGTGATTATCGATAGCCTACCGTTAAAATGAACACCATGAAGTTGACAGTACTTTGTTAACTGTTTTTCTACTGTTTATGCGGTGATTATTGATAGCCTACCTTAAAAATGAACACCATGAAGTGGCAGTACTTTATTAACTGTTTTTCTACTGTTTATGCAGTGATTGTTGATAGCTTACCGTAAAAATGAACACCATGAAGTTGGCAGTACTTTATTAGCTGACATATTCAAATGAGTGAGTCGTTGGAATATGGAGCCTTAGCAATCTTGACATTAGTATAGTGACGTTAATTTAAAATAAACTTTAAATTTAGTGGAAAGGGTGAAGAGTTAATAATTCACAATGGTTCTAAGTTTCGATTTGCGAAACCCTATACCGTAAGGTTAAGATATCAGTGTATAAACAAAAAATGCAGTTCATTTATTGTGTGGGATCAATAAAAAGGTGTTATTGTAAATAGCAAAATTGATTATAAGCTACCTGATTTCAGTGCAGCTACCACTATAATGCTTTTAAGTAGGCCTAATTTATTTATTTTATGACAATCACTTTCGTGTGTACTGTGCCCATCGGGGCGCAGCTATTCCATGTCCATTCTGCTACCTGATTTCTTCGGGGCGCAACTATGCCATGCCTAGGCCTCCCAAGTGACCGCGGGGCGCAACTATGCCATACCGGCTGAAGTTAACAGCCGAATTTTTGTGATTAATTTAATTTTTTTCTTTTTTTTTAAGATTTAGTGACTCTATGGGATTTCACCAGGTTTGTGTTTCAGGCCTAGCGGCGCCAGGGTACTATTTTTCGAGGCGAGGTAGCGCCAGGATACTTTTCTGATTTTCATATTATTGTCAATCCTGAATGTGCTGGTATTCCTATTTTTTTTTGTCTAAAACTGTTCATAATATTTTACGTTTCAATTTATCGAATGCTTTTTCGTAGTCAATGAAGATTTAATACGTGGGTAACCTGAATTTCTTTATTTTTTCGGTTACACAGGTCAACAAAATGAAACATATTTTTTGTTAAAAGATAAAGAATGGGTGATTATTTTAGCATTTTATCGTGCTCATTTCAGATCTGTTTTCAAAATGTTTCTATCACCCAGGATTTTTGAGTAATTATATGAAATGTACTTCAGACTTTTCTGATAATGATACCATGTAACATTTTACCTGAAATCATATTTATTTACCTGAAATGTATGTGAAATAGATTTTAGGCTATTCTGTACTTCGCTTCAAAACATCTCTTTTGAGCGACCAGCAGTAATCTGACATTATTTGGGCTCCATTTTTTCCTGGTAGTGCCTTTCCATTTCAGAAAAATTCTGATGAAAACGCTTCCCATGTTCGTCGCTCACTACCCGAAGTTTCTGAGGAAAGAAGAAATAGATGAGAATTCAAGAAGTTATTTTGAGAGATATGACACCCCATCACGTTATAGTTCTGAATCAGCTCGCTGACAAGTTCCCTGTAATCTTCTGATCTGTGATTTCTAGAAAGTAACAGTCTGTTGAATGATCTTTAGGTTTCCGGCATATTATTGGAACTGGAAAAAGCATATGAAGGGATCCTTTTAGCCAACCAGTTAGGCTAATAGAATTACATGGAGCACAACAGATTTCAGGGGCCTAGTTACTGTTCTCATCTATTTTGCAATCAAAAGAACACTCTTAAGATTTTTTTAACTAGTGTAGTAAAATTCACTTGTGTACTTTCAAAGTTAATTAGCCACAAACGTAACAAAAATTCTTTGTGATTTACACAGTATTTCGAGGTATGTTTCACTTTATAAGGTACTTTTACCACACTTAAAATTAGGATAAGGGAAACACGCGTTATGAAACTTGTTTAATGATTGTAAGTTCCATCTCAGCTGAGAATTAATACTAACTCTGTCAGTGTTGTGAGGAATAAAATTAATTTTTATCAAAATTCTGACTACACAGGCAACAGTGATCTTAAGTTATAGACCAATTGTTAAAGTAATAAAATTAAATATTTGAAATATTTTCTTTACATTAGCATGATAAGGACTGTATACAGTATAGCAATAAAATAAATCAATTTTTCTAAAATTACAAAAAAAAAAAAAGTGGTGGGTGGTAGAAAAATTCTGACTTTATTTTTGGAATCAGCAGATGACATTACATAAGAAACAGCATAAATTGTAAGTTTAACAAAATCATTGTTGACCAGTGTTATTTTTGTTAACGTAAAAATACAGTCTGAACATGATCTAGGCTTTCTGAAACCATGTTTGGATTTTGACATGTGTACTTCAGCAATAGGTACCAGTCTTTTATTTATTATTTTAGCGTATAATTTGTAACGGGTATTTAAGAGACTAATCCCTCTTCAATAAATATAAATGAAACGGATATATGTATATGTATATGTATATGTATATGTATATATATATAACAGTCGGATGATTAATAATTTCTAAAATAATAATGCATTAAAATCTTAAAGCAGTAAATTGTTACGAAATACGTACGTAAGACGTATAATGAGGAAGGATAATATGAATTTCATGACGCCATTAAGTTTTCCAACCATTCTTTGCGAATCACGAAAACCTTGCAGTTGACAATTTTATTGCAGAACGCGAGGAGTCGTATACATTTATGGCATACGTAATGTGATATTGCTAAATCGCGTATTTATGTCCGTTAAGCAAGAGTTGCTTGATATTCTTTCTTCCTAACGCGTCTGTGTCAATGTCCAGTACATTAGCAGAGAGCCTAGCGTTGTAGGAAATCAATGCAGAAGTTGCTTAATATCTGCTGCCCTCTTACTGGTAAGGTGCTTGCATGCTCACTAAACATAGACTATATATCGTGTCTCGAAATCTCTGGTACCGGCTAGTTGTATGCGTGACCCGTGATCTTTAACATGAGTAAAACATTTCTGTAATCAGCTGCTCGCAGGAAAGCTGACTTCATCAGTTGCTGTTCGTGATTTAAACTGTGAATATTTTTTGGATCTAACATCTCGAAAACAACGAAAAACCTTTTTAAGATAATGTCATAAACGCAAATGCGTTGGCATGTAGGGGGAGAAGGGGGTTAATAGTTATGATAATATTAATAACATTTTAAAAACCGGTACACGACTCTCGGAACAAGCTTTCCACTCTGCGCACTCGAGTTCAAATTCCAAAGAATCAATCAAACAGGTTTTCTGGGCAAATTTTATGGAGTGCTCCATTTTTCACGTCACTGGGTTGGGCTGTTTGGTGAGCTGTATATTAAGCTTATAAACAGAGACGTATATCACAGGAAAATTATCGGTAATGGCTCTTACTTTAGGAAAGTAGTTCCGAACCTTTTGAGTGTCAAGGACTCCTTGAAGTTCAAATTTCATTATGGCGGACCCCCAAATATTTTGTGTAATTAGTACTGGTAATCACGGTCTACACATTAAACATTTGCATAATAATAATAATAATAATAATAATAATAATAATAATAATAATAATAATAATAATAATCCTTGGATCTACAGCCCGCGAAGGGCCTAGACCGACCAGCCGGCTGCTAGCCTCACTCCCACATGTCGAAGCAGAGGTGAACGATCATCCAACCAGAATGGAGGTATCGTGTGGTTAGCACGATGATCCCCCAAGCCGTTATAGGTAGCTGGCTTTCGCAACCGGATATCGCTACCTATCGTAGCTCCCCAAGTGCATTACGATGCTGGGTGGGCACCGGTCCCATACACTGGCCGAAATATCATGAGAAAATTTCTTCCTCCATGAGAACTCGAACTAGCGCGCATTCCGTAACGCGAGTCCTAGGCAAGATGCCTTAGACCACGACGCCACGGCGCGGGACTTAAACATTTGCATATCCTTAATAAATTGACTACTTACAACTTACTTACAATGGCTTTTAAGAAACCCGCAGGTTCATTGCCGCCCTCACATAAGCCCGCCATCTTTCCCTATCCTGTGCAAGATTAATCCAGTCTCTATCATCATATCCCACCTCCCTCAAATTCGTTTTAATATTGTCCTCCCATCTACATCTCGGCCTCCCCAAAGGTCTTTATCCCTCTGGCCTCCCAACTAACACTCTATATGCATTTCTGGATTCGCCCATACTTGCTACATGCACTGCCCATCTCACACTTCTGGATTGTTCCTAATTATGTCAGGTGAAGAAAACAATGCGTGCTTATTTTATGGATTTGTAACAAGCTGTTTTTTACGGTGATAGGTTATTAGCCCTTCGCCCAACCCCCAAGCTGGAGGAACATCCCTTATCGGCTGTCCACGACTGCTTACTCAATATATTCGTAGCTACATATTAAACATTTGCATATCCTTGATAAATTGATAGCGATATTAATTTTCAGTTTTAGCTACTGAATATGATCTGAAAAAATCTGGGTAACGTTTTACGCTGGATCCTAAGCTCATTTCACTGGCATTATCACTTTCATATCATTGAGACGCTAGATAATCATATGTTGATAAAGCGTTGTAAAATAAACCACTAAAAAATCTGAAAATACATAAATACTAAGTTAGTTTGCGTATATCATGCCTTTACTATGAAAAATTAACCCCGTTTTTAGATTTACCATAAGGTTGTCAGTGGGATGGTTCATGTCTTTGCTATCAAAAATTAAACCAGCCTTTTTAGAGAGGAATATTGTCGGAATTTTTAGTATGAGTTTGTACCCAACAAAATAATTAATATCAACTACAACCGATTAATTTTAATCGACTCGATTATTCGATTAAATATTTTTGTTCTATTAATCTTACAACAGAAATTGGTCGATTAATCGATTAGATTGATCAATTAAATTCCACAACACTAAATATAATGTAATATAATATAACGTAATATAATATAATATAATATAATATAATATAATATAATATAATATAATATAATATAATGCTGTCTATGTTATATTTTATATACTATGTATTATGATTAGAGAACAGATGTCTAGTTTCGTACTTACTTTGTTTGCTAAAGTTCTAGACTATGTTATTCAGATAGGTCTATCTCTACTTTTCATGTACTCAGGATCCTCCTATTAAAAATCCGTAGAATCCACAACGCCTAAACGAAACATGGACTCATATAAATGTACAAAAGCTATGTTTGTGCTTTAAAGACGCCTTTTTTTTAGTATTTTACGTATTTAAAATAAAAATACGACTTAAAAAAATTACATACAAACACTGGTCTGATAAGTTCGTTCCAAATTGGTCTGAGGAGGCGAGGGAGGAGGATTTTACCTAATTTCTTGGAAGCGAAGTTCGTTTTCAAAAGTCCATCCTAACATACGGAGTGATAGGTTGTTGTTCAGGTTAGGCGAGAGTTTACAAGTTAATTTTCTCTTCAATACACCTCCGTTATACGAAATGAAACTGACCAATCAGCATTTGACCTCTTTCACTGACATAATTTGAGTCTTCAGTTCAGCAGCATCCATTATATTTTTTTTTCTCCCTGTAACATAGTCCTAGTAAGCTTATATTAAATTAATTTTCATCATTTTACTAGCTATCTCAAATATAAAATTAATTGATTGAATTAAATTAGCTCATAAATTAAATTACTGCTTTACCTTATAGGTTTATCTAAATTTAAATACATATGTAGTCTACTAGTCGTTAAAACTGAAGAATATTGCTGGAGAACCTTTTAAGTGTAGTGTAAATATTTGTAATTTAAATATGTATTGTATAGATTAAGGCTGGTTGAGTGGAAGAGAAGGCCTTATGGCCTTAACTCTGCCATCGAAAATAAAACATTATTATTATTATTATTATTATTATTATTACTATTATTATCATTATTATTATTATTATTATTATTATTATTATTATTATTATTATTATTATTATTATTATTATTGTCAGTACTAGTTCTTTGTAAATAAATTCCATCTAAAATGGAATATTTACTAAAATTGAAGTTATTAATCGATAATTTTATATAAACTCCTAAAAGTCTTAAATTGGATTTTATAAAGTCCTAAATCTCTGTTTATTAGCCCCTAGAAATTCCTTCTCTAGTTATGATACAATATACGTATTTACTGAAGAATATGCCAGAATTACAGTTTTCATATTGAATGATACTTAGTAACGCCGTGCCGCTTGCCTGGGACTACTTGAATTTTGTGACGATGATTTTTATATTGCAGATGAGTTTTTTGTGTTTTTATGACGGTGTAAAGGGAGACTCCTTCCAGCGATTTTATTGGTCTATCTCGAAAATAAATAGGAATCAGATATATTATAGGTCAGTATTTGGTCGCAAATCCCACTGTTTGTCCAGTTTTTTTTTCAAGAAGACCCTTATTTCTATTCCACTTTGGTGATGGTACGTTATTTTTGTTCTTATTAATCATCATTAAGATTTATGTGAGCGGCGAGATTGTGATGATTTTCTGTTAACCTGTATCAATGTGTCAGCACAGACTAGTATATACATTCACGAAGCTCAATACGTAGTAAATATGCATCCATAGATAGTTGCTAACCACTAGGATCGCTACTATAGCCTCATTACAGACAATGCGAAATAGTACCGGCACAGTCTATTGTTCCTAGCACCCTCACAACTCAAGCTTCATGACTGTATATACTAGACTGTGGTGTTAGTGAATCTGCTTTTATGTATATGTGTGACAGTGCTGTTTTAATGCAGGTATTGTATATTCACACCCAGTTCTCAGTGCTCTATAATTTCTGTAACAGAATAAAAGTTTATCAACAGTAATCTCACCAGAGATTTTGATTTATCTAGAGAAAATCAAAACTCGAGTGGGATTTAATTGACTATTACACGATTAGAAGAAAGTATATAAAGATTAGAAGTAACGAAGTACTCCAATACATTAAATATTAATTGACTTACGAAAATACAAAACTGTCTTCAAATTTGTACCATCTTAACATTACAAATATTACGCTAGTAGATAGCAGTAGTGTGTTATGATTAGCTGTTTTCTTGTTATTAGTTGTGCCAACTATGGAATCTTCATTGAACTCTGTGGACGGTTACTGATCAAGAAGGCTTTGTTGATTCAGTTTCTTTTTATTAAAACAGTTGCATTCCACTTCAATTATCCCGATCCCAGTAATCAACTCACTTGACAGATTATTTTCAATAAATCTTAGTATTAAACAATCTCTGATACGTGACTATTCATAATATCATATAGCAGAAGCTATAACATAACCTAAATAATATAAACAAGTGTTAGAAAAGTTTTAATTAGGGATGATGAAATAAACAAGGGAAGTTTTAATTAACGATGAAGACATAAAAAATAAACATGAATAATTTTAAAAGGAGTAATTATTGAAAGTACAATTTTCAAATTTGAATGTTTTAGTGATTGGTGGTTCAGTTGATGTTACATTGGACGTGTACGCAAAACGAGTGAAACTCGATGATGTACATGGTGTATCCCTAAACTTATTCAGGATTTCCGAATGGTGCTCTTCATTTATTTGTAAATATGGTTTCAGGGAAGATGCTTAGCTATGACCAGTGATCTTTATTAATTCTTGTTCTTGAATGCCAATGCGAGTCATATTTGAAAGTGCTGTGCATCGACTGGAGTGGTTTGTAATTTTCTGTTTTTTGACGTCCAGACCAGTGCAGTGTGAAATGTTGGCAAACAAAGAAACAAATGCTAGGGACGCGATAAAAGTAAACAAATGCTAGGGATGCGATAAAATTAAACAAATGCTAGGGACACGATAAAATTGTGCGATAAGCAGCCATGATTGGTTGAAAGACGTCGTTTCGTACCGTTTTATTGGTCAAAAGTAGTGTGACGTAGTAAAAGTGTAATAGTCATTTTAAGTTCTTAGGTGTAATTCTGGTTTCAGTTTTATTCACATTGCTGTGTTAACGTTTAGTGGTTGGTCAGCCTACTAATAATGAATACACAAGAGGAACTTGTTTGTCTTCCCAGTTATGAAACACATACCGTCTTTTTGCATTCTTTACAAAGAAGTGCGATCTCTATATGTTAAATACACGAAGAGTGGACAGTATCGATTTTATATCTGCCGTACTCTTTGTTATTCGTAGAATGACCCCCGCCGACCTAGTAGGACGAACTGAAGGATCTGTATTTTCATCTCTAATGATATTTGTCTTCTTCTGCTACTTCCTCTGTTCACGACATGCACAAACAGAACTGTCAAGACTAAATAAAAGAATTTGAAATATCATCCATCAGTCGAGGGTGATGGAAATGCTTTAATAATCAAGATTAAAAGTTTGTAGGTCGTTCAGAGTCGGCAAGATTAAGATAGAATGAGGAAAAGATTAAATGAGTATATTTTCCCTGTCTCGGTTGGTAGTGTTGTCGACTACGAGTGGAACGTACTCGAGTTCGATTCCCAGCGGAGAAATTAACTGTTCTCTCTCTGTTTCTGTCACTGAATGGAGTATAATTTGTACAGTTATCTTTCAGATGAGTCTACCTATTGCAAGAGGAATATTTTCTTTATTTTTTCTAATGCATGAAGCTATAATAGAATTGTGAATTTGCAAAACGACTTAAGTCCCTAGAAGTAGTTTTGAGAAAATTAAAGAAAACTGTTTTTAGCCTCGCTGAACCATATATTGTTACAATATAATTTTTTATATGTAAGAGAAATAGTTTTATTATAAAAATTCATACTTTTGTATTCTTCTTCAGGTCGTAAAAAATTTAATTATCTTCAGGACTTAAGTTGTTCTGCAAATTAACTTCAATCCTGCATTATAATTATTAGGTTAATGACACATAAACATGTTTAACTAAATGGATTTATACCAAAATCATAAAATAACCTTATTGCAATTGTTGAACAACATTATTTTGAACAATTTGTTAATCACAAGAGCACAGACAACTCTTAGGAGTGTTATAACGAGACCACAGCTTAGTTTTATCTTTCAATTCTTTGTCTCTCATGCTATAATGTTTTCGTAGAATGTATTCACGTCTTCATCACGAATGTACTTAAGCATTTTACGAATATCTTGAAATCTGTTTTAAAAATCAATTTTTCTCAAAATAAACAAACATTTTATATATTATGTTTCTACTTTGCAAGATCTACTGGAGGATAAAATATTAGTTAACTGTCCAATTTTGTTATAATAATAATAATAATAATAATAATAATAATAATAATAATAATAATAATAATTTAGTTTAAATAATGTAGTTAAATAATTGATCATTTTTGTAGATATGAAGTATCACTTCGATATATAATTAATACAATTAATTCTGATTGCATCTAGTACAACTGCGGTCAAGTTGAGTATTTCCTTCATTTTGGCTAATTAGTGGAATATTGCAAGTTCTCAATATATCGTTTGAAACTGCTATAGCCTTTGTTTTATTTATTCTTAATAATTACGTGTTTGGAACCCTTGAGAAGATGCGTTAGATTAAACGAATGTACATTATAGGCCTATACAGTTTATTTTTCTATAATACAGTGAATTAATTCGTATTGTTACAACCGTTTTTAAGGAAATGACCCACAAAGCAATGTCGGCGATTCTGAGATAGGTTTATCTTTAAAATACGGCGAAATAAATTTTACTATTTCAGCAGAATACTATGAAAGCTATAAAAAATAATAATGTACCACTTATTCTTCAAAGAAAGTAAAACTTTCGTTGTAAATTATTGGCCATTCGTTATCTCGTGAAACCTACATGCGTGTCAGGGGAAGGAGGAAGTGGACTGAGAAGCTTCTCTTTCTGGCTACGCTTCAACTAGCCAGCTCATTTACCTCCACCATAAGATTATTACTATAATCTAGGGCTCACACAAGTATTCGGTTTCACGAGATAGCGAATGACCTATATCTATAAATTGTGAACTTTTGCAGAGTTTTAATCATCGTTTTAATGTGTCGGAAAATGTTAGACTAAATGTTTAGTAACCTGCATCAAGGATTTCTGTCTAATATGAAACTCTGCATTATCCTGTGTCGAATTTCAATTGTTACATCATTCACTCGAATAGTTTCAACGCCCACTCTGCTAAACGTATTAAAAATATTGTTACAACCGACTGTGAGATAGGTTAAAATCAAACTTAAAATAAGGCTAGTTAAATTTTAACATGATAGTAGGAATATTATATAAATAATGTAGTGCTCATTCTTAAGAAAAGTGAATTGAAGAAGAACCGTTTTATCTGCAGCAATCTCACTATACATTTTGATTTATCTAGAGAAAATCAAAACTCGAGTGGGATTTAGTTAACTGTTACGCGAATAGAAGAAAATATATGGCGATAAGAAGGGATAAAGTACTCTAATACAATAAAATATAAATTCACGTACTAAAATACTAAACTTTCTTGAAATTGTATTATTATGCCATCTCATAATTACAAATATTCCTCTAGATGGCAGTAGTGTTTTATGATTAACTGTTCTCTTGTTACCAGTTGTGCCAACTATACAATCTTCTTCATTGAACTCTATTGACTGTTAGACGATAGTCAAGAAGGCTTTGTTGATTCAGTTTCATGTTTATTAAAACAGGTGCATTCCACTTCAATTATCAATAGCATATATTAAACAATCTGTGATACGTGACTCTGTAATCCTATACAGAAAAAGCTATAACAACCTAACTAATATAAAAAAGATAAATGATAGATAAGTTTTAATGTTGATGAAATAAACACCAATCATTTTAAAGGTACAATTATTGAAAGAACAATGTTGGTAAACAAAGAAAGAAATGCTAGGGAGGTGATAAAGTGAAATGAATGTTAGGGAGGTGTTAAAGATAAGTGCTAGGGAGGTGATAAAAATTGTAGGATAAACAGCAATGATTGGTTGAAACACGTTGTTTCGTGCTGTTTTATTGGTCAAAAGTAGTATGATTTAGTAAAAATGTAATATTCTAGATGAATTGTTAACTTTCACAGAGTTTTTATTGTGATTTTCAAATTAGAAAACTTGATACAGTAGGTAGACTAACATCTAATGGAACTTTTTCTGATAAATCTCTTCGTACTTTGATTTTTTATTGTAATTGAAATTGTATTTTTATTCTTCATATTTGAGTTGTAATCACCTAGTAGAGGGACAGAGAAGGCCTGGCGGCCTTATCTCTACCAAGTTAAATAAATAAATGCTAACATCTCTATTGTTATTACTGCTGATTGTCTGTAGAGGTGGAAGACTTAACTTCTCGCTAGTCTTTGGTCTGTACTGGAGATGACTTTATCTTTTACCTTTGGGGCTCCTGGCCCTGGCAGGGCTTAAGCAGAATAGCCTATTTGTCAGCACTGAATTTACGAATGCCATTCAGCCCATCTGTCGGACTTGGATAATTAAAGCACAGATAGAACACGTGATGGGTCAATGTAAGCGTCGGTGGAAGGATCCTTCCCGAATCTAGCCTTCGAAAAGCCAAAGGTATACCATTTGTTTGCTGACGATTTACGGATTTATATACACTTTCGTCCTGAACGGTCGCCACAATCACTGAAGACTTTAACTCTATCTATGGGCTCAAAAGTTTGGGTTGAAGTTAAACCCAGAAAAATCGCAGGCAATTGTAATGGGACATCAGCGTTTCCTCAGTACAAGTACGGACAAAACCATACCAAGACTGTCTATAAATGGGTCGTGTATTAATTATAGCGACCCTGTAAAAAAATCTTGTATTATTAATGGACAGAGATCTAAATTGGAGTAGCCAAGTAACTCACATCCGTAAGAAAGTACAGTCAACTCCGGTTATAGTTGAATCTCTGCGGACCAGCATATTTCGTTCACTATATCCTAGGTTCACTAAAACCGAAGTGCCTGTTTTTATACTACTGACGTTGTTAAACATACAGTTAATGCCTGTTTGGGTCAGACCACGTTCAATATCAGTACTAATGTTTTCTTTATCTTCCAACTTAAACACTTTACGCTTCGACATCCTGGTGCTCACAGTTCGAAACTTGAATCTAATCTGGCCATGTAGGTAGTCGGCACTGACCGATTTCGCACCTCTTCCCACTAGAGGTATGCTACTGTGTACTAGGCATTGGAATTTCCCTGGATTCATTTTTACAAAGATGTGGGAGGAAGGTTTGAGGACCATTATACTGTAATTCTTCTTGTATTTACCATTTGGCCATCACTTTATTCCCTTTTACAAAAGAAACACTTTTTCTTCCTATTCTTCTAATAACCTCTTTTGAAGGAGTCCCTTACTGCATACACTATTCTCTTTAACATGTTTCAAGCTGTCCAGGAAGCTGAACAAATCCTTTGTCTTTCAATGTACTTAAGGAGTAGAAGATCTGAAATGTTGTTCTGAACACATTCTTGGAAGTTTATAGGAGAAAGGGTTTCCTAAATTACAATTTTGGTCATTTCAAAATTACACTTTCTTGGGGAAGTTATAATTTTAGGTGCACTATAACCGAAGTGAGGTTTCACTATAAACGGAAATATTAATGTACTTTTTAATGTACGCGGGTCGGGACCAACGATTTAGGTTCACTACAGCCGAATGTTCACTATAACCGAATTCACTATATCCAGAGCTGACTGCATTTTCATTGCTCCACTCTCTGAATCATTTGCGAAATTGTCTGCCTCTTTCCATAAAAAGAAACATTGTTCAATCACTAGTGATGACCCATTTTGATTACTCTCATGACAAATATAACTGTCAATTTAACTGAAAGACTACAACGTGTTCTTAATGTGTGTGTCCGTTTCATCTGCAATACTCATAGATTTGACTATATATGATAACGCCATCTTTTGAAGGTCTTCCATGGATCCGCTTAAGGCGCAATTCACACAGAAGACGTGGCTCGGATGTCGGGCGGAGGCATGATGGCTTTTCGAGTCTGTCCCATGTAAACAAATGTATCAATGCACACAGAGGACGGGATGGGGGCACGCCACTCCGAAGCCAGCGCTTCGCCTCTTTTGAGTCACGAGTGGCCCTTCAAAGCGACACGCGGCGTCTGACTGTAAAAGAAAATTCGCGACGATTTTGAATTCATTATTCAATTTTGTGTAGAGATGGTGTAATATGGTATAAAGCATTGGAGGGACTATATATAAAAATTCTGGAAACGGTCAGGATACATGTTCAATTCTTTCATCACATCTTTTACTAAAAATATCTGAAAACTCGCTTTGAATATCTTACATCTTTGCGGAATCAACATCAGATTTTATTATCCATTCCTCGTCACCGTACCTCTTTCTATTCATCCTCTTTCACCGTGTCAGTTTGTCACCTACGGATCTCTTTACCTCGTCATGTCAGGGATTGCCGAACAATTAATCATTTTAAATTAAGAATTAAAATTACATACTTTCACGTGGAATTGATTTGTGAATGTTAGCCGAATTTAATAGGTTATTCTATTTGTTGGTATAAATAGTCATTTAGGCCTATTGTAAAGTGGAAATAAGATACAAATTTTAATTAAGTATCGTGTTTATTTTATTATATACTAGACCATCTCTTCTACATCACCAGAAATAAAATAATATAATAGAAAAAATCGAACTATAAACAAAGTGAAACCAACGAACATATACAGGCTACAGTCAGACGAACTTTAAATGAGTTAGCATTGTCTTGAAGTTCAGAAAAATAAAAACACCCCTTGGTCCCTATACACCACATAGTGTTGACCCAATGTTCTACAGATCTCACATTTCATCTCTGGTGGCCAGTGACTGTTAAATTCCAAGTGCCTTATATTATTCGTGAGCGTTAGAATATTAAAAAGCATTACAATCTTTCTGCTCTCTCTTTTCCTCCCCACCGCAAATGTGACGTTACACAGAGGCAGAGATAAAATGATATAAGAATTGTACATTGATGTGAAGCTGTCCTGACACACATTTCACGTAATTTCATAACTAT
Source organism: Periplaneta americana (assembly GCF_040183065.1). Classification (NCBI taxonomy): domain Eukaryota; kingdom Metazoa; phylum Arthropoda; class Insecta; order Blattodea; family Blattidae; genus Periplaneta; species Periplaneta americana. The sequence goes on along the minus strand of NC_091117.1, from coordinate 75,720,824 downwards.
GTGTACTTGAACTTCAGAGAGAGCTGACGATAAGTAGGGAATTCCCTTGTTAACAATCTTAACCCGTTGGGGTGTCATCGTCAGCAAAAATGTATCTCTCTATCGGTCATACCAAAAAATCAATATGTACGTCATGTAATTTAATTTATATTCGAATATTTTTTATCCTTTGACCGCCGTACGCGAGTTTATATCATACCAAGTTTTTTTTAAATATGACTGGAGGAATTGTATCTCAGAAATTAAGAACATATTAATTATATATTATTTTGTATACAAAATAAATATACAATATAGAAATTTGCAATAAGTCACTTTTTAACATAAATAATAATATTGTGGGATACGTATATTTTAGAAATTAAGACATTGTTCTTCTCACAATGCTTAACTGATTGGCAATGTGATTATACAGATAGAACCTCGCAGTAACACGTTTTCGGACATGAACAACAATATTTAGAGAGACGTATAATTTAGAATTAATGCAATGTTATTTTCACTGGCCTTACATACATTCACATACTAACATTAGCAACATAACAAAAATATCATTGAGTTCTTTTTTGATATATGTAAAATACTTTGTTTTACCCTCCTTTGCATAAATATATGTACCGTATATAAAATATGTTTTAGGTGTGCCAACTCGAGAGCAAGCTGCATAGTTGGGAATGTGAAAAACACGGAGTTTCAAAGCTAATATTGCAACTTTGAGCGACTGTCCCTAAACTTTATTTTAATATGGCCACTACAAATGTTAGTCCCACTGAAATAAAATTGCAGTGGCTTAAAATCGAAAGGCAAGTTAGTAGGTAGGCTATCATAGGAATACGTGAGATAAAAACATCTTCTCCTTTTGTTTTACCAGTTAATATTGTCACTTATATTACCTTTTTTTCTCACATCAATTCTTGTTCCATTGCATAATTTTGGCATGTCAATATTTCGCAATAGTTCCGGTACTATTGGTGATTCAAAATTAAGTAGGCTATTAAATTATGTGGTTTCAAAGAATTCACGAATTCAGTTGGATAAAATAAAGCCTGCTCACTATCTACAACTGAATCGAGAAACTCATACTACGGTCCTGGACTGCGGAAAGGTACTTATTGTATGAATAGATTATCTAAATTTTGGCCTTCATGATGTATCAACAATGCTTTCGTGCACTTTCTTCCACAGCCTCGTGAAAGTCGATGTTGAATACAACAGACAATAATAAAGAACAATTGACTGTAGAAGATTGCATTTAATATTATACATGAATGTTTGATCATATATAATTTAATTTTTTAAATTAATTTAATGTCCATTTGTCCGATTTTAATGTAGCCTATGTTCTTCTCCTGGTTATGAAGGTTAAATGTGCAAACTTTGGCAAATATCGGTCAAAGCGTGTAGATTTGTATAGAATACATACATACATACATACATACATACATACATACATACATACATACATACATACCTTGACTTTTATATAATACTAGCCGTACCTGTGCGCTCCGCTGCACCCGTTAGAAATAAATATAAAATAATTACATAATTAAAATAGGACATTTGATCCAGGGAACATTCGTGTTTGATAGAAGGTTAAATCGTTTAATATATTGCTTAATTTAAATTGCATCCAAATAATTAAAATGCGATCATTTTGGTCCAGAGACCACTCATTTGGTTCAATGACAATTCCTTTAACATGTTTCTTAATTATATTATATTATATTATATCATATATCATATCATATATCATATCATATCATATCATATCATATCATATCATATCATATCATATCATATCATATCATATCATATATCATATCATATCATATCATATCATATCATATATTATATCATATCATATCATATCATATCATATCATATCATATCATATCATATCATATCATATCATATCATATCATATCATATCATATCATATCATATCATATCACATTATATTATATTATATTATATTATATTATATTATATTATATTATATTATATTATATTATATTACATTATATTATATCAGAAGTTACTGTAATAACATTATAGCATTATGTCCATCTAGAGAAACTACACTTTCCCATCGTGAAATAATAATTAATTATACAAATCGGTTATTTTAGCTTCCGATATTACTTCCTACAAACACAGAAACATTCTCTGTAGGCTATGTTTCATAGCTTTCGATTGTTGCTGTCCAAGGCCCCTTACAGACGAAGTCATTTGTTTTTTATTTCATTATACGGCCTTAGATGGCAGTTATTTTAATTTTAAAACCCATTTATCTCATTAAATATCAGTCCTATCAAAATTGTTCAAGGAATAAAACTTATCGCAAATTATTTTTAAAGAAACTTTTGTTGTGTAACATTTTTCACACAAATCAATAATAAGCGAGATATTTCGATTTATTTAATTCAGGCCCCCTTATAATCCCCATTTTAAATAATGTATTTTGAATGCCATATAGCCTAAAATGTAAGTTACGACGAACTTAATTTATATTCCAATTTTCATCGAAATCCGTTCAGCCATTATCGCGTGAAAAGGTAACAAACATACAGACAGAGAGACAGACAGACATACAAACAAAAATGTCAAAAAAACGATTTTCGGTTTCAGGGTGGTTAATTATATATGTTAGGACCAATTATTTTTGGAAAATCGAAAATTACCAGAAAAATTTCGGCTACATATTTATTATTAGTATAGATGGCGTAGTTAAGGCCTTCAGGCCTTCTCTTCCATATCACCAGAAATACAAACAAAATAATAAAAAAACTCAAACTATAAATAAAGTAAAACCAAACGAACATATGTATAGGTTACAGTTACACAAACTTTAAATGAATTAGCATTGTCTTGAAGTTCAGTAAAACAAAAACATCCCTCTGTCCCTATAGGCCCACTTAGCATTGTATCAATGTTCTACAGATCCTACATTTTATCTCTATCGATCAATTACTGTTAAATTTCAAGTGGCTTATTTTAGGCATGGGAGTCAACGTATTAAAAAGCACTAGAACCTTCTTAATGTGACTTGAGAAACTATATCTCACAAATTCAGAACATCTATATATATAATTTGAACTGGTAATGGAAATTACGGGAAAACGGCTGAACGGATTTTAATAAATGACCCCTCATTTTGAAGTTTGGAACCCAAAGTTTTTCGGAAAAGTAGTAGTTTTCAGTGAAATGTCAATTTTCCTACATCATTTTCCTTTTTTCCAAAATCCATCTTTCGTCAGTTTTGAGAACTAATTAATTGCATTCACGGCCGACTTGATTGATTTCAGAACAAAACACACACTACAATAAACAATAGGCTATTACACGAAGGCCATGACCTGCAGGATTGCATACATATTTAGAGCTCAATTCAATTTGTTATTAAAACTGATTCTGCAGTGTATAATTTTCTGAGTACAGCTGTGTATTGGATATTAAAATCTACGAAACTTGAGGTGGTTTGATGACATTATTACCATTATAAATTAAATATTATTGTAGTTAATATCATGATGAATCTATTTTTCCTTAATTGTACATAATATTGATGCTATATTGATGACATGAAAGTGAAACGTTTTGTCGTTATGTAAGTAAATGTAGAGAATATCTTAATTTAGATCTTCATTTCTATAATTTACTGAGTGGCTGCTATATATAACTACAAAACTTAAGTAAAATAATAATATTGTCATTAAAAATAAAATATTTTTATACTTATTAACCCAGTGGGGTTGGGTCTTTTTCATATACTTAATGACGGTGTATTGTAGATATTGATATGTGTCATTGTTTTCAGTATTGGCTCGAGAGAGCGCAAAAATTACAGTTCCTAAGGAAAGATCAAAAGGTATTACTTACTGATAAAATAAGAGGCCTAGAAATTTTTGTAGTCTCCAGATCATTTCAGCAAGATCTCTTAGTAGGATAAAATGATTTTACGCTCTACATTTCAAGTTCTACATGCAGCAGCTATACGAAAATGCTATTGTTCGAAAGTTTAGCAAACGTGACATTTTTTTAACTTTTGCCTACAATCCACAATGACCTGAAATAGCTACTGCTATCGTCCTGACATTGATACTTGCTTTTTCGCGTTGAAACTCAAAAACTGAATTTGGATAGGTTCAAGAAAAGTATTTGGCCTAAAAAAATCCATTCAGAGGGAGTATGTTTCATTATTATGGAAGCAAATAACTATCAAAAAGACAAGTATTCTTCATTGAAAATAAATCTGAAAAATTTTTATTTGAACGTCTAACGAACTTAGTTTGCAGTAGCATTTGCTGCACAAGCCACTAGTATTATATTAATTCTTATGTTATACACTGAATACACATACAATATAAACTCGCAAGAAATCATTTTTTAACATAAAGACTAATATTCTGGGAAACGTATACCGGTTTTTTAGAAATTAAGAGACTCTTATTTCCACAACGCTTAACATATGCCCTACTACATTGGCAACGTGATTATACGGTTAGAATTTCGCAGTAACACATTTTCGGACTTGAACAAAAATATTTTGAAAGACGTATATTTTAGAATTAATACAGTGTTATTTTCAGTCGACATACGTACATTCACATACTACATTAGCAATATGACAAAAGTATCATTGAATTGCTTTTTGGTGTGTGTAATTTTTTTCCTACTTCTTTTTATAAAATGTAGATAGGAATGTGAAAAACACGGAGTTTTTAAGTGAATATCTGCAACTTTGAGCGACTGTCTCTGAGCTCAATTTTAATATGGTCATTACAATTAATGCTAGTCGCACTGAAATTGCTGTTGCTTAAAATCGAAAGGTTTGTTAATGGGTATCATAGGAATGCGTGGGATAAAAATATCTTCTCCTTTCGTTTTGTCAGTTAATATTGTCAGTTCTATTACTACGTTTTGAATGGGTATTTTTCACACCAATTCTTGTTCTACTGCATAATTTTGGTGGGTCAATATTTCGCAATAGTAGGCCTACTATTGGTAATTCACTGTTAAATATTAAATTATATGGTAGCAATCCTTGTGAATTCAAGAATTCAGTTGGATAAAACACAGTCTGCTCACTACCTACAACTGCAGCGAGAAATTCATAATACGGTCCTGGACTGCATAAAGATATTTATTGCATGAATTATCTAGTTTTAGCCTTCATGATGTGTATCAACAATGTTATTTAATTTCTTGTTATAATTTCCATGGCCTCGTGAGAGTCGATGTTGAATATAACAGACAATAATGAACAAATGACTATAGAAGATTGCATTTTATTATTATACATAATGTTTGTTCGTATTTCATTTTATTTCTTTACTGTTGTAATTAATTTAATGTCCATTTGCACAATTTTAATGTAGCCTATGTTCTTCTCCTGGTTATGAAGGTTAAATGTGCGAACTTTGGCAACTATCGGGCAAAGCGTGTAGATTTGTATAGAGTACATACATACATACATACATACATACATACATACATACATACATACATACATACATACATACATACATACATACATACATACATACATACATACATACATACATACATACATACATACATACATACATAGCCACATCGACTTTTATATATAAGATAAGACTAGTGGCTTGTGCAGCAAATGCTGCAAACTAAGTTCATTAGCCGTTCAAATAAACATTTTTCAGATTTATTTTCAATGAAGAATACCAGAGATTCCGAAAGTTATTTGCTTCCATAATAATGAAAGATACTCTCTCTCGAGCTAATACTGAAGAGAACCACGCATATAAATATCTACACCACACCGCCATTAAATATATGAAAAAGACCCAACCCAACTTGATTAATAATTATAAAAATATTTGATTTTTAATAATATTATTATCTTACGTAAGTTTTATAGCTTTCAGTAACATATAATATATATACTATATAGCCGCCACTCAGTAAAATATAGAAATCAAAATCTAATTTAAGTTATTCTCTACATCTACTTATATAACCCCAAACGTTTCACTTTCATATCATGAATAAAGCATTAATATGTATAATAAATGAAAAATAGTCACATCATGGCATTAACTACAATAATATTTCATTTCTAATGGTAATAATGTCATCAAACCATCTCAAGTTTTGTAGTTTTTAATAACCAATTTTATTTGAGCTCTAAATATGTCAGCATTCTTGCTGATCATGGCCTTCGTTTAATATTGTTTACTGTAATATATGTTTTGTTTTATTCTGAAATGCAACACGGCCGACTTGATGCTCGTTTCGCTTCTCCTTTACAAAAAAGCGAAGGGAATATCAAGTCGGCCGTGAATGTTATTAGCTAGTTCTCAAAACTGACGACAGATGGATTTTGGAAAATAGGAAAATTATGTTTAAAAATTAACATTTCACTGAAAACTACTATTTTTCCGAAAAACTTTGAGTTCCAAGCTTCAAAATGAGGGATCATTTATTAAAATCCGTCCAGCCGTTTTCCCGTAATTTCCATTACCAGTTCAAATTATATATATAGATTATGTAAGCTCTTTAACGATAACGATTTTATATTTAAACTAGCTGAAAGCACCCGGCGTTGCCCGGGTTTTCCTTTCTGTTTCTATTTTTAATTAAACTGGTTATTAAATTTTCGGAAATCTCGAAAATCTAACTATACACAACCAAACGAATTGTCTTTACTAAGCTTTCCTCACCCATAAAGATGAATCTTTACTTAACGCCACTTACTTGAATTAATGAACTCCTTAGCCAAATGCCTGCCAGGGTTAACTCAATTTAAAACAGTTGTAAGTCAAGCACCGAAAAGAAAACATATCATGTGCCTGACGTTAAACTGTTGTTTTAAATTTATTTATTTACTTGTTTTTATTTATTTATTGATTTATTTATTCTGGTGTAGTTAAGACCATTAGGCCTTCTCGTCCACAGCGCCAAAAATACAAATAAAGTAATAGAAAAATCAAACTATAAACAAAGTAAAACCCAACGAAAATATAATTCCTTCTCCTCTTTCTGATCAGTTTCAGCATCGAATCAATATACAGTATACATATATAATTTAATTTATATTGGAAGATTTTTTTTACCTCTTGACCGCTGTACACCCACTTATATCATACCCAGTTCTTTTTTTTTTTAATATAACTTGAAACTATATCTCATAAATTCAGAAGATATCATATTTTTTCTAATTTTATACACAGAATACAGATATAATATAAACTTCCAATAAGTCATTTTTTAACTTAAAGGCTAATATTCTGAGAAACGTATAGGCCTACCGATATTTTAGAAATTAAGAGATTTTTATTTCCACAACGCTTAACATACTAAATTTGCAACGTGAACAACAATATTTTGAGAATTAATACAATGTTATTTTAAGTTTGCTTATGTACATTCACATACTACATTAGCAACATGACAAAAGTAGCATTGAATTGCTTATTGATATGTGTAAAATCTTTTTTTTTCACTTCTTTGTATAAAATATAGTTCATCATCATCATCATCATTGGCGCTACAGCCCTTGGTGGGCCTGGGCCTCCCTTAGTAATTGTCGCCATCCGTCTCTATCTTGTGTAGTAGCCTTCCAATTCTTGCACCCCAACTTTCTGGCATCCTCTTCCACTCCATCAATTCATCGCAAGTGCGGTCGATCTCGTCTTCTCTGACCTCCCGGATTTATTACAATTTTTTTGCAAGGTTCACTTGGGTCCATGCGTATTACATGTCCTGCCCACCTCAATCTGCTAGTTTTAACTGTATTGATTATATTTGGCTCTCCTAGAAGTCTATATAATTCATAGTTGCATCTCCTCCTCCAGAGACCTTCCTCAAATGTTGGGCCATAGATCCTTCGCAGAATCTTTCTTTCGAAAATCTCCAGTCTTTTTTCGTCATTTTTGGAGATTGACCACGTTTCTGCCGCATATGTCAAAACTGGTCTCACTAATGTTTTGTAAAGAATAACTTTTACTTTCCTGGATAGAGCATGCGAACTAAAGTGATATTTGAAGCCGAAATATGCTCTGTTTGCTTTCATTAATCGATTAGAGATTTCTTTGGACATGTTATTATCGCTAGTGACCACTGATCCTAAATATGTAAAGTTGTCAACTTTCTCAAAATTATAATCTGATATCTGCAGGCTGTCTATTTTGTCAACTATCTTTCCATTATCTGCCAACATATATTTTGTTTTCCTCTCGTTGATAATGAGGCCTATTTCTTTTCCAGCCTGTTCCAAGGAAAGGAACACTTGCTTTACATATTTCACGGATCTGCCAATAATGACAATGTGATCCGCAAATGCCAATATTTGTGTGGATTTATAAAAAATGTTGCTCCGTGTTTGCACTTCAGACTTCCTGACGACACTTTCCAATGCAATATTGAATAGGAGGCATGCTAATGCATCTCCTTGACGAACTCCATTGTGTATTTGGAATGGTTTCGATGTTAGGTTCTGTATTTTAACTTGGTTGTATGTGTTACTCATTAGCAATTTAACCATTCTAATTAATTGAGTTGGGATATTCAATTCTTCCATTGCCACGTAGAGCCTTTCCCTATTAATACTATCATAGGCACACTTAAAATCGATAAAAAGCAGATGAATTGGGATACAAAATTCCTTCATTTTTTCTAAAATTTGTCGTAAAATAAAAATCTGGTTAATTGTAGATTTTCCGGTGCGAAACCCTGTTTGATAGTCCCCCAATAAGTTCTCTACGCAAGGACGAAGCCTGTAGTATAAGATATTAGACAATGTTTTGTACACTGTATTTAACAAAGTAATGCCTCTAAAATTTGCACATACTAATTGATCTCCACTTTTATGTAGTGGGCATATAATTCCTATGAGCCAGTCTTTTGGGATTATTTCAGTATTCCATACTAAGTTGAAAATGTGCTCCGGATATTGATTTAGTCCTCTTCCACCATTCTTTAACAATTCAGCTGCTAGATTATCTGATCCACATGCTTTATTATTGTTTAGTTTGTTTAATGCTGTCTCAATTTCTTCCATTGTTATTGGTTCTATTTCATCATTTACTACATTCAAAGCAGATTGGTTTGCTACTGTGGTTGTGCTTGCTTGGCCGACACTGCCCCTGTTTAATAAACAGTCAAAATGTCTTACCCAGCGCTCAAGAATATCATTGTTGTTACTAATGAGAGATCCATCCTCATGCCTGCATAAGGTTAATCTTGGTTTGAACTGTTTCCTAGCCATGTTAATGCCTTTGTAGAAATTTCTGGTATCTTTCTGGTCTCGTAAAAGTTCTAATTTCTCTAATTCAGCATTCATCCATTCTTTATTTTTCCTCTTATGAATTGTCTTTTCTACTCTCCTTTTATTCCTATACTCTTCAAGTAAACTTCTTGTTTCATGTCCCTGTTGTAATTTCCTATATGCTATATTTTTGTTTTCAGTGGCGTTTTGACACTCCTCGTCAAACCATGTCTTAGGGCGCTGGGATTCCATTTCCCCAAATTCCTGTTCTGCAGCTGCATGTATTACTGCTTTTCCTTTTTCCCATTGCTCTTTAATATTATCTTGTATTGATATGATCTGTTTTAATCCCTGTTCCAATTCAGATTTGTACTTTTGTACCACTTCTGGCTCATTCATTTTCATTATATTATATTTTTTAGCTCTACTACCATTTATTTGCTTTGCATTAGATATTCGTGCTCTTAGGCGTGCAGTGACCAGAAAGTGGTCGGAGTCTACATTCGCACCACGGTATGTCCTAACATCCAAAAGATTAGATCTATGCCTTTTATCTAGTAAAAGATTATCAATCTGGTTGAATGTTGAATTGTCTGGTGATCTCCATGTTGCTTTGTGAATATTCTTGTGTGGAAAGAGTGTTGTTCCTACAACCATGTCCCGAGATGCCGCAAATTGTATTAATCTAGACCCGTTGTCATTGTTAGTTTATGAAGGCTATGACAACTAATAGTTGGACAGTACACTTCTTCCTGGCCTACTTGAGCATTGAAGTCCCCTATCAATATTTTAGTATCGTGTTTAGGGCAGTTGTCATAGATCCTTTCTAAGGAATCATAAAACTGTTCTTTTTCTATATCATCCGATACTTCTGTTGGTGCATGTACATTAATAATGCTGTAATTAAAAAAAGATTCCTTTCAATCTTAAGACACAAACTCTGGAATTGACAGGTTTAAAATCTATGATAGCAGACTTAAATTTATTATGAATTAGAAATCCGGTGCCCAGGACATGTTGTTTAGGTTGACAGCTATAACATATTGTATAATCCTTCCTTTCCAGTATTCCACTACCCGTCCATCGTATTTCCTGTATGGCCACTACCCCTGGTTGGTATAAATTAAGTTGTTCAACAAGAGCTTTTAAAGCTCCTGCTCTATAAAGTGAGCGCACATTCCATGTGCTAATCTTTATGTCATGTTTACTCTTCATCCTTGTTCGTGAGCCATGTTCATTTGCCATTTTCCGTTGCCATAAGATCCGTCCGGCTTCTTTCACTTTGGGTTTCGTGACGGTGAGATTTTTACTGGGTGGGGTTGTCGACCCCACGCCAAACCTCCAACCTGGAGGGCCGGTTCAGTGTGTTTATATTCCCCACTGACAGGGTGGCCCAGTTATACCCCCAGGCACCGGGTGTTCATTCGTTCGCCTTTTACGAACAATATGAAACTCATGGTGGGACTATTCTTGTCCGGTCACCACACGGACATAAAATATAGTTGAGGATGTGAAAAACACGCAGTTTTTAAGTTAACGTCTGCAACTTTGAGCGACTGTCCTTGAACTTCATTTTAATATGGCCATTACAAATGCTAATGGCATTGAAATTGCGGTAGCTTAAAATTAAATGAGTATCCTAGCAATACGTGGAATAAAACCTTCTCCTTTTATTTTTGCAGTTAATATTGCCAATTCTATTACGTTTCGTATGAGTTTTTCACATCAATTCTTATTCGTGCATAATTTTGATGGGTCAATATTTCACAATAGTACTATTGGTTATTCATTATTAAGTAAATTATGTGGTAGCAATCCTTGTAGTTTCAAAGAATTCTAGAATTCAGTTGTATAAAACAGTTTGCTCACTATCTACAAAACTGCATCGAGGAATTCATAATACGGTCCTGGACTGCGTAAAGATACTGTCTTATTGTATGAATTATCTAGTTTTAGCCTTCGCGATCTGTAACAACAATGTAATTTAATTTCATGTTAAAATTTCCAAAGCCTCGTGAAAGTCGATGTTGAATACAACAGACAATAATAAAATAACAATTGACTGTAGAAGATTTTGCATTTTAATATAATACATGAATATTTGATCTATTTACTTTTATTTTTTATATATTTAATTAATTTAACTTCCATTTGCACAATTTTAATGTAGCCTATGTTCTTCTCCTGGCTATGAAGGTTAAATGTGCAAACTTTGGCACATATCGGTCAAAGCGTGTAGATTTGTATAGAGAACATACACACCCACATACATACATACATACATACATAAATACATACATACTGTGACAGCGACGTGAGATTCGAACTCACGACCAGCGTCCCGCATGAAAGCAGATCGCACAGGCTGCACGGAACATTGAGTGACGTCGCGCGGTGGAGAGAAGAGAGAGGGTGTATTACGTCACGCGACGAGTTTGCGCGCGCATCTGGTGCTGGTAGAGAGGAGAGGGCTCTGGATTTCTCACTGACTGAATAACTGAAAACTCAGAAAAACTGCTGTCGTTCCTTCGCGACCGTAATTTATAACCACAGCGACGTAACCTCGAAGGTTCCACCCGTCTCTAGAGATGGCATTCCAGAGAAATCCAGAGCCCTCTCCTCTCTACCAGCACCAGATGCGCGCGCAAACTCGTCGCGTGACGTAATACACCCTCTCTCTTCTCTCCACCGCGCGACGTCACTCAATGTTCCGTGCAGCCTGTGCGATCTGCTTTCATGCGGGACGCTGGTCGTGAGTTCGAATCTCACGTCGCTGTCACAATACATACATTCAATTTTATATATTAAGATATTACTATGTTTTATTGTTTCAATGTATATTTCGCTTCTTGTAGTCCAAAGTAGAATTCGTAATGGCCTTAACCCTTAAATTGGCATAACATTATTTCTCACACTAGTTTATTAAACCGTGTCGGACTGTAAAGAAAACAATTATCGCAATGTCCATGTTTTATATGTTGTACAGTACAATATTATAGTATTGTGAAATTTTGGTTAAATTTAATTTCCCTACCAATTTTTTTTCTATTCTATTAAAATTATAGCATATAGACTATTAACCTCTTGTATCCTATAAGATACTTTGTGAATTTAATGGTTAACTCTACCAGAACAGACAAGCAAGCAAAGCAAGCGCCATCATACATTCATCCTTTTTTAACCACTACGAGAGCACATAAAATCTGAACTGTTTTTTAATATTAGCAAGTTGTACGAGAGGCAGGGCTTCCTCATCGTCTGAAGAAGACATACGAAAGCTGTGCGACGCTCAAGGGTTTTTGACTCTTCAGTATGTTTTGTTCACGTCATGTCCGCGTCATGTCTCCATCCGATGTCCGAGCCACGTCCTGTCTGCGTCTTCTCTGTATGAATTGCGCCTAAAGGTGCGGAAAGCAACACTTTTCTGTTCTGTTTAGAATATTAGCCTACTCACTTCTACTCAAAAATATCTGAGAACTCGCTTTGAATGTGTACAGTTCACACCTGTGGAATAACAGTTAGCGCGTCTGGCTGCGAAACCATGTGGCCCGGGTTCGATTCCCTGTCGCGGCAAGTTACCTGGTTGTGATATTTTTCCGGGGTTTTCCCTCAACCCAATATGAGCAAATGCTGGGTAACTTTCGGTGCTGGACCCCGGACTCATTTCACCGGCATTATCACTTCCATCTCATGCAAACGCTAAATAACCTAAGATGTTGATAAAGGGTCACCATTCTATCTATTCCTCGTCACCGTACCTCTTTCTGTTCATCCTCTTTCACGGTGTCAATTTGTCACCTATGGAACTCCCTACCTCGTCGTGTCAGGGATTGGCGAACGGGTAATCAGTTTAAATTAAGAAGTACATGGAACTGAGTTGAGTGTTAGCCGATTTTTATAGGTTATTCTGGGTGTTGGCATAAATTATTATTTAGGCCTATCATAAAATAGAATTAGAAAATAATAATCCGAGGCACGACAGTCCATGAAGGACCATGACCGACCACGTCCACATGCCGAAGCAGAGGTGAACGATGATCCAACTGGAAGGAAGGTATCGTGTAGTTAGCACGATCATTTCCCCAGCCGTTGTAGCTGGCTTAGAATTAGGATATAAATTGTAAATAATAATTAATTATATACCATGTTTAATCAATATTTCGTTATAATTTATGTAAGCTCGTTAATTGTGCATGATAATTAACTTTATATTCAAGTATTACTATTAATATTACTACTTCCGTTATAGTTTCATTGTACGAATACAGTTATTTTACTTCTGACATTGTGGAAGAGAAGGCCTCATAAATCTAAACTAATAATAAATCTGTAGCCGAAATTTTTCTGGTAATTTTCGATTTTCCAAAAATAATTGTTCCTAACATATATAATTAACCACTCTGAAACCGAAAATCGCTTTTTTGAAATTTTTGTATGTATGTATGTATGTATGTATGTATGTATGTATGTATGTATGTATGTATGTATGTATGTCTGTCTGTCTGTCTGTCTGTCTGTCTGTCTGTCTGTCTGTCTGTCTGTATGTTTGTTAACTTTTCACGCGATAATGGCTGAACGGATTTCGATGAAAATTGGAATATAAATTAAGTTCGTTGTAACTTAGATTTTAGGCTATATGGCATTCAAAATAAATTATTTAAAAGCGGGATTATAAGGGGGCCTGAATTAAATAAATCGAAATATCTCGCTTATTATTGATTTTTGTGAAACATATTACATAACAAAAGTTTCTTTAAAAATAATTTTCGATAAGTTTTATTCCTTGAAAACTTTTGATAGGACTGATATTTAATGAGATAAATGAGTTTTAAAATTAAAATAACTGCCATCTAAGGCCGTGTAATGAATTAAAAAACAAATGACTTCGTCTATAATGGGCCTCGGACAGCAACAATCGAAAGCTATGAAAGATAGCCTACAGAGAATGTTTGTGTTTGTATGAAGTAATATCGAAAGCTAAATTAACCGATTTGTATAATTAATTATTATTTCACGATGGGAAAGTGTAGTTTCTCTAGATGGACATAATGCTATAATGTTATTACAGTAACATCTAATATAATATAATATAATATAATATAATATAATATAATATAATATAATATAATATAATATAATATAATATAATATAATATAATATAATATAATATAATATAATATAATACAATATAATATAATATAATATAATATAATGTATAATAATGTAATATAATATAATATAATATAATATGTAATGTAATATTATATAATATAATTTAAGTTATTTGAAGGGTTCAGAACCATAGTGGGCCAAGCGCCATTTACTGAATACGTAGAAAACAAGGGTTAAATTAAGTTATTACCATAATTCAATGGAAACCTATAACAAGTAAAATAAAATATACACATTAAATCTAAATGATGTCAATCTTCATTAAACTATGGTTGCATGTAATAAAAATTAAGAAACATGTTAAAGGAATTGTCATTGCACCAAATGAGTGTCTCTGGACCAAAATGATCGCATTTTAATTATTAGGATGCAATTTAAATTAAGTAACATATTAAACGATTTATCCTTCTATCAAACACGAATGTTCCCTGGATCAAATGTCCTATTTTGATTGTGTAATTACTTTATATTTATTTCTAACGGGTGCAGCGGAGCGTACGGGTACGGCTAGTAAATAAATAATATTGGTGAATTCTGCAGCATCCTTTAAGGGGAGAGGGTGGTATTTTTTAAAACTTTCATCCTATTTGGTGTAAAATATTAATTTTTCGTATGTAGAGAGCTCATAGCTGTGGGAACTCAACCAAATAAAAATATTTTGAAAAAAAAAAAAAAAATTATTTGGGGTGCCCAAATTTGAAAAAAATATAACCAATGCAGGATTGTACTAAAACCGATATATCTAAACCGTTTTTAAAGATAGATTCAAACCGTTTTTTGAAATGTATTTGCAAAAGCATGTTCTACAAACTGTCTGTAACAGAATTTTCATATTAATCCGTACGTTTTGTAAAATAAGCAATTAAAATGTAATAACAACTTTCTGATTTCCTTTCTTGCAAACAAACGGACGTATTTTTAAAATGAAATCAATTAACAAACTTATGTTACAGAGAGAAGTTTCCTAATAGTCTAAAGAATGTGTGTTCTAAATTTCATGCATGTATCTTTAATAGTTCACAAATTATATCCATTTTTGTCTAGCAATGTAGCAAAAAAAAATTAAGTTACTGGAAACCGATAAAAGCGGGCGTGTGATTTAAAAATCCATAGCGCAGGAAGTTTAAAAATGACGTCTCAACATCCGATAAGGGCACAAATATCCACAAAATGTTGTGCTATGCTTCCCACACATATCACAGTTTTTTTAAAGATTTTTTTTTAATTCACTTATTTTTTTCACCAAAAAATACCATCCTCTCCCCTTAACTCTTTACTAATAATAATAATAATAATAATAATAATAATAATAATAATAATAATAATAATACAATGAGAAGGAAGAGGAAGGAAAGTGGTATAAAATCTTCTGTGTCGGCAACCGAGCAGTTATAGTGGTAGGCTTTGTATAGACAGACTATTTCTTCATAAATATTAACCATAAACATTTTAGCGAATCTGAATTGTTAATATCTATAGAAATGTAAAGTTGTTAGCATTCTGAATTCCAATCGATGGCAGACATCGTCTCTCTTTCGTTTACATGAGAATGTGGAATGCCAATTCAAGCACGCACGCAGGACGTGACGAATGACTTTGAAACTTGAGCCGTAAAGATGATCCTTATCATAAGTATTGTTTATTTTTATTACTTAGAAATGCAGGAACAGCAATGGCATAGTCGGAAATGACTCTCTCAAGGATATAATTGTGTCATTGGGAAGGTTCCTTTTATTTCCGTTACGTATGTTAAGTCAAAAAAAAAAAAGTCTGCATTTTAATGAATAGTTAGGCCTTGCTCTACATACAAATACTAAGGAAAGCAGCTAATAAAATAGTTGCCAAATTTCAGAAGTACGTACGCGAACTGCGCAAGTGAGTCGTAGAGTAAGAAATGAAGGGTTTAGAGCCATAGTGTGCCAAGCGCCATTTATTAAAAGGGGAGAAAGCAGGATTAAAGTTAAGTGATTACCATAGTTTAATGAAGATTGACATATCATTTACTAGTTTTAATGTGCATAATTTATGTTATTTGCTATGTGTTTCATGAAATTGTGGTATCCACTTAATTTTAACCCTTGTTTTCTACGTTTTTACTATATGGCGCTTGGCCCACTATGACTCTGAACCCTTCAAATACTCGTACTATAGGCTATATTTCATATTGAGGAAATCAATTACAGAAAAGGAATAGGCTATTTATAATAATAATAATAATAATAATAATAATAATAATAATAATAATAATAATATCCGTGTTGCGACAGGCCGTAGAGTGGCTAAATCAGACTCCATTGCCTTCACGCGTACATGCCTCAGCAGAAACGATCATCCAGCCAGTACTATTGTAACGTTTCTCAGCGCGGTAATCTCCCCCAATTGTTATAGCTGGCTTAGGAAATCGAATTTCGCTATTCACTCTAGCTTCCCAGATTCATTACAATGTTCAGTGGGCACCGGTCTCGTACACTTTCCGAAATTTCGTAAGAAAATTTCTTTCCCACCTTTAATTGAAGGGTTCAGAGCCATAGTAGGCCAAGCTCCATTTATTAAAAACGGAGAAAGCAAGGGTTAAAATTAAGTGAATACCATAGTTTAATTAAGATTGATTTATCATGTAGTTTTAATGTGTATACTTTACGGTATATCATTTGCTATATGTTTCTATTGAAATATGGTAATAACTTCATTTTAACCCCTGTTATCTACGGTTTTAGTAAATGGCGCTTGGCCCACTATGATTCTGAACCCTTCAATTACTAGTCTAATGCATGGCGCTACGGCACGGGACAAGAAACATTTGTATTAGGCAATTATTATTAAATATATTGTGTATAACTATGAGGTTTTAATATCCTAGATGCAATGAAAAAGCACATTTTCTTTTTTCCGAAGATGGCTAAAGTATCGTTGGTAAAAATGATAGGTCTAGAGTAGAGAATTGATAAGAGTTGACAATAGGCATCAAACTATGAGCACAATTCAAAGAAAACGATTGTGTTAAGAATTATGCTCACTTACAGAATCCTCTAAGTAAGATTATCCAAAAATATATGAGTTAAAAATCTCAAGAAAAAAGACGAAGAGGACATTAAGACAGAACTGGCAATATAAAAGTAAGTAATTGTAGCACGGAGTTCGGGAAAGGAAATCGTAGATTTATACGAATTATAATTGAAGGAAGATCTCAAGAAAGAAATTTATGAATTAAATTAAAAAACTGTACATTCAAAAAATTATTGAAAGTATGTAATAATTTCAAATCATTTTATAATACATTTGAAACTACTTAAACTGCTTCTGATGAGAAGTATTTGTTCAAACCGTTGCTTACGAGATTATACAAGCTGGCGCATAGCTCTTGAAATATGAGTCTAAAGTGGTTCCCGCGTAATACCAATTCCGCCGCTCGGAGCGCTGTTCGGTTCTAGAGATTCATAGCAGAGCACTTAAATGACATTGACATTTGGGACATTTAAAGGACTCACCTTTGCTTATTAAATATTTCGTACAATATTTTATTGTCAATTGACGTAATTTCAAAACTTCTACGTCTCAATTATATTAAAATGAACGGCTGTCATTCTTGACATTAAAAGATATTACATATTATAAACTAAGGCACTATCTTCCTGTTGTTCAATTCATACGCCATACTTTTTCGGAAATAATGAAAGAAACTTAATACATTTTACATGAACACTGAGTCTACCCTTTCACATATTTATTATTATTATTATTATTATTATTATTATTATTATTATTATTATTATTATTATTATTAATGAAAGTAGAAGACACCGGTAGTTCACCTTCAGCAATTAAAGCGAATTAGAGGGAACGAAATCTGAAGGAAAAACAAGGAACTGACAACAATTAACTTGCAAAGTAAATGAACCAGATGAACAATGTAGTTTGAAAGCAAAGTTTTTAATTGAACAAATCCGGATTTTCGGGAAACAAAATTGCAAATTCCATTAAATCATACTGAAAATCTGCATACTGTTATTTAACAAGTTATCAATAAATCTCAAATAAGACTGTAATATGCTTGACATTTTTATAATCTTCGTATTTGATCAGTAATGCAAAATTAATCAAAGAATTTTCACAATACACAATGCTTAGTAATGGAACTATTCATCATTTAATAGAATTGCGAGGCGATCCTAGCGGCATTGTCATGACGCTCAGAGACCCACTCTTGATTATGCTATGTGCCAGCTTGTATAAGCTCGTAAGCAACGGTTCAAATACAGTATAACATCAACAGAGAGTTTTGGCGTTTGGGAATCGACAGACAGTGTATCAACAATTGTTCCCAAAAAGAAAGAAAGAAAATAAAATAAGGAGCTCGTGAAATAGAAATTCACTTAAGACAGTCAACACAATTTCACTTAGAAAATTGGCATTAAGTTTTAGATTTTTACTAGTTATAGTTATCTTGCCGTAACGAGAAAAGCTGAACTGTAAAATTATAAGTGAATATAACTTATATAAAAAAAGTTGCAAACTGTGTGCAATACCAATTAGTTTCGAAGGTATGTAGTCATATTTCTTTTAACTGAGGGTTCAAAGCAACAATGGCCTAAGTCAGATTTTTTGACATTTAAAACTTATGAATGTCAAAAAATATGTGAACTTTTCTCTTGTCTTTAAAATGTCAAACAATATTACACTTGCAAAAATAGTCCCTTAAATTATATTTCAATAGATTTTTCAATTGCATAGAACGCAAAGTTAAAATATCTCATTTCTTGTAATTCCTGAATTGCGCCACTATTGCTTTCAATACCTCAGTAAAATTGAAAGTTCCTTTTACAGTAAAATAGAAATAATTTACATTGATCTCGTATTATCTATTAATTCTGTAGAAAAGTAGAATAATACCGGAGACTAGGAATAGCAAATGAAATAAATAAATACATTGAGTGAATGAGTGAGTGAGTAAGTGAGTGAATAAATCTAAAAATGGGAGGAACAACAGACGTCATAGTCTGACATCGGTATGTAGGCCTATCATTTGGAAAGTGGGAAGAACACGTGAAATGGAAGCGGATGATACTTTACTAGCATACACTGTATTTTATGATGTAATTAGCTGAGAGAATGGTTTTCCCTAATACACTACCTTTAAAGAGTTTTCGTATCAATTAGCTTTCCGAGGTGTAGAAGCTACAAATTTGTCTTCTTCTCAGACGGTAGTGAATAATTGAGACTATACAGAACATACAATGTTTATCGTTCCTCACATATAAAATTACATTTTGCAACATGATCTCTGAAACTATTAGACATTTCTTCCACCAGTGTTCCATTAGTGTTACATCTTTTCCGAAAAATTCTGTAATTTGGCCTCCGAAGGAATCTTCCACAACCATCTCGATACAGTCACCCTTCTCAAACTTTTTCCTTCAATTATATTATTTAAGTTTTGAAAGAAAACATGTCACTGGAGGCAACTGTAGGAGATTGAGGGAGGGATGTTGTGTAACTAAATATCAGTATTGTATACAAAATAATGGTACGTTTGTGAGCAGAAGCGTTGTCTTGATGGAAGAGAATTCCACGAGACTATTTTTTTTAATCGCGTGGGCGACTGATTAAATGCTTCGTAGTGTGTCCAGTTATCGTCTGGCAATTATTGAAATACTGAACCATTAAAACTTCTTTAGCATTCCAGATTAATATGGTTATAATCTTTCCTGCTGAGGCCTGTACCCAAAACTTGCGAGATGGAAGACAATCACGATGCTACCACTCCAGGCTTCTGAATTTTAAACTCTAGATCAAAGTGGGCCATACATGTTTCGTCTACAGTCACAAACCGATCAAGAAAACTTTATGTATTCCCCTAAATAAAGCCAAAGTAGCTTCAGACCAAATGACTGGCACGATTTTGTTCCGAATCAACATCCTTGGCACCAACCTGGCAGACACTTTATGGAAACGTAAATAATAATTTAGATTTGTTTCAATTCTACCGTTGGAGAAATCTGTTATTTCAATAATGTATCTAGTGGTCAACGTTTTCGTTAATACACACAATGTGTGGTTGACTTGCACCCTTCGCGGGTTCGCATGCTGTTTTTTACATCTAATATCGCGTTACCATTAATCTTCATCGCTTGATACGAAGGTGCATCATCTTCCCTCACATTTATTTTATCGTGGTGGATTTTATTCTACTACTTCATTTAGAATTCGCAAGTTTACCTTCTTCCTGTGACCATGGTCTTCGTCTTATTTGTATTTATCTTCATCCAATACTGCTCACAGCTGTCATTTAACACCAGTAGCATATCCCTTAGTATCATCTCATCTTCTGCTAACAAGACCATATCATTAGCAAATCTTATGCACTTTATTCTTCTTTCTCCTACTATCACTCCCGTCGACCTGATTGGCAAGTTGGTATAGCGCTGGCCTTCTATGCCCAAGGTTGCGGGTTCGATCCCGGGCCAGGTCGATGGCATTTAAGTGTGCTTAAATGCGACAGGCTCATGTCAGTAGATTTACTGGCATATAAAAGAACTCCTGCGAGACAAAATTCCGGCACATCCGGCGACGCTGATATAACCTCTGCAGTTGCGAGCGTCGTTAAATGAAACATAACTATCACTCCCTCCATGTTCTGAAAACAGTTCTTATGAGTACATTATCGTATGCCTTTTCAATATCTATTAGTGCTATATGAATTTCTTGATTTCTTCGCAATCTTTCAATTACTACTTTAAGAGTAAATATATTGTCAATGATCCATCTACCCATTCTGAATCCTGTTTGTTTTCAGGCTGTTTGTCTTTTGTATCGTCTTCATTTTAACATCGTAATATGCATTCTAGCTATAGCAGGTGTAACGGCTACCCCTCTATAATTCTTGAGGTCATTTCTCGGTCCTTTGAAATCCTACATAAAACTGTTAAACATTAAATAGACAAACTTCCGTTTCTATGATAACATAATGCTAAGCACACTGTGTTAGGAATAATAATATTGTACCGTAGAACGTAGTAGTTTTACACAGAATTTGAGGTAACATGATGAAAATTATACGTCACAATTTGTGTTAACTACACTTTTAACAATTCATAGTCGTTGCGAGGGGTTACGAACATGTTTAGAATATAGTTACTGCAAAGTTACACAATTCTGAGGCGAGCTGTATAGTCTGAGGCAGGTACGATGCCCCTGGCAACATGCAGCACGCAAGGCATCGGTCTAACTCGCTCTCTTGACTACCAGACCGCAACGAGCCGACGGCACGGAAAATGCGAACTGAAATTCTTCCCACCACAAACTGAAAACATCTGTTTTGCAGCTGCGTCTTTGTTTCCGAGGGCGTTGGTTTCCATCAGATGGGGTGGAAATTGATTTTTCTGTTCAGTTATGGCCATCCCAGCTCTTCCAAGGAAAATGCTATTCATCAAATAAATGTGGTGAAAGGAAGCAGCCTGAACATTACTAAAATGTGAGATAATTTTCTCTATCATTTCTCTTCGGAATGAAGTGTTTGTGATGAATGAATCAAGTTGTCATTTTATTTCAAAATAACTTTAAAATATGAAAAGAATTAGTACACAAAGTACTAGGAATTCTGAAAGCAGATATTTGTGTGCAATTATGACACACGAATTTATACACATCTGACAGTATTCTGATTATAATTATCTTTGACTTCTATTTAATTTATTTTATTTATCTGAGGAAAAAATATGAAAAATAATTTTCGAGAAAAGTTATCGGAAAGTCAGCCGAAAGCGGTGGTTTGCGGGCTACAAATTTAGACTTATAAAGCACCAAGAAGATATAGTAGTTTTAATTAGTATAATACGATATTTTGTTTCGCAGTATATGAATAAAAATACATTTAGTGAAATCCAAGTCCACTGCTGTGGAGTAACGGTTAGCACATCTGACCATAAAACTAGTGCGCCTGGGTTCAAATCCTAGTTGGGAAAAACTACCTGGTTGAGGTTTCTTCCGAGGTTTTCCCTTAACTCATTAAGAGCAAATGCTGGGTAACTTTGGGATGGACCCTCGACTCATCTCGCTATCATTATCACCTTTATCTCACTCAGACCCTAGATACCCATAGCAGTTGATAAAGCGTCGTAAAAGAACCTACTAAACAAAAGTAAAATTCAAGTATTGTAACGGGTGGGCTATACGCGTGGAAAGAGGTTTCGCTTCACACGGCGCCATTCGAAAAGTGATGTGGGCAATAACAGCCAGCTTAGCGGTGCTTCAGTGCGTTCTCAAACAATTGATTAATTAATAATGAATGTGGCCAAAAAAAAAGTAACTGCACTGCATTTCCTTTGAAGAAACTAGTGTGCGTCGTATAGTAAAGGAAATTAATGCACACTTATATCGCATAGAGATCGTCTAAGAACTGAAGACCCCGGATTATATTGAAAGAATGTGTTATTGTGGCCTTATGTTAGCGAACCTGAATGATTATCCACGTACCTGAACAGTTTGGTCGGATGACTCACATTTTGTTAAGTGAACATGTAAATAAGCAGAACATGCGTTTTCTGCGTTGGGAGAAAGTAGAGGAATATGTCCAAATGCCACTTCTTTCGGAGAAGTTAACAATGTTGGCTGCAATATCCAAATATGCAGAAGAATATAGTACAAGTCCATTTCATTCCGAGAAGTTAACAGTGTAGGTGGAATATCCAAATATGCAGAGGAATATCCAAAGACCACTTCATTCGGAGAAGTTAATAGTATAAGCTGCAATATCCAAACATGCAGAGAAATATGTCCAAAGATCACCTCATTCGGAGAAGTTATCAATGTAGGCTGCAATATCCAAATGTGAAAAGAAATATCCAAAGACCACTTCATTCGGAGAAGTTAACAGTATAAGATGCAATAGGCCTATACAAACATGTAGAGGAATATGTTCAAAGACCACTTCATTCGGAAAAGTTACCAGTGTGGACTGCAATATCCAAACATGCAGAGTAATATACAAGTTCACTTCATTCCCAGAAGTTCACACTGTGTAGGTGGAATATCTAAATGTACAGAGGAATATCCAAAGACGACTTCATTCGGAGAAGTTAACAGTATAAGCTTCAATATCCAAACATCCAGAGAAATATGTCCAAAGACTACTTCATTCGAACAAGTTAATAGTGTGGATTGCAATATTCAATCATGCAGAGGAACATGTCTAAAGACCACTTCATTCGGAGAAGTTACCAGTGTGGGCTGTAATATACAATCATGCAGAGGAATATGTCCAAAGACTACTTCGGAGAAATTTTATCAGTGTGGGCTGCAATATCCAAACATTCAGATGAATCTGTTCAAAGGCTACTTCATTCCGAGAAGTTACTGGTGTGGGCTGCAATACTCAAACATACAAAATAATATATCCAAAGACCACTTCATTCGGAGAAGTTATTAGTGTGGGCTTCAATATCCAAACAATGATTGAGCTCATTTCGTGTAAGATGACAATGGGCAGCAAATAACAGTTGCTGCTGCAATGTACAAGGAACAAGTGATTAATCGTTTTCAGGCTGATTTGCAGTTGTTTTGTGATATTCACGGTATGGAATTTGAACAACAGGTGTTTCAGCAAGGCAGAGCAACTTCACATGTGGGAAGGTAGCACAGAACTGCTAAAGGAGCACTTCCAGGTAGAATTGTGTCATGAATAACAGACTTTCCTTACCCATTCCGTAGTCAAGATCTCACGTTATGTGACCCAAACATATCTGTGGAACATGTTGAAAGAAGAGAGCTTCACACCAACACTCACATCTGCAACAGCTTGGCAACAACATTGAATCTGTTTTCGGGACTATAACACCGGACCAGTGTTTCACCGTAGTCAATGCAATGATCATACGCATGAACTACGTTGTTCGTAATAAAGGGAGACATGTTGAACATGTTATTATCCGATAATATAGTCTGTGGTTATGTTTGAGTGCATCATTCTCATTTGGTATCACTTTCAAGGGAATGAATGTAACACAATATTTGTAAAGTGTACATAGCTATATCATATTCATTGTTCTTTTCTTACAAGTTATCCACCGTATCATTCTCTCTTACCTATGTTACTTAAGATTGGACGATTTGTTAAGGTAATGTATCCCTGACTCAACAATAAAATATATTTACAGATGAGGAACAAAAATTATCCAGACTTAAACTTATCTTCATCGCACTGTTACAACAAACTATGCAGTTAGGGTCGTTTCGATAAACACGTTTAAAAATAAATTTACAAGCGCTCTACACTGTTTCGTGCAGAAACATTTCGTGTGCTTGATTGATCTTGCTTTGGAGCTTGCTGGCAGGACGACCGTTTAAATATCTCACTCATTTCGCTACGTTCAAAGGTTGACATGTTTGATTTTCAGTATTGTTGTCTACTAGTTGCGTGGATTCGAAGCAACAAATGTCTGCCATATATCTGTACTTTTGTTATTAATATTTCCTAATCTACTTGGCTTCTCGTTTTCAAAATTTATCCGCATATCATCAGCTAACTACTCTCATTACAACAATTTATTCATTATACTCTGCCATAAGATATCTCTATATTCTTCAACCTATACAGTTTCAGTTGCTAGAAACTGGAACTCGCTTCCGAGTGATGTAAGGGGTTGGACAATAACTTAATTTAGATCAAAATTACGAAAATTCTTACTCAACAGATTAATAACTGATTAATATTTGTTACTTATAATGAAACTAACATCTGCCCATTCTTATTATCACCATTAATTTCTCTACATATATAGAATACAAAATCTCTAATGGCAAAATCTCATTACATTAATATTATTCTCATTATATCAATATATTTTAGATTTATTTTGCTCCCTCGGCCTATAACATAGTTATAGTGAATTAAAATTAAATTAATTTTCGTCATTTAACCAAGTAGCTATCTCATCTTAATTATAATTCTTTATATATTGCTTATAGACTGAATTGAATTACATTAGCTCATAAATTAAGTTATTACTTTTTGGTATAGGCTTTACCTCAAATTAAATAACTGATACTAGTCGTTAAAATGTAACTCAAGAATATTGCTGAAGAATCTTTAGTATATATTGAATATTTATAACTCAAATATATACGTCAGTCTTATATTGATTAAGGCTGATTGAGTGGAAAAGAAGGCCTTATGGCCTTAACTCTGCTAGCAAAAATAAAATTATTCTGTTCTATTCTATTCTATTCTATTCTAAGCAGCCATATACTTTACGGAAGGTTATAAGTGGTTAATGTCCGCCTACTTGGAAACATAACTAAAATAAATTTGATGCAGTATTTACACTAGAAATCACCCAGTGATTTTACTGGGGGAAATGGTATTGGGCACAATGCTGCAATATTTGGTCTTTCCGTCTATGTTTTCTTTTCTGAATTTCTCTGAAAACTTCGCAACGTCGCGAAAGAAAGAAGGTTTACCTAGAAGTACAGATACAAAAGTTGACTTAAATATGCTACCCAGATGAAATCAGGAATTTGGCATATTTGTTGAAGCTGGTTTTTCAAGACTACAATATGAAATAATAGGAACTAATAAAAAGTTAAGCTTATATCCTTGCTGTAGTGTGTTACAGAAGGCAAAATTGGATTGCTATCTGTACAACGATTCGTAGGATGCTACCGATACTTCTGCTAACTGTAAGATAAAGTGACAGATTTTATTGGACTATACGATTAAACGCATTTGGAAGGAGTTGTAAAAACTTTAAGTGAAGACTAAAATATCTCATTAGTGTTAATTTGCAAATGGGGATGTGACGGATTACAGCAAACTCAATATTACCAGAGATATCAGAATTATATGATCCCAGCACAAATATTTGTCAGAGTTCTTTTATGCCAGTTCATCTAATTTACAGCAAAATAAAAAGTTGGTCTGGTAGAACCCTACTCCTTCTTCGCCATGTTATTGTTGCAATAATAGAATAAGATTTCAAAGAATCTACTGACATAACAAATGAAATTTTCTGATGAACCATGGCTCTCATCATCATATTATTATGATTATCATGCTGATCAGTGTGAGTCAGATTTTAAGTAATAATAAGCATGATTATTTAGGTTAAACTTATGTTTTGTTTTTAACGAATAATTACATGGCTTGAAATGGTAGAAATAATATTTGTCTTCATAAGAAATATTTCATATCGCTTAAAATACAATAAATTAGTAAGACAGCACGTTTAGACTCAATTGAAGTACAAAAATAGTTTTGGCCGCCTAAATCGGCTAAATACACCACTGTGCTTCGTGCAGTCGGCAAGATATGTTGGGTAAGCCCGTGGTCTAGACAGCAGGGTCCTTTCCGGTTGCTCCGGTTCCCCGTCACATCCCAACAAATTCATAATAATCCATTACAAATTTAATGAACCTAGACCAATCGCTTGTGCTGTACTCTGGATAGTCTCTGATGAGCTGTTTTTGGTTACTCGGGAGAAGACTAGTAGAGGGAATATGACTTTCTTGACTGTGGCTGCTGATTATTATAAACGTGACTCAGATAAGCATCCCAGTAGCCATGTTATAATCATGTCAAAAACATTAGTGACAATATGCGTATGGAAGTTAAAGAATACAAATTACTGTATTTTAATAAAGAAGTGTGTGTTTGTCTGTGTATCTAATGCCTACCCACTTCACTTACGTAATTCGGGTTCCGCATATTGCGGATAGTTGGCAGGACTGTGACCCATTTTCTATTTGCACACCACTTCGGCGGGCCATGCTGTGCATAATTTGTTTCTGTGAAGAGTTGTGTCATGTAATAGGGTGAGTGGTAATTCATGTCATGAGGGATTCTCAAGATATTCGTTTTATAGGTCATTTGTCCCTTCAAATACCTTAAACTTCAACATGTTTAGGTATCTCTAATTTTGCTTTATGTGGTATACCATTTTTGGTTGGTCTTTATTCAAAGGATTTGATTTTGGAAATTGTGTCTTTGAGATATGTAAATATTTGCGTATGTGTAAATGTTCGTGTAAGTGTAGTGTAGGGAATGGCTGATGAAGAGGAGGGAAGGAGAAGGGGGAACTCGGTGCAGGAAGTAGTTTACTCCTGTCGAATAGCACCAAGGGAGTCGCCAGGCTTAATATCCTCGTCCGACGGATGAATCACTATCAACAGATACAGATATCAGTAGATATATTAATAGATATTTGAAGTTTTTCAAAATTATTCCTAATTATCATTATACTGTAATACTTCTCAGATATAACATCTTGTTAACTTCGCCTGACTCAAAATTTCGTCAATATAATGAAATATATCGTCACTATTCATATCCATATATGACAACAAGGCAGTTAACAAGGAGCACTATAGTCCTAAGCCAAACAAACAAGATGTTACAGGAGAAGGTTTAGAATCCAATACTAGCAGATGCGGTCTCATAATTTCTTCTACGTATACTTTCATAGTTTATTGGGTAATTTTTATAATATTTTACTAACAGCTTCCTCTATGTTTAAGAAGTGAACTCAGAAACCAATTATTTTTGTTAAAAGTGTGGCTTTGGATATCTCATTCTCACCTCTTCAAGTGCTTAATCTAGTACGGATTGTAATTATTAATAACTTAACTTCCTAAGTACAAAGGAAATGACCAGCAACTGGTGAAGTCTGTATATTTTTTATGAATATTATCGCTACCGCGTCACATAATGTAAGCATTCATATCACTAACATATTTTTGCTTTCCATGTCGTCTTCCGCTCTTCATCTCGTGAATAAGAAACATCGAACGACCTTCCCATTAAAAGAAAAGAAAAAAAAAAAACATAGAATCTAATTCACCGTCTGCTTTCAACGCACTCGATGGCTGTTTGTACTGCCTGCTTATAAGACCATTCTAACAATGCTTTCGCTGAAATGGTAGGTGGCAGCACCAAATATAGCCTACTATGTTCATCCGTATGTCTGCTCCAAACTATGGAAAAAAAAAGTTCTATCTATTTTGTGCCAATGTGACGTATTGAAGTGTGTTAGGAATAATTACCATGTGTCAGAAACGCTTGTGGATTAATTCGTGAAACCTTTGCTTAGTGATGTAGGAAAGTTCCATACAGAAAGAGTTTTCCTTTTTTTTAAAAAAACGAAGAGAAAGAAGCTATTAGAGAGTCGCGAAACAAAGTAATATTTTAATCACATACTACAAACATAAAGCATAAGGTCCACACCTGTGGAGTAACGGTCAGCACGTCTGGCCGCGAAACCAGGTGGCCCAGGTTCGATTCCCGGTCGGGGCAAGTTACCTGGTTGAGGTTTTTTCCGGGGGTTTTCCCTCAACCCAATATGAGCAAATGCTGGGTAACTTTCGGTGCTGAACCCCGGACTCATTTCACCGGCATTACCACCTTCATCTCATTCAGACGCTAAATAACCAAAGATGTTGATAAAGCGTCGTAAAATAACCTACTAAAAATAAATAAAACATAGGACCTATATCCACAAGCGACTTAGGAGCTGCCATCTAGCGTGTTACATATTTGACCACTGAATGAGCAGGCAGTATAAGAAGTCATCGGATGCATGGATGCTTTCGAGCAGGTAGTGATCTAATCATAACCTATAATGTACTCCTGGGGCGAAGAATAAATAATAATTTATTCTTTTTATTATTTTCGCGTAGGACTTTTCTGAACTTCCTCCATATGATTATCTTAAAAAAGGCCTACATGAACTTATGGCTACATTTCCAAAGAAAATGTAGAAATTAGTCAATATTCCCATAAAAGCAGATACTTGTAGTTAGAATGTTGATAGTTGTGTAGAGAAATTCTCACCATCCCATCGCATCGCATCGCATCGCATCGTTTATTAGAGTGTGATATTGAAACCTAATAATTGTGGAACTACAGTGTTATTAATTTGACCATATTGAATTGAAAATCAAAGAGATCAAAGAGCTCGTTAAATGTTTATTTGTGACTGTTTTTATGTATAATTGAGGCGCTGCAGATATTTTAAAATTACATATCTTGATACTGGTTAGCTAGCAAACAAAACTGCCACGACAATCCATTCATTGGCTTCATTGTGTCTAGTTGACAACTTCGCATTGTAATCAGAATGACATATTAATGCAACACTTCCCACATTCAATTGGAGTGTCACGATCTGTAGCCGGTATTAAATTCAGAAGTTTTTTGCTCATAACAATTTTAAATTGTTACCGAATGGTCAGTCATGACATAGTTTATCGAGAGGAAGTGAAATATTCAGAGAATTTCAGTTTTTGAAATTCTAGTTACAATAGGCTAAATTTATTCTAACATCCCAACAAGGAATTAATTAATTTTATTAGTGCTGTTAATTAATCAAAATATTTAATCGATTAACTATTTGAATTTAATCGATTAATCGAGTTTTGATCGAGTTGAAAAACTATTTTAATATACTATAACTTGCGTTCGGTGATAAGCATAAGTATTAAATGTTGTGTGTGTGTATATATATATATATATATATATATATATATATATATATATATATATATATATTGTATTGTTACATTACAAAACAACTATTTTAATTACTTACTAACATATTTATTATGAGGCTTATAGTTTGTGTCAATTTCTCCGGGAATTTTTGAGACAAACATAAATAACAAAAAGCATGTAGACTCGCCTAGTTAGTTAATACTGCTTCATCCATGATTTTAAACACGTGAGTGCATTCACTTGCTCTGAATTAAGTGCTGCTCTACGTTTAGTAACAATGTTTCCTGCATCACTAAACACGAAAAAAAAAAAATTCTGTCAAGCACTTCTCCACGATCGTTCAATTTAAATCCAAACGTTTCACCGAGTTTACCTCTCAAATTCTCATGTGACATAATGGAGTTTACACTTTTCAAATTAAACACAGAACCTCCATATACTAACTCAGTACAGAAACTGAAATTACAAAAGTACAGCGTTCGAAACAGAAGACTGGCCCCTATTATAATCGAATTACCAGATTTTAGAAAGAGAAGTAAGTAGTTACGTTCTCACTTGCACACAGTTTAGACATGCCTATTTTATTAGAAATGACGGGGACGAATCCCAGAAAAGTATGTATTTCATATGCAAGGAAGATGAGCTGGCAACAAGGTGAAAGTTTTCTGGGAAAAACCATAAAACGCAATAAGAGTTTCGCATTGTGTTTCAACTTTCAATAGAGATAGACTAAGTCACTGTCCTCATATCTCCATCTCTTTCTGAAGTGTTTGTGCAAGGATTTTCCCTACGCTACCTGGTTTACAGTTAGAAAATAACAGTGCTATTGTGCTTTTAAGTAAGCAGTTTCCGAGAGAGAAATATTGTCGGAATTTTTAGTATGAGTTTGTATTAACAAAATAATAATTAATACCAACTACAACCGATTAATTTTAATCGACTTGATTATTCGGTTAAATATTTTTGTTCGATTAATCATACAACAGAAATTGATACTAATTTTTATGAACAGTAATGCGAATGTTCAGTCTGAACAATAGATCTGTGTCTCGCTTTCTAGTTCAATGATATTTTAATATTTTAACTTCAATCCTAGGGTGCAGAATAATTTGGATTTTTCAACATGTAAGCACTTCTTATTTCTGACGTTACGAAAGCTATCAGTAGTTTCGAAATCAGGATAATTTTGCCCATGTCTTCTCTGTTAATACTATGCTTCTTTCCATAATGTCTGACAGACATCGTAAACATTGCCGGAGGAGAGAAGTGCGTATAATCGTTATTCAACCAATGTCAGAAATCTCACTTCACGCTTGCGTTGGAGTTGGGCGAGGGTAGAACGCTTTAGACCGCCCAACTTCAAGATAAAATGGAATGAGACCTCTGCCATTGATTCAATAGCGATTATTCATCCATCTCTCTCTCTCTCACTCTCTCTCTCTGCTTATAGTGTCTACGTCGTCTGTCAAACATGGAGCGAAGCATAGTGACAGACTATAGTCTCCAATCACTTTTATCGACCTAATCGCGATCACGGTTGTAGTAGGTACACTTTCGATCGCGATCAGGAGCGTAATGGTGTTTTCAGAACTAGATAATCGCGCTGCGGCTTGGGGTAGTGGACGAAATTTGGATTACGAATATAGTCTTCTGTATTTAGGAAATCGTGGCACATATTTCCAAGTTGTTCAAAGAGAAATTTTGTTGATTTATAATATTATGGTGCAGAAAAGGTAAATATATTACTGATTGAATCATCCCAAAGAGAAAAGGCACAAGTCCAAAAAAAAATTTTAAAATTGAGATTTCAGTGAGGAAATGTTTTCAGAGTGTCAAGTCATCATTCTGTATTGAAAGGGCACATGTCAGTTCAATGGTAGTTGAATATCAGGCTATATGAAAATTATGTTCCCTGGAGAAAGGTTCTAACTCCGAGACTTGAAACCTTCAATAGATTTTACGAGTTCGCAATCTTGAATGGTTGTGCCTTATGATACCTTGTGGCATAGACATATTGCATAAGTTGTATTTTTGTGTATTTGTTGTTTTATACCTCATAAAAAAGTCATAGAAACTGCTCAGCATGAGATGAGATCTGATTTTCCAACAATATCAAACATTTTGTGGTAACAGAGGTAGGCTATAATCTTAAGATATTAAAGATTTCAAAACTTGGTGGTCACTTTATTATAAGAACTGATTTCAGAGCAAACTGCATCAAGAGATATTTCTAGAGACAAATAGTTGCTTTTGGTATTAGAAGTTTGATGCATTTTGTATGCGATTCTGAGAAACCAGGTCGCATCGTGACATATACCACTTTTAATGACGCTGTTGTTATAAACACTTTCCAAGTTGACCAAGTGGGGGGAAAAAGAATCCCTGCCTTCCCTGCCAAAGTAGCTTTCCGCAAATGAAATTCTTATGAAAAGGCCATAATAAATTACATCAGAAAAGTTCTCCGCTACATACCTTAGGAATATGAGGAATTCTACACTGAACTTTCTAAGCAGCCCACAACTGAAGACGATTAACAAAGTCGGTGACTGATCATGTTGAAATCAACTGAAAAGGCAGAAGTCCAAATTTTTAAATATTTATTTAAATCATAATAATTGTTATTAAGAGTCGTGCTTGTAACATGTAAAAGAAAAAAATCGTTTTATTTCAATGAACCATGTAAAAGGTTATCTTTTTTTTCTAAATTTTGCACAACTTTTAAAAACTGGACTTAGGATCTTTCTCTTTGGAACTATTCAATTAGATTCTGTATTCATCATCATCATCATCATCATCATCATCATCATCATCACTACAACCCATCAGGAGTCCTGGCTGTCCCAAGAAGTCTTCGCCACTCCTCTCTGTTTTTTGCTCTACCATTCCAGTTGCGCACTCCAGTAGCCTACTTTTAGCATCCTTTTCATCCTCCCATCTAGCTCTCGGTCTTCCTCTAGTCCTCTGTCCTCCTGGATTATATAAAAAGACTCTTTTAGCTGGTCGTGAGTTTTCCATTCTTGCCAAGTGTCCAGCACGTCTCTAACAATTAGTTTTTATTATAGTAATGATGTTTGGCTCCTTAGCTATATAGTTCATACAGCTCAGCATTGTATCGTATTCTTCATTCATTGTTTACTTGAAGAGTCCAAAAATTGCTCTTAGTATTTTTCTCTCAAAGTTCTTAATCTACCTATATCTTGTTTATTAAGGGTCCAAGTTTCTGAGGGATAGGTAAGTACTGGTCTAATCAAAGCTTTGTATACGTATTATGATTTTACTCCCTCCGTTCCGAAATATGGCACAGCAACAAAGAAAACAAGTTTGATTATTGCGCATGCGTGCATGAAATGTTTCGTGATGTGGCATTCTGTTCAATAGTAAAGGGACTATCAGAGTGTACAGTGACAATGTTTGTAATCTTTTGTAGTGCATCAAACTATAATATTTAAATATTTTATTATGAACAGAAATCAAATGGACACCTGTTGTGGTGTTCCTGTTCCAGAAAACGTAATACCAATCCAGTCAATTTTGCATAGAACATCTAAGGCACAACAAGCTGTATAAAAACGGATTGTAATTTATTGCAGTTTTTATGTTAATTTGCCTCTCTCAAAACAATGTTTTTTTATTAATTTGACATCACACAGAATGAAATATACTTTATTTATTAGTTTTTCTTATGTTAATTTATCAAACAAATAACTATCTAAAAGATGTATTAAAGTTACATTATATTACTGAGAACTTTAGCAACTGTATACCATATTTTGGAACGGAATAAATGACATCTTTCTATACCATATTTTTGAACAGAGGGAGTAGTTTAGATTTAATGTGTCTTATGAGGGCATGATAACATCTAGTATTTGCACAGAGTATTCTTTTCTTAATTTCAAGACTTATGTTATTTCTTTGATCAGTCAAGAACCCCAGCCATGTAAAACTGTTTACACACTCGAAGACATAATGTCCAAACTGAATATGATCAGGTGGATTGTTTATTCTTTTCGGATTAGCTATCATGTATTTAGTTTTTCCCTCATTAATTTGAGATTCTGTATTCAGAATTTATTTCCAACACTTCTTAATTACATACAGATTTCATCATCAGGAGAGATAGAGGAAAGGTATGATCGAATATGTCGTAGTCACAGTCAGATATTTGTGGAACTGAGTTCGACGAAACAAATCAGGTGTAGCGGAAGGAAACAGCGCTCTTGATGCTTGACTGTGCTAGAGTGCGCAACGTAAGTTCAAAGTCAACATCCATAAAATTTATATTTTTCCATGTTATATGTCGTATCGGTTGCTAATTTTTTGCATACCACTTTACTTTTGTATTGTCAACGAGTGTACAAAATTTCAGGAGGGGTTTCGATATGAACTATGATCATAATCATATGAACTATTTTCGAGATAGTATTTGAAGCGTTATATCAAGATTTTCTACAGAAAATGTGAATTAAATTGAAAATGTTTTCATCCAAAATGTTGTAAAATATAATTTGAGTGCATATGCTAAACATAAGACAGCAAAATATATTTTTTAATGTTATTTAATGACCCTGTATCAACTAGTAGGTGCTCGACCAACATTTACGTTCGGATAAACATGTTCTTTTTCTGTGCAATAGATTAAGAAAAATTATTCACTATTTTGTTGTCCTACGAAATTACTTGACTGTCCATACTTTACGACTGATTTACCTTGCATTAGTACAAGCTATATTACAATACGGCATTATAGGATGGGGTAGTGCTTATAGTACCTCCCTCATGCCAATAACTCTGCTGCAGAAAAGAATAATAAAAATATTCCTTAATAAACTTCTTGATTATCCTTTAGAGCTGTTGTATTCAGAATTTAAAGTATTTGACTTCCATCAAATTTATAACAATGTATTACTGAATTTCGTACATAAAAACCGAAACATATTTAATTTATATTCACATAAATATAAAACCAAAAGATCAGACAACAAATGCTTGACAGTTCCTAAATGTATTAAAACTGTAGCATATAATCACAGTACGAAACCAGGTGGCCCGGGTTCGATTCCCGGTCGGGGCAAGTTACCTGGTTGAGGTTTTTTCCGGGGTTTTCCCTCAACTCAATATGAGCAAATGCTGGGTACTTTCGGTGTTGGACCCCGGACACATTTCACCGGCATTATCACCTTCATCTCATTCAGACGCTAAATAATCTAAGCTGTTGATAAAGCGTCGTAAAATAACCTACTAAAATAAAAAATAATCACAGTAGCAACTTCGGTCCAAAATAGATAAATTTCCACACATACAATTTACTAATGCTCCTTATTTCAAAAAAATCTATTAAAAATTGCTGTTAACAGAGAAAATTTAAAGTTCAATTATTGTGATGTGTTTTGTCTTCTTCTTTTTTTCTTTTATTACTTTTTACTCTGTCTTTCAATAAAATGTCTTAACATTAACTTATGTGGAATGCTCCCTGGGCACGAGTATGTAACGTACTCTTTCTGGGGGTGCTAGAGAGTTCTTATATAAAAAAATCAATATGTATCTTTGTTCTAGCAATAAAGTTATTATTATTATTATTATTGTTATTATTATTATTATTATTATTATTATTATTATTATTATAGATGGCATTGGTGATAGTGAGATAGTGATTGACGAGTTGAGGTCAAGGATTCGCCATGGGATTAACTGATATTCGCCTTACAATTGGGGAAAACTTCTCATAAATCCAACCAGATAACTAGCCCAATCGGGAATCGAACCCACACTCGATCGCAATTCTGGATAAGCAGGCAAGCTCGCTACCGTTTGACAATCAAATATATTCTAGACTAATTAACATAGACTTACTTGATGAGTTTCAGTTAATATAACAAGCCAGAAACTATAATTTCAAAATTAATTTTTGAAAAATGTTATTTTATCAAGTTGGAAAACAGTGTTTGTTTCTTATAGGTACTTGGACATTATAGAACGAAAAGAAAAGAAACTTGCTGTACGGTTTTCTGTGTAAATATACTGCAACAATAGAAAATGGATATCAAATTGAGACCAGTCAAGAAGAGCAAACCACTTAATTTTAAGTGCTAGATGTTGGAACTAACCAAATACACATGAAGGTAAGATTAATAGTAGTAGCATGAGAAGGGAATTGACTATAACCATAAGCACAGTGGAAACAGAATTTACCAAATGAATGATAGAATAATGTTGAAAAGTCTTCTTTTGAACTTCTACCGCGGGAAGTAAATGTTGACATACCAATATGAAGGCGGAATATAAATCGTGCCAGTAAAGTTGAAGGAAGTAGTTTCCTACGGTGTCCTTTGTATAGTTGACTCAGTCTACTCGTGTGAGCAAATATTTTCTCAAATGGACAGTATGCGTATCACATGCTAACATGACAGAATTTTACTTGATCGGTGCTATGAAAATTCTCATTTATTTATTGATATATTTACTCATTTACACATGATTAGAAAAATGTTTCCTTATTTTTAACATCATGTCCTATATTACTTTGAATTTCATAACTCAGTTGTAGTCCACACCTGTGGAGTAATGGTTGGTGCGTCTAGCCGCGAAATCAGGTGGCCCGGGTTCGATTTCCGGTCGGGGCAAGTTACCTGGTTGAGGTTTTTTCCGGGGTTTTCCCTCAACCCAATATGAGCAAATGCTGGGAAACTTTCGGTGCTGGACCCCGGATACATTTCACCGGCATTATCACCTTCATCTCATTCAGAAGCTAAATAACCTAAGATGTTGATAAAGCGTGGTAAAATAACCTACTAAAAAAACTCGGTAGTATTATTTACGTTAGCCTATCATTAATAACTTATCAGGGTGACTGGACCATATTTTGATATCTAGTATGTAATTTGTTCTTCAATTCATTGATCCTTTCATAAGATATCGCATCCCACATTTCACTTGTTCTAAAATACTGCCATTTATAATCTTTGCCCCAAGAAATTCTTTAGCATTAAAACCTAAATCCGTTTATTCTTATAGAAATTTTGAAATTGTAGAATCTTGCAGTATTATTTAAAATGTGATCGCACTTTGTAAGGAATCTTCACAGTTTGCAAACATCACTTTGCTATCTGCAAAGGAAGGTGTATTCAGAAATAACTTCGTCTACATAGCTACCTATATATATATATATATATATATATATATATATACATTTATATATAATACAAGTTCAAGTAATCTATACTAATAATAAATCTGTAGCCGAAATTTTTCTGGTAATTTTCGATTTTCCAAAAATAATTGGTCCTAACATATATAATTAATCACCCTGAAACCGAAAATCGCTTTTTTTAAATTTTTGTTTGTATGTATGTATGTCTGTCTGTCTGTCTGTCTGTCTGTTTGCCTGTATGTTTGTTACCTTTTCACGCGATAATGGCTGAACGGATTTCGATGAAAATTGGAATATAAATTAAGTTCGTTGTAACTTAGATTTTAGGCTATATGGCATTCAAAATACATTATTTAAAAGGGGGGTTATAAGGGGGCCTGAATTAAATAAATCGAAATATCTTGCTTATTATTGATTTTTGTGAAAAATGTTACATAACAAACGTTTCTTTAAAAATAATTTTGCGATAAGTTTTATTCCTTGAAAAATTTTGATAGGACTGATATTTAATAAGATAAATGAGTTTTAAAATTAAAATAACTGCCATCTAAGGCCGTGTAATGAATTAAAAAACAAATGACTTCGTCTATAAGGGGCCTTGGACAGCAACAATCGAAAGCTATGAAAGATAGCCTACAGAGAATGTTTCTGTGTTTGTATGAAGTAATATCGGAAGCTAAATTAACCGATTTTTATAATTAATTATTAATTCACCATTGGAAAGTGTAGTTTCTCTAGATGCTATAATGTTCCAGGGAAAGGATTTATATGTAAATACATATTTACTTATAAAGCTAATATAATTTATATTTTGCATTATCTTTATGTTTCACAATGTGTAGGGTTGAAAAATCCTACTTTTATTTTCCATATTTTTCCATATTTTAGAGTTTAGTACATATTTTCGTTAATTTCCATATATTTTCCATATTTCATATAAAACAGTCCATATTATATTAGGTTTAACAATAAAACAAAACAAAATTCCATTAACTTTTAAAAATACATTTCAACAATAGAGATTTAAACACATGTTCAGTAATCCCTTTAACATCAGAGTTATTTGAAAATTAGCAGTCCTATCAACAATGGGAAAGTAAGTTACAAAACTGTATTAATTTAATTTAAAATTTTTAACAGACTTCAGTTGTGCAGCTCAACAGTTAAATGCCAGTCAGAGTACACATGGGTTCAGTTTTGTAAATCATACTATAAAGACGGTAAATATGCCAAAAGTACGTCATTCAGTCAATTTAAAATCAAAACTAACAAGTTACATTTCAGAATTTAAAGAAGATGGTTTATCAACTGACAATAAAATATTATTTTGTAATTTGTGTCAGTGTGCAGTATCATCTACACAAAAGTTCCTGGTGCAACAACACATTACAACTAGTAAACATCAGGCCAACAAACAACTAAATTCCAAGCAGAGACAATTGTTTTTAACACAACCAACAACATCGAATGTAAGATCTGAGTTTAACATCGACCTGTGCCGTTCTCTCATCTCTGCTGATATTCCTCTCTACAAACTAAAGAATAAGGTCTTCAGGGAATTCCTTGAAAAATATACTCAACATACAATCCCGGATGAGTCAACACTTAGGAAGACGTATGCTCCATCCATCTACGATGAGACAATACAGAAGATAAGAGATGAAATTAAAGATAGTTCAATTTGGGTTTCCATTGATGAGACTCCCGACAAAGAAGGTAGACTTGTTGGTAATGTAGTTATCGGTTTGTTAAGTGAACAATATTCTGAACGAATTCTTTTACATTGTGATGTTCTAGAAAAGTGCAATAACAAAACTATAGTTAAACTGTTCAACGAAGCTATGGGTATCCTGTGGCCAAAGGGTATTATGTACGATAATGTGTTATTCTTTATTAGCGATGCTGCCCCTTATATGGTCAAAGCTGGACAAGCATTATCTGTTGTATATCCTAAATTGACTCATTTTACTTGTGTGGCGCATGCATTTCATCGTGTGGCAGAAGTGGTCAGAGACAATTTCCCTAAAGTAGATTTGTTGATTTCATCAGTGAAAAAAGTATTTCTCAAAGCTCCCAGTAGAGTTAACGTGTTGAAAGAAATGTACCCTGAAATTCCATTGCCACCAAAGCCAATTTTAACTAGATGGGGTACATGGCTAGAAGCAGTTGAATATTATGCCGAACATATAGACTCTATTAACAATGTTCTCCTTGCATTGGACTCTGAAGATGCAGTCTCAATTGATACTGCGAAAACAGTTACCTGTGACATAAGTGTGAAGAATGACTTAGCTCACATTAAGCATACATTTTCATGCATCATAAAAACGCTCAAAAGTCTCCAAAATAGGCACCTTTCACTATCTGAAAGTTTTGAAATTATAAATAGTACTGTGGAACAACTGAATCGTGGTAGAGGTAAAGTTGCAGATGCAGTAAGAGCTAAGGTGGACACTGTACTTTCAAAAAACCCTGGATATGAAGAACTACAAAAGGTTGTTGCTGTGATGAGTGGTGAATCAACAGTGAAGATTAACTTGGACTTATCCCCAGCAGACATTGTGAAATTGAATTATGTACCAGTTACTTCTTGTGACGTCGAACGCTCTTTTAGTCAGTATAAATCTATCCTCAGAGACAATAGAAGAAGATTCACTTTTCAGCACTTGAAAGAAATGTTTGTAACCTATTGTTATGGTAACAGACAATAAAAATTGTGTTTTGTTGAAACTACATTGGAAGATAAGGTACGTCCATTATATTTTTTGTTTAGTTTGATTAAAATGTACCAATATTTAACGTACATAGTCATTTTTTTATCATTTTAAGTCCATATTTAATTCCATATTTTGGTAAAAATCCATATTTAATTCCATATTTTGGTAAAAATAACTACATATATATTTACATATTTCATATATTTTTAGTCCATATAAATCCGTTCCCTGGTTATTA
The DNA here is from genome assembly GCF_040183065.1 of Periplaneta americana. Taxonomy (NCBI): domain Eukaryota; kingdom Metazoa; phylum Arthropoda; class Insecta; order Blattodea; family Blattidae; genus Periplaneta; species Periplaneta americana. Next base: position 75,680,815 of record NC_091117.1, on the reverse strand, counting down.
CAGTAACTTCCGAGTGAATCGAGGACAGGTAAGATTAAAATAGCTTCTTATGCACAGAAAACTTGATAGACTATTCTGTACATTCGTTTCCTGTATTGCCTAAAATAATTTTTATGACCAAATGAGTGGTCTCTGGATCAAATTGATCGCATTTTAATTATGCAAATATAATTTAAATTAAGTAACATAATAAACGATTTATCCTTCTATCAAACACGAATGTTCCCTGGATCGAATGTCCTATTTTAATTATGTAATTACTTTATATTTATTTCTAACGGGTGCAGCGGAGCGCACGGGTACGGCTAGTATATTATATATTTGCATATATATTATATATATTGTTGTCTGTCTGTTGTGGTGGTGTTAGCGTGTGTTGGACGGAAAATCATTGGCAGTGACGTTCACATTTACTCGAACAGTAAATATTTACTATTTTAAAATTCCTTCGGAAAATAAGAAGTTACATTTGTTCAGATCAATTTTCTGCACATTTAACGGACAAAACTAAAATTCTTTCAGTGATTTAAATTGATTGAGGATATTGGGAATTAATACAATAGCTTTCCCAAAGAACGCTATGAAATTTTTCATATAATATATTTTTTTTTCTCGAAAAAGAAGCAAAAACGAGCAAAATTATGTTAAACTTTTTCGTTTTGAATGTCTCAAAGAAAAACCCCTTGAAATTAATGACATTACTTACGGTTAACCGTGCGTGTGCGTGCGTGCGTGTGCGTGTGAACCTCAAATAATATCATTAATTTCAAGGGATTATTCTTTGAGATATTTCAAATAAAGTTTAATACATTTCTCCTCATTTTTGCTTCCTTTTTAGAGAAAAAAAATTATATCAAACATTTCATAGCGTGTTTTAGGAAAGCCATTGATTCAATTCCCAATATGCTGAGTCAATTTAAGAGAGCAGTATATCATGATATTAAAAGATTGAAAGAATTTTAGTTTTGTCCTTTAAATGTGAAGAAATTTGATTCCGAACAAATGTAACATGTTTAAATTTATTTCCATAGCGAAAAGTTACATATCTGTGGATCAACTTTCTGTAACTTTTCATTATGAAATGTTACATTTGTTCGGATCAAATTCCTGCACATTTAAAGGGCAAAACTAAAATTATTTTAATCGTTTATTATCATAATATACTGCTCTCTTTAATGGACTTAGCATATTGGGATTAAATCAATTGCTTTCCCAAAACATGCCATGAAATATTTAACATAAAAATTGTTTATTTCGAACAGGAAGCAAAAACGAGCAAAATTGTATTAAACCTTTTTGTTAGAGCTATCTCAAAGAATAAACCCCTGACTTTAATGATATTACTTAGGTTCATTCTTTATAGCGTAAAGTGCCTAATTCCGTGATACCCCTAATCCCGTGATAAAATTTCAATCGACTGCCATGGAGTTGTGGTCTTTGACTTTTAAGTTTTTGAAATACCTAACAGATGCCAAGAGATGTCGTCTTTTCAATTCTGGTGACTACCCGCCTTTTGAATAGAAGCAGTCGACTGCAGAAGCCTTTGTTCAGTGAAAGGTGGTTGACCAGTAAGTTTTTCTTTATCTTGTAACCGCTCCTGAAGAAACATTTTATATTTGAGGTAAGAATTAATATGGCATTATAAAAATGATATATTACTGTAGATTGTAGTCAGCTAAATCAATGTGTATGATTATTTAAACATTATGAGACAATAACAATGCTACAGGAGCTTTCCCATTTTCGGATTTATTTTCATATTTCTCCTTCCTGGCTCACTCGACCAGTGATGCCTACGCTAAATTGTAAAAATTAATGACTATGTAAGAAAATAGTTCGTGGAAATAATAATAGAAATAAGTTATAGAAACATCAATTATAATTATAATAACATAATAGGGCATGTATTTAACTTAATTACTGCTGTTGTTAGGAATATAAATAATGAGAAATGTGTTGTAATTCAATTTATTCAAATTTAATTTTGTATTGACTTTAACTTTCAGTTTATTTTGTTTATAATATATTAATATGTAATATGTATTCCTGTAGGTACACAAATATTTTCTATGAAATTTGTCACATAGGCCCTTTTTCTATGTTGTAATTTCTTGCTTAATCCATATTAAAACAATATAAAATGACTTTAATGTGTTTTTACAAATACACGTTTATTTTCTGAGCAGTTAATGAGGATTATTTTAGTATCACGGAATTAGGATATCACTCACGGAATTATGAAACTACTATCACGGAATTTGGATCCCTGTCACGGATTTAGAAGCCACTGTATAACAATGAAGAATCATATATTATATACCAAAGTTGTGAAACTGTTGACACTGGATGTTGTAAAAACTGTAGCTAAAGGTCCAAATAACGTCATTTAGGTGTTATTTGAAAATTGTTGTTACAATTTTCGCACTTTATTAAATATGTCACGGAATTAGGCAAACTTACTCTATAATATGTAAATAGCCATTAATGCCAGTTCGGTATACTGTATATGTGAGCTCCTAGCCTGAAGGCCATTTATCATGCTCACTTCGTACCACCCCAATTGAAGGAAGGTGGACAATTTTTGATAAGGCCGAAAGTGGGACGTCAGACTAGAAAAACCAGTCTTAAACATACCTTAGTAGTAGGCTAATCTAAATTAGTTGCGCACCGCCTTTCTTGAAAATGTAGGATAGCTTATGTGATAAGGAATTTGTGTAGGTTAACTTAGAATGAATTTTTATGCTGTGAAGGTATCGGACTTCATGTTAAGCCATGCATGAATGTAGGTTATACATCTAAGAATAAATGTGATACGAGGTATTTTAACCGTCTAACGTCGTAGTCAAACATCTGTGCCTGCCATTAGCCATTAATGTGTCATTTCTACTTTCGACTTCTCTGCCACAGCACAATAAACAGAAGTGAATGAGTTGAAAGTGTGCTGCGAATCCTGGCATAAACAAACTGCTGTTTGTATGAAAATTATTGGAGCGCACTGCAATCCGTGAACACGTTTTTGCATTAATTTGTGCTCTAGAGAAAGAGATAGCCTACAGATAGACAGAAAGAGTGATAAATTACATTTTAGCGATTACGCTACACCTAATTGTGTATTATACTGATGCACATACTTTTGTGTGTATTATGTGTTCCGTTACCTGCTTTTTAAATGAATTGTTCCGCCATAATTTCGTTCAATTTCGATGTTGCTTTAATAGAACCGAAAATTCTGTTTTACGTTCAGACGTTGAATAGGCCCTATTTTTGTTTCCAAAAGTCTACCTGTTTCTCTCTATACATTTCTCTTTCTGTAGTTAATTATGGGCCACCGGCGTAGCTCAGTCGGCTGTGGCGCTTGCCTGCTGATCTAGAGTTGCACTCTTGCGTGTGTTCGATCCCCGCATTGGCTGATTATCTGGTTGGATTTTTTCCGAGGTTATCTCTGACCGTAAGGCAAATGTCAGGTAATATGGCGAATCTTCGGCCCCATCTCGCCAAATATCATCTCGCTACCACTAATCCCATCGACGTTAAATAACCTAGTAGTTGATACAGTGTCGTTAAATAACAAACCGAAAACTTAATGATTTTCATTTAGTAGAGTAACTATCTCCGGACTGAAAGCTTCGAATTCATTCTTGGACAGTGGCTCGAATTTTCTTGTAAAAACTTCTAGAACGACCATGGGGTTCATTTAGTCTCCTGTCAAATTGAGTACTGGGTCTTTCCCGGGGGTACAAGACGGTCGGAGCGTAGTGCTGACCACACTACCTCATCCTATTGCCGAGAGGATGACAGCACGGAATAAATCTCCATGTACCCCCCTATGGGCATTCATGATGTCTATAGGCAGATACTTTTGCTATTTTCATGTTCTTCAATACAGTTCAATACCTTTTCGATTTTTCAGCATGTCATATGTGTACAGCTGTCAAAAAAACGTAGCCGCACTCGTAAACAACGAATTTATTCTAAGTCCACTTCGGGTCACGGTGATGTTACACGATGAATGGGCTTGTAGAATTGCAATTGAAGCAGTTTCAGAACTATTGTGTTTATGCAGGAGTCATTCGATATCTGCGTCTCGTAGAGTGCTAGTTTATTGATTCGAAAGTTGTGACTTCGAGCCTTGTTCAAGTTATTTTTTTTTTATCGTTCGTTAGTGATATAAATAATATTCAAGTTATCATTTATGTTCTGTTATCATTCTTTAGCGATATAAATATGTTCAGTTCAGTATTTGTAGGAATAAGGAGATGTGAAAACACTAAACGGAGCGGGGAGACAATTCAGAACTCTCTGTTCCAAGCAAAATAAATTAGCCTATGATCCATGTACACCTAACTTGTACTCAAAGTAACCAAATGCAGGACTCTACTCATCAGTTTCTTCTTATTCATTCAGTTCTAAAATTGCGTATTTTTACATTTAAGAGAATCTTAGGAGCAGTGAAAAGAACACTGCTTCGATAAGTTAGGTCAGATACGATATTAAAACATTATATTTACCAGAATTTTGCTATGGATATCAAACTTAGACACTAACAACAGCTGAATTAAAAAGAATAATTGAGTCCGCTGAGATGAGACTATTGCGACCCTTATTTGGATACACCCTTTTTGATCACAAAAGAAATGATGAAATTAAACAAACATTTAATGTAGAAAGTAATTGCAACAAAATTGGAACATACAGAACAAATCGAAGGCCGAATTATAATGGGGAAACTACCCAAAATTTGAGGTTTTGAGAAACCTGAATTTTAAAGCTTTATGTTGCTGTGAAAACTTCAAATTAACACACTCTAATTTGACACTTATAGCATATACCAGGTGTAACTCTTTCCTCTATTTTTTTTAAGTTATGTAATCCCGCACATTCACAGAAGGTGTCGTAAATACGAATCTGTGCTCCTTAAGCCGATGTGCGTAACGCTTGTGCAGGCAGTTTCGTACGTACAGTTAACAGTAGCGGTAATGCATCTGGTTTAAGTGCAGGAAGATTTCCCTTTACGAAGTTTACCTGAATTCCAATATCATCCCATAAAGTACAGTGTTGCCTACATTCCGAAAATAAGGACTTCACCTGTATAGAACATCATTAACAGGATTTGGAGTAATTTCAACCATCCTTTTTTTTCACAGAAACCTAAAGCTTTAAAGTGCAGGTTTCTCGAAACTTAAGTCTTGAGTTGTTTCCCTTTTGAACTGGGTCGTCGAAATTAGTGTCAACATATGGAAAGAATGCCCCACACAGGGCCCAAACAAAATACAGTGAAAGCTCTTAAGTTCGACAGAAATCAAGTTCAACAGAAATCAAGTTCAACAGAAATCAAGTTAGACAGAAATCAAGTTAGACAGAAATCAAGTTTGACAGAAATCAAGTTCGACATTCTATAGTTCGACTGCTTACGTAGGAGAATTAGATACGCCCCTATACGGGCACTAAGAAATGGATTTTCCATTTGAATGGGAATTGGTTCTGTGTCTTGTAGTGATACTTTTGTTAAAGGGAAACAGAATATTTTATTGATCAGGACATCCATATTAATCACTGATTTTAAATTAATGAACACTACTTTTTCTATTTGAGAATTGTGCCGTTTGTGAGACGGAACTGTCGAAACCCACTGTGGTACTAGAAGCGCATACACAAGTTTCGGGGAGGGCAGGAAATGAAAGTACAGTACTGTATTCGTTGATGGATAACCAATAAGAATTTGTATTCATTTCATCTGCCACACCCACTACCCTTATTGAACTGAACTTTCTATGCTGTTTTGTCGAACTTAGGAGAGTCCACTGTACTTGATTACAAGCCAAGAGGCAGGCGATCCAATGGACGCACGAACTTCCATTGGAAGGAACATCCTATGTTTCAAATTCCTGAAGACGGAAAGGGTCAATCCATGGGGAAATTGGTGGTGGTGGTGATTGTCGTGGTGGTGGGCTGGAGATATCTAAAAGAATACAAGCTATTAATGTAAATAATTATTTTCTTTTAAAATAACACCTCTAAATCGAATTTTGGCATTTTTTTAAGTTTTGTTATAGGAGCGTCGCTCGGAAATGTGTTACGTGCAGGACGGCGCGGTCTTAAAAGGTTTGGGAACCTCTGAGCTAGTCCGTTGTCTTCGAAGACGATGAGTGTCTATGTCGAAAGCCACCATCAAGAAGAAAGAACGCAGCCCTGCAGTTGGACTCTGCTTCGTTTCTCGGAGCGGTAGAGTGGTGTGTGGCGCCGTTCTCGTGTGTCTATTTCGGGTCGGACCTGAGGGCTTGTGACAGACCAGCTCAGCTGCTAATTTCTGCGACATGCGATCGCATGACGGACGTGAAACAGAAATTCGTCCTGGCGTATCGTGCCAGGCGGTCGTTCTACATTCCCTCCATCATCCGTCATCGCGCACAACAATGTCCGCACATTAGGAGCGTTCCAGAACTGTTTCTGTCTGTCATAGGGTCGTTACACTCAAATTTGTGAGATTTGAAGCTTTGCAGACCACATTCTTATTCTAATGTTATGCCACTTTGCTTCTTAACGGCCGCGGCCATGGATTCCAATGTCGCCACGGCGTGAAGTTTGCTCCTTGTTAAACAGTAACAATTTCTGTCCACCCTCACATAAGCCCGCCATCGGTCCCTACCCTAAGCAAGATTAATCTAGTACCTACCGTCATATCTCACCTCCCTTGAGGGGTTATGTACAACTTAAGACAATAAAATTTTGGGAGTATTCAACATTTTTCCCCCAGTTCTGTATCTTGTACAATAATAAAAATTAGTATGTGTGAAACACTGTCCTTCTGCTATATGAAAAAATATATATATAGTTTTACAATTAAAAAAAAAATATATTTTTTTTTTTTTCAAAATTCAAAATGGTGTCAGTTCACTGTGCAGTGATGAAGCATTTTACTTCATAACTGAAAAATTATCCAACATTCTGTGATGACATTTTTTTGTGTGTATTTATGCATGTCACATCTACAATATGATGCAAAATCACTTCTCTACCTTTGATAGATTGTCTGATAAGAAATAAATTCATTGTAAAAAATGGTCAAATATCAGTATTTCTTCTAACACAAAATAAAAAAATATGTATATTATTTATTAAGGAATGTAGTTGGAAGAGCCTGGTATTGTGAACATGAGTTTCAGCAATAAAATAAAAGTGAGAGAACATTAAAAAGTTAACAAGTTTATGGGTTATGAGGGAAACACTTCATTACAGTACAGTGAACTACAGCCATTTTGAAGTTTGAATAAAGTATATAAATTTGTTTTTAATAGTAAAAATATTTTTTCCGTATAGCAAAAGGACAGTGTTTTACACATACCAATTTTCATTATTGTACAAGATACAGTAATGAAGGAAAAAAAGTTGAATATTTTAAAAAAATGTACTGCTTTAAGCTGTACCTAAACCCTTAAATCCATTTTAATATTGTTATCCCATTTACGTAGTATTTAGTAGTAGTATTTATTTACTATATTGTTATCCCATTTACGTCTCGGCCTCCCCAAAAAATCTCCTTCCCTCAGATCTTCCAACTAACACTCTATACGCATTTTTATTCACCCATACTTGCTACATGACCTACCCATCTCAAACAACTGGATTTAATGTTTCCTAAATATGTTAAGTGAAGGATACAATGCGTGAAATTCTGCGTTGTACAGTGTGTCCCAGTCTAAGGCAGCCCCGTTAGTTTAAAGAAAGTACAAGTACAAAAAAATACAAAGTACCATGAGATTGTCACAGGAAGTGCTAAAAATGTGCTCCCTGAGCGTTAATACACCACTGAACACGACGTCGCATGTTTCTGAAGGTTGAAATCTTTGGAATGTTTATACCAGGAAATTAATGTCATCGGGGCTATCTTGAGTGGGACACCGGTATGAGGTTCTCCATTCTCCTATAACTTCATCCCTCTTAGCCCCAAATATTTTCATAAGAACCTCATTCTCGAACATCCTTAACCTCTGTGCCTCTCTCAAAATGAGAGTCCAAGTTTCACAGTTGTACAGAACAGTCAGTGTAATGTAACTGTTTTATAAATTCTAACCAAGTTTTTCTAACCGTCTCTGTTTTCCTGGACTTTCCTAATGGTATATATTCTAGAGCAATTGAAAAAGTAAAGGTGATATTACATCTCCTTGCTTTAGCCCGCAGTGAACTGGTCTATACGGACTCTGCTATATGCTTCACTGAGACACATTTTAATTAATCGAACTAGTTTCTTGGGAATACCAAATTGAATAAAAGTATTACGTAAATCTTCTATCTTAACTGAGTCATATGCATTCTTGAAATCTATGAATAACTGATGTACTAGTAATAAATATATATTTGATGTTAATTTTAGCCACAGTGGTATGACATGATGTTATTTTTTATGTTTTCACAATCCTCTGTCTTCATTTCTTTGGGATTTCCAGTAATTTCCTTCACGACCTTGCCTCTCCGATTGTGTTGCTATTAATAGTTATCACTGTTCACAGTACAGCAGTGACGTGACTTCTACGGCAAATCCGATATTTAAATGATGTCATTCTACAATCATAACCATTGTGATTCTTTACCGGCGAACTTATCGGAAGCCACAATATAATTGGTCGCGGTGCTCATGTATATGTAAGATGCATGGGTGAACTGCGTAACAACCAGCGTTATCAGTAATACGGAGTGATTACTTCACTTTTCGAATAACGCTTCGTTTCAAGTCGCATAGGAGCGTCAGATATCGGTTATTTAGGACCAAAATTTCACCAACTATTCTCCACGGAAACTTCTTGCATATGAGGAGAACCAATGTGAGGTCGGTTCGGCGTTGTAATGATGGCTTGTGCGAGACAGTAACGTCTCGTGTGAGAGAGGCGGCGATACTGGAGCCAGAGGGAGGGAGAAATCAGTTTCCACTGCGTTAAATATTTATAACATTGTAGGTCCTAAGATAGTCAATCAGTCACGCTGTAATTTTTATGATAGGTAGGTGAATGTCCAGATTTTTTTTTTTTTTTTTTTTTTTTTTTTTGGAAACGAAGAGAAGAAAATAGTAACTCTGAAGTGATCTGTTCAAAATAGGCGTTTACACCTTCAAAAGTTGGTAAGCGACAAACTTGTTTGTTTTTCATGTTAGATTGGGTGTGTCAAAGTGAGAAAAATGTTGAAAAAAAATGGAAATTACTTTTCAAAGTTATTGTTACTCAAAAACTTTACTTGTTTCCGAGTTACGGCGAGTTAAACGACCGTTTTCGCTTCGTCGAAGGATTCAATACTCAGCCTTTTGCCTATTAAAAAGAGGAAGAACGCTAGGATATTTAAAGAAAATAACTCATAAACTCTAAACATCAATTGTGTTTGGACTGCGTAAAACACTACCTTTTGTCTCTCTTTCATCACTACCACTTGCTTTACTGAACGACAAGGTGTAACAAATATTGTTTCGCAATAACGAGAAATGACTTGCTTTTGTGCAAATATAAATACAGAGGAAGAATGGTAAAAGTGTGTCAGTGTGTTTGTTTCCTGTTTTCTTGTATCTACCTGTCTTGATTGATGAAGGCGTTCTAAATAATAGCGCTATTCTTCAGGAATGCATGAAGATCGAACACTGGGCTATAATCCATATTCTTGTAATAATTGTACAAAGGGAACGGTCGGAGTTTCGTTGTCAATACGACTAAAGAACCAGACGGCATTAATGGAATCCAGTGTACCGAGTTGAAGAAAACATGTGAACTCTTTCATGCTCAGCTACGCAACCATATATCCTCACCTTCTATAGATGGAGGCTTAGATTAATTCAACCGTACTTTTACTACTTACGGGTCCATTTTACAGAATCCTCCATCTTCATATATGACGCTTGCCTCACACCGCAAGCTCAGGGGCGTTTTCTGTTATATACATGTCTCGCACAGTTACTGCGAAATCGCCGCTGTATTTTTTTTGTCGTAGTAACTAGTAACCTGTTTGAAGGGTAAATGTTTACAAACAACTTAAAAAGAATATAGCTCGCGCAAGGAACGATTACCGAAAAGCAATGGTGGCGTTGCTGTCTGTTTTGACGTGTGTATGTAGGCACACCAAGGGTACGGGCCGATGGAAGTACTGTCTTTTCCAAGAAGATGAACAAATGAGGACATCGCTGTGGCAATAAAGAATGTAGCAAGAGAAAAATTTGAAGTTAATGAAACGCGCAACATATGTTTACGAATGAAATAATAATATCGTGCGATACAAGACACGTATTCACATGCAATGGAACAAACTAAAGTCGTAATATAACTATCATAACGCAAGACTGATTCTATCGATGTCATTTCTCTTCCGACTATACTCTTGAATATCATTCAAGCTATCTCGTGACCTTTCCTGTCTCCCGCTCTTCCTTATCGAATTGTTTGATTCGCATTCCTTCCGTTGGTATTCCCTGCTTGCGAGACATTTTACATTTTACCTGTACCACAAGAGATGTTCAAAGTGTCCTGTTTCTGCTTCAATATGTTTTTGACATCTCCGAAGGTTGTTCTGAAATACTCTGATATTTGCACTACGTTGTTGGATTACTTGTACTTTATTTTTCTGAACAATCTATGAAATCCTGTTAATAACCATAGCATTATATATTTCCTCTCCTTGGATGCAAGACTGTGTGATGAAATGTGTTTTCTTCTCTCCGAAATTTATGTGAAGTGTTAATATTTGAAGGCATTTCAAAATATCCTTCTACTTCCTCTGCACACACCTTTTCTTGACTCTCCAATTCTTGATGGAATTTTGACAAAAATCCAGATGTGAAGCTTTTCTTTACTTCGAACTAAAGGTCGCCGTGGGTCCTTGTATTGTGGAGTCTGTACGGACCTCCACTTGAGAAAACAAAGTATATTACACCGACAGTGAATAATAAACCCATACTCCAGGCGAGATTTGAAACAATGCTACAAAGCTCTGTGTTAGTTGTACGCATGGAGTTTGAAGGTATTTACTGTTCGAAAATTTCTATATGAACGTGCAAATCTGCTAACGGCTTTGACAAGCAGCTTTAGAATGGAGTTGCTTGGTTTTGTGTGTTGAATGTTTCGTTATTAGATCGGACGTACAAGAGTTGACCCAAAGTGTGAAGTGTGCCGCATTTCGGGGTTTGCGCAGTTGAAAACCTAGTCACCCTTCGTTGTCCCAGTTCACAAGAAGGCGTGTATTTAGCTTGCAGCCGTAGCCATCGGCACGCGAGAGACTGTTTAGCTAGCATGCAACGAAGGTATACGAGAAGTGAAAATGGTCGACAATTGTTTTCCCACTAATTTAGCGATACCACATCTTTCAATGCTACATGCAGTGTATGAAATAATATCCTTTTCCGTTATCTGATTGAAAAGGATGGACACGAAGTTAAGCGCTTATCAATATGAAGTGCGCAGTGAGTTTGGTTTGTGTAATAGATTTGCTTGGCCTAACATTTTAAAATGGTCTAATTGTGGCATTATCTACAAAGTGTGTACGATCAGAATTTAGTTGAGAAAAAGATGGAAGTACTAATTTGTATCTCTACTAAGTTACTATCCACCTCTGTGGACTATGAAACGAGCTGGCCCGGGTTCAAATTATGGTTCGGATAAATTACCTGGTTGAGATTTTTCCGGGATTTTCCCTGAAGCAATCAAGAGCAAATGCTGGGTAACTTTCGACGCTGGCCTCTAGACTCATTTCGTTGGCTTTATCACCTTCAACTCGCTCAGACGCTAGATGACCATAGTAGTTGATAAAGAGTCGTAAAATAACCAATTAAAAACCAACTACTAAGTTACTATTAAACAGAAGTGGTGTTTTGAACAGTAAGTGTATAAATACCAAGATTATTATTGTAGAAATCTTTTTTGTTCTGGTTCTTCAAATCGGAACCTTTCGAACCGTTTTACCTCAGAAGAAATCGTCACCTTCCGATCATTGTCTGGGTTCCCTCGATGTCTTTCTAGTGCTGCTTATGATTAGGTTTTCTCCGGAGCGGTTGTTTGCGCGCTTTCAATCGGAGACCTCCGGTTATAGGTCGCGCCAGGGATTTTGGCAGATGGATTTTCTTGATGTGAACTGGAGAGCGAGTTCTCACCGCTGCAAGATCGGCTGTTATCTCTGTCGCAGTGGAATGGGTAGGACATAAGAGTAAACATGCACGCCCGACTATTTGTGCACTCTGGACAGACACCTCCAAAAACTAAACAAATATTACAGTAGTCTATATGTGTCTTTGGTATTCCCAAGAAACTTGTTCGATTAATTAAAATGTGTCTCAATGAAACTTACAGCAGAGTCCGTATAGGCCAGTTTCTAGCTGATGCTTTTCCAATTCACTGCGGGCTAAAGCAAGGAGATGCACTATCACCTTTACTTTTTAACTTCGCTCTAGAATATGCCATTAGGAAAGTTCAGGATAACAGAATTGAACGGGTTACATCAGCTTTTTGTCTATGCGGATGACGTGAATATGTTAGGAAAAACTCCACAAACGATTTGGGAAAACACGGAAATTTTACTTGAAGCAAATAAAGCGATAGGTTTGGTAGTAAATCCCGAAAAGACAAAGTATATGATTATGTCTCGTGACCAGAATATTGTACGAAATGGAAATATAAACTGTTATATATATATATATATAATATAATATAATATAATATAATATATATATATGGAAATATATATGTATATGGAAATATGTTAATCCTTAGTCAATAGATAAGACTCAGTTTTACGAAATACGAACATTAAGGGATGGAAAATGGGCGGCAGTAATGATCAAAATAATTATACCGATTTATTTTGTTTAACCAGCAGACGTGCAGCCTTTAAATTTAAAACAAAGATTCACTCATAAAATTGGGTTAAACTATTCATCTCATCTCTCGGAATTGTTTCTAAAATGTATAAGGAAGGCTACTCCCTTGAAATAACTTCATTTTTTTTTTAACTTCCGAGCAGAGAGGAGAGAGAAAGAAGTCCACGATTTTAAAAATTCACTAAACTATATTTAACTAGAGACGTAAAATTTAAAATGAAGGTTACTCTCTACAATATTGGTTAAACATTCTTAGATTTTTTAAATACCATATCCTAAGGTACTGATGAAAAGGCAGAAGGGAGTAAGAAATCTCATGTCATCCGATCTCGATGAAAGTCGATATCTGGGTATCTTTGCGATCACAGAATACGAATAAGGTATTATTTAGTCCGACTTTGTCCCTAAAGTGGTGGAGTGGGACAAAAATGGGTGAAAAATTAAATTGGATATCTTAGGGGTTTTCGAGACGAAAATTACGAATAATACAATTTGTGCGAATTCAATATGGCAGTTTCAGTACTATGAATTATATTTTAAAAAATTAAACATCGGATATCGCATAGGTAACACATGTACAATATTTAAGGGGGTATGTAACACCTTTTGATAGTAGGCCTATACATTTAGTAGACTCCAAAGTGTAATTTCTACATATTCTGAATGAATGTTGTGCTGGAATTTAATATAGTCATCAGCCAATACCTCTAGATTAATAAACAACTTTTTAGAATCCATAAAATACAGTATTTATTGTGAATGGTAATTATATTTTCCAATTGGTGCAATTTGTGCAGGGAAAATTGGTTTCTCCGATATTTTGTACGATTTCGAATATTTCAAAATGCTTTCTTCTCTGTTCTATTCACAATGTGCTTGTGAAGAAATTATTGCCCTTGTAATATCCATTACAATCCTATTTATTATACTCTTATATAAAACTAACTTCCGCAGCATGCAATTTTACCCAATTAACCAAATTATATTTTGATTATTAAGAAGAATCGTAATTTTATTAACTTGAATTGTCGCACCACCAGTAAACGATCCCTAGATTATTACTGGACAAATCTTGTATATTGATCTGGTAAGGGTAGGATTTTCCTTTTAATTAAGAATTAATTTAATTTAGAAAATTTAGGAGACGTATTGTAAAATCATTGCGAACGGAAGTCATTTACATTTATTAAAGGTATTCTTTGAGTAGGACTGTACCGTGGTGTTTTTCATAATAAGGATAATTGATATGAGCTGCTGTTAGGAAAATATGAACGACTCAGAATGTTATCGCATCTCATTCTCGCAGCTTATACAAACAATATTGGCTCGCCTACTGGAAATGTCATCGATGTCATCTGCCAAAATCGGTGCCTCCGACTATACCTCCGATTGATGCCGCGCAGGTTGTATATGTGCTGTGGCGCAGACATTCACTTTCCGCTGAGCATTCCTTTAATCGGATCAGGTAGTGATTCGAGTCCGCTGACGTCCGCGTATCTTTTAAAATAAGTTTAATTTGTTGTTGTTTAATCTCTCTTTTATGTTAATCTCTCTCTCTTTCTTCGGCTTTTTTTTTTGTGTTGCTTAAAGTGCTACGTTAGCTAACAGATTTTTTTTTTCTAGTTTTGAAATTCATAGTATATGTGGAAAGCCGTATTAGTTTTATGTCATTGATCAAATTAATAACATTCAATCTAACTGCAAAACTAACGTAGAAGTAAAGCTTTTCAGTAGCTTATGTAAACATTTATACTTTAATTTTCCTAGAAACTCTCGTTTAATCGCAAACAGGGTTGGTCAATTATTATTCTAATCGGTTTAGTTAACGTAAAATATATTAAGGGAGCTTCAGAATGGAACAAAAGAAACGTGGGCTATCAATGGGTTAAAGTTTACTGTCCAACATAATTTATTCAGATTCTTCACCGGACAGGATTGTGATCATTGTGTTAAAGGGTGTCAGTATTTGAACTGCCTCTTCTAAAACGCGCCACTCTTGCTCTGTAATAAAAATATAAGTGGATATCAACGTAAGGAAAATTGTAATTATATTATTACCAGATATTTCTTTAGTTTCATTCAGAAATATTTTAATCCAAGCAGTAAAATATAACTCAAGTTGTCTAAACAGTAAAATATAACTCAAGTCGTCTTGTAAATATTTCATTTGTTTTTTATTGCCTCGAAAGTTACGTTTTAGAGAAATTTCAAGATTTTTTCATAGACTGTGAGCCTTTGGGAACAATAGCACTAAAACAATTTAAAAAGAAATCGTATCAGATGTTTTGCGTAATTGTTTTCATCAAGTTCGCGATTGTGCGATCGCTTCAAATGGTCTAACAAATTCGAAGTTCCACCACCCTTAGAGTAAATTCGCTCACAAAGTTTACAGTGTGCGACTTTATTATTACCTGCAACTAAATTAAAGAATTTCCATGCGACGGATATCCGATTTGGTGTCATTTTATTCCAATCACAACTACCGTCAGTCCGTACGCGCCGGTCGTCCTTGAGCTAACTGTCGCTTCGCTCCGAACCCCCGCACCCCTCCGTATGTCCTCTGTTCCACCTACGGTAGTATCGGAGATCACCGGTGGAGAGCTTTATTCGTAATCTCCGTTTCCTCCGCGGTAGTAGTCACTCCGATGAGCAGCACTGTGTCTTTCTCTCATTACTTTTTAATTGCCAATGCTTTTTTGCAGTTTTCATGCAGTCTGTTCTTAAAATATATGGATGTTTCATTTAGTACCTTATATTAGGCCTATTTCGTTTAAAATAAAAATAAAAATATCTAATGATTGTCAGATAGTGACACTTTGTATTTGGCTTTTGAAACTACATCTAGCTTCGTATCAAAAATATTATATTAGCCGTTTCAATAATTTTTCTTTCACGCCTGTATTTCTTTTCCTTTCAACTTATTGACAAAGTTTTTCTGCAAATCATATAAGCCTCAATTCTAGGGAAGTAGAACTGGGGGGGGGGGGAGCGAGGCACCTTTGTCTTTTGATCCGGAGCTGAGGGCTTGGATTCGATTTCCGCTAAATACTATCTCACTATCACTGATTCCATCGATGCTAAATAAGCTAGAAGTTGATACAGCGCTGTTAAATGACCGACTTAAAAATAATTTTGAGATCGGATTTGTAGAGTCGGAAGTAATTCAGGGTGCAATTCGGGATGAAAGCAGTGATGGAGAGACAGCGTTCAAGAGTAGAAAGCAGTGGTGAGCTGCAGTAGGGTGTCGGAAGCAGTGTTTGCTTGCAGTTGGGTGTATGAAGTAGTGCAGATCTGCGTTCAAGAGTCTGAAGCAGTGCTGGACTGCAATCGGGAGTCAGAAGCAGTGTTTGTCTGCAATCGGGAGTCTGAATAAGGTTGCCAGATGTACGGTTTTACACGGGACAATACGGTTTTAGCTCTCTTTATTCTGCGTATGGTGCGAGTCCTGAACCGTATGCCAAATGTTCCGTTTTCAAATTTCAGATTCCGCGCGCAGTACCTACGTCACATTTGCAGTGTGGTTGGTGGCGGTGTAGTAGTATGTGTGACAGTACTAGAAAAATTGATGTATGTTATAGATTAAAGAAATATTATATTTGTATTAGAGTCCTTCCTAAGCTTTTCCCCATTTACGACGATTATTTTCAGTGATGGCTACAAAATGGGAGGATGAAAAGAATAGAATACTACAAATATTATAAAAAATAAACTTTTTGTATAATTCAACAATGATGAAAACTGTAGTGAATTTTACAAGAAGGTTTTGTTATATAAATAAATGGTTAAATACGACATATTCAAGTGGAAAATATAGGTTAAATATAGGAATATATAAAATGAAATAGTCACAATATTATATGACGTAATAAATGATTACAATATATAATCTATAAATAATAATAAGATTAATTGTATTAATTATTATGTAATACATTGGTTGAGTTACTGACTGAGAAGAAACTGCCTACTGAAGGATGCACTGGAAGGAATGGTGAAAGGAAGAAAAGTTCGGGGAAGAAGAAAATATCAGATGATAGACGAATTAAGATATATGAATCATATGCGGAGACTAAAAGGAAGGCAGCAAATAGGAAACATTGGAAAATGCTGGGTTTGCAATGAAAGACCTGCACTTGAGCAGAAAATTATGAATGAATGAATTCCCTTTTTATAACCTCAATGTCTTTTCCAGTGGCGTCTCGTGAACTTGTGGATTGGAGGAGCTGCAGTAGATTTTGGTACATACAAATTTCACTTCTTGATATCGTTACTAATAAGTATAGGACAAAAATAAATGCACTACATATCGAAAAATCAAAACTTTCTGACTTAGTTGGGAGATGTCTGTGACATCATTTGCCATAATCGCTAAAAAAAAAAAAAAACAATACCATCGATTTCAGTCTGAATTTCAGATCGGCAGACACTCAACATGCAATCTACCAGTTCATTCTGAATTGTTTTAGAACTACCTTTAAACAGTGACATGTTTCAAATGATTTTTGAGAGGCTCGTTTAGATTACTAACGAACTGTAGCAACCCAGGAAATACACCAGGGTTCTTCGAATCGTTTTTTCATCATGTCCCCTAAGGGGAAGTTCATATTGACCACAAAATCAATATTTTTTAAATAATTTCACGATTTTTTGTCTTTTCTTGATTATGTTTTAGAATGTTTGTTCTGTTCGCTTCACTTAGTTGCGCAGCAATGTTGGTTTTGTCTAACATTTTCAGGTGAGACAGCGACGTAACCACAAATGCTTAGCGTAAATTTCATTGTTATATTTCCTTACATACTGTATATGCACTATTTCGGCTGGATGAAGCTTGAGTAAAATTCAAGTCGGGTAACGAACGACCATTTAATTTCACTTCATTACGTCAATCTTCTCCGCAAGGGAAAGTTGAGAAAAATAAAATTAATATTCTGTAACTCACACACACTAATGCTTGCACATTTGCACTGGTTAAGTTACGGTACTAAAACGTCACACCAAAGCAATGTTCTAAAAGTGGAAAAGAAGTCTCTTTCGTATTTTACGTGCTATATTAAAAGGATTCTACTCGTACAATCATTTTGAGTGAAGGCAAATATTAGGTTCTGCTGGAGGCTGGATATATACCTAATAATAAGGCAAAAGAGAATATTAATTTCGTTATATTAACTCGATAAGATTTTACAACAGTAAGTATGTGAAGAGAAAATAAAAATTTTGTCATTAAATTTCAAGGGAATAAAGAATCCATTTGACGTAGCATTACAATAGCGGTGTGGGAGTGGAGGAAAGATCTTCCCTTGTCGCCTGACTCTGCAAGCCACTGCAGCGAAATATGGGTTTTAAACAGCGGCAGTTTCCCTCTTATTCCCTTCACCTCTCTACCCCCGACCGTGCAAGACACACTCTCTATGATCTGTCCCACTCTGCAGATCTCAGAACGACTTTGAATGCAGTGTCAATTCCAATACAGTCGATGCGCAAAAAGATTATGCATAAGATAATAGTACATATTCCCGGCCAGATGAAATATAAAGTAATTTACCAATAAAAGCTGCAGCTCCGCAGCTCTTATGGACGAGCCGCCCCTGGTTTTTTCTAAGAAACCGAATGTGAATGAAAGGTGTTCCTTATCTCCCATCTCAAAATCTGTTAACCCTAATTCTGAAGCAGTGCTGGTTTGCAATCGGGTGTCTGAAACAGTGCTGATCTGCAATCGAGAATCTGAAACAGTGTTGGTCTACGTTTTGGAGTCTGAAGCAGTGCTGGTCTGCGTTCGGAAGTCTATAGGCCTACTTAGTCAAATGAAGAGCTGAATAAAGTTTCTTACCTCATGTAAAATTATTATGTTTCGTAGGAATTTAACAAATTATTCCTGTGACCCCCCACGACCGTACAAATCTATAAAGTGGCCCTTGAAATGATCTGAGTTTGTGACTACTGCTGTATATCTTTCAGTGTGTAATATCGTTTCTATTTCATATTAACAGCACTTTCCTCTGTGAGAGAGTCTTGAGGAGCAAACGAAACTGCTTGATATCAGTACGCCTACATGTATTTAAATATTTCCTGCCTTGTTAGCAGGTGATCATAGGATAATACAATAACAATAATAACGCGAGGCAGGAAATGTAGTTTCGTGAGCGAGACAATGCAATCATAGAGGCACTAAATGCTAAGGAAGAAGGCTAGTTTTCTTGGAGGAAGGCCGTTTGAAGGATATGTATGTAATTATCGTCTTGTATTCCATACGTAGGCTACAATAATTGCTTTTTATCTTGCGAAGGAACTATTCTGACCCGGTTTTCCTCTTCTGTTTCAGGTGAGTCACAATGGTGTGTGAGTTCTGCAGACTGTGAAATAGCTGGCCCCGGTGTTCCCGACGTCAGGCAAGTAGTCGTACATTGATAATAAAATGCAAATTATGCCAGCAAAATAACGTTGAAGTACGAAGATAAAGACACATCTTGATTAGAAATTTTGGTCGAATTTCTTGTTGTTCTGTCGTATTTAAAGTAATCAATCTCTTTACTATTTCTAAAAGATACTTCAGATAGTGACATAAACAGAAGAAATGACGTGACGTCAATTAGAACGAAGAACTGAATCTGAATGTAATAGCATCGAAATAATTGTTAACTTCATTTAAAGAAGTGCTTTTAATGAGTGCAAAATTACTGAAGTCAGAAGCAGGACATATCAGTTTTAAGTATTAATTTAAAACAAGTTTTGATGTAAAAGTACTTTTAATGTACGTAGTACGTACTACTTACCTCAATCAGAGTCGAAAGTCGAAATCCAAGACGCGAGTATGCTTTACGCGATAAATATGTGATTTTCAGATTTTTGCTCTATTAAATAACTTAAATAGTGATACAGAAAATAATAAAATGAAATGACTGAGTCGAAAGTTATAAGCAAAAATAGTTGTGTGGAAATGGTATTGTAATTTGGCACCACGTGCCCTCCTTCCCTTAACTTTTGGAACAGTCGTGGAAAAGTGATATGGGCCGAATGCCTCCTACGTGGGTACTTGTACCAATACAATCTGTGAACTTGTCTACTGTTCACATTGGCTCATCCGTATTTTTGAAAATCAGGTCTGCTTATTCCGCTCTCGTGTACTCCTCCATTTCACTAGGACTGATCGACTGGACACTGCAGCTTGTACACATACACTGCTGTCTACAGACGTGCTTATCAGGACCATGTCCGTTACACATTATGCCATCTGCATTGCTTTAGTGTAGTTTCCTGTCCCCACCCCTCAGACAGCGCATTGAATGGAATACTGTAAGTAGACAACGTAAACAACGTCAGATGAATACAGTATGTGTAAGATGTACAGATAAATACACATAAATAAGGTGTACAGAGGAATAAAATTATTTCATTTGAACAGAAATATTACTGTAACTTTCGACTCTGTCATTTCCGGACCAGGGTTCTTTATCTCAAATTGATATATGTGCCCTTCGCCATCTTCCCTGAAAGTTTGTAACACCACCTCGGAAACACCCTATATATATATATATATATATATATATATATATATATTGTGAATTTTATTAGTAACAACAATGTAATTTATTCGTCACAACAATAATTCCTTTCTACAATTCACCTTAACGCTCTCGTCAACAACTGGATCTTCACTCAACACAGTATTCGTTATAGCACTCCACCGACGACAATGACAATTTACTTGGACTATTACGCACAACAATGAACTGTTAATCTTAACTAATATTTACACAGTACTATTTACAAATCAGAACTATCAGTTCTCAGTTCACAGTTCTTCTATCTCAGTCACTCGAGTTCACAGTATCTCGAACCACAGACCTTCAGAGACAGTTCACTGTACTCGAACTCGGGTCCCTCCAACTGCGGTCCACTGCACTCGAACTCAGGTCCCTCCAACTGCGGTCCACTGCACTCGAACTCAGGCCTTCGGATGCTGACGCAGATGCGGACGCACACTCGAGTCGAACTCCGGCTGGCTTGCTTGCTCTGGCTTTCTCACTGACTGAATAACTGAAAACTCTGAAAACTGCCGTCGTTCCTTCGCGACCGTAATTTATAACCATAGCGACGTAACCTCGAAGTTTCCAGCCGTCTCTAGAGATGGCATTCCAGAGAAATCCAGGGCCCTCTCCTCTCTACCAGCACCAGATGCGCGCGCAATCTCGTCGCGTGACGTAATACACCCTCTCTCTTCTCTCCACCGCGCGACGTCACTCAATGTTCCGTGGAGCCTCTGCGATCTGCTTTCATGCGGGACGCTGGTCGTGAGTTCGATTCTCACGTCGCTGTCACATTCCCCCCTCCTTAGGGCTGCTCGTCCCGGGCAGTCCCTTGGTAGGATGCTAATCGGTCCAGATGCACCACCATCATCTTCCCTCGAGGTTGTCGCTGGATGCGGTACACCACGTCGTTGATCCGGGTCACCACGCGGTATGGTCCATCCCAGGCACGCTGCAGCTTTGGTGATTTCCCTTTGGTCCTGGTAGGTCGATACAGCCACACCCGGTCGCCCTCCTGGAATCCTGCAGAGTTGGCTAATCTGTCGTAGCGCACCTTCATCCTGTCGCTGGCCATCTTGAGGTGCTCTCTGGCCAGTTGGTGAACTCCATTCAACTTCTCGGTGAGTTCTGCCACATAGTCAGTCGCTGGCTGGTCGGCGCTGGGTGGCGTGCCAAACAGCAGATCACAGGGCAGGCGCAGCTCTCTCCCGAAGACCATGTTTGCCGGTGTCATCCCTGTTGTATCGTGGACCGAAGCTCTGTAGGCCAAGAGGAACAGTGGAACTCTGGCATCCCAGTCACGTTGATGGTTGGACACCACCTTCCGCAGGTGCTCCTCCACGGTTTTGATGTATCGTTCCACCATGCCGTCGGACTGTGGGTGGAGGGGAGTGGTCCTGGTTTTATGCACCCCCAGACGCTCGAGCAATTCTCCCATCAGGTTGGATTCGAAGTTGCGCCCCTGATCGCTATGCAATTCCCGGGGCACCCCGAATCGGCAGATGAAGTTGTCAAGCAGCGCGTCGGCCACCGTCGAAGCCTCTTGGTTGGGAATCGCGTACACCTCTGGCCATTTTGTGAAGTAATCCATGGCGACTAGCAGGTAGCGGTTCCCGCGATCCGTGACCGGGAACGGCCCAGCAACGTCGATGGCGATCCTCTCAAAAGGAGCTCCCACGTTGTACTGCTGCATGGCTCCCCTGCTGCGGGTCCTTGGTCCGCGACTGGCTGCACAGGTGTCGCATCTTCGGCACCATTGTTCCGTGTCGGTTCTCTGATGCAACCAATAGAATCTCTGCCTTAACTTGTCCAGCGTCCTGTTGGCTCCCAGGTGGCCTCCAGTCACTCCAGCATGAGTCTCCTCCAGCACTTCCTTCACCTTGCTCCTGGGCAGGACAAGTTGTTCTATGTGGGTCCTTCCATCGGCCGACTCCCAAATCCTCTTCAGGATACCGTCCTTGACAGTGAAGGATTCCCACTGGGCCCAGTAGCTCTTGTAAGTGGTGCTACGGTTGGCGATGTCGGCCCATACTGGTCTCTGGCCGGACTCCACATCACGTAGTAGCTGTCCAATGTTTGGGTCCTCCAGCTGTTCCCTCCTTATGGCGGCGTTATCCCATCCTGGGCTCGGCTGGGCGGCAATTGCTCGGACTTCGTGGGCGCCATCCCGCTCTTCTACTTTCAGGCAGTGTTTACAGCCATCCGGGCACGGGCGTCGTGATAAGGCATCAGCGTTGGAATGTTTCTTCCCTTGTCGGTGTTCGGAGGTGAAGTTGTACTCCTGCAGTCGTTGAACCCAACGGGCGGTCTGCCCCTCCAGATTCTTGAAGCCCAATAGCCAGGTGAGTGCAGAATGGTCTGTCCTCAGATGGAATTCCTGGCCATACAAATATTTGTGGAAGTGCTTCAGGGCTTCCACAATGGCAAGAAGTTCTCTACGCGTCACACAGTAGTTTCTCTCAGCCTTGGATAGTGTTCGGCTGAAGTAGGCAATCACCCTCTCTTGCCCGTCCTGTTCCTGAGAGAGTACTCCGCCGATGCCTACGTCGCTAGCGTCCGTGTCGAGCGTGAACTTCCTTCCAGGGATGGGATATCCCAGTACAGGAGCAGTGCAGAGCACTTCTTTCAGCGACTGGAAGGATGACTCCGCCTCGTCTGTCCACTGGAATTGTCGTTTCTCCTCGGTCAGCTGGGTTAGAGGCTTAGCGATGTTGGCGTACCCAGCTACGAACCTTCTGTAATAAGTGCAGAGGCCGAGAAAGCGGCGCAGCTCCTGCTTGTCCCTCGGTCTAGGCCATCCTCTGACGGCTTGTAGCTTCTCAGGGGTCCGTGGCCACTCCGTTGGTCCCTACTACGTGTCCCAAGTAGTTGACCTTCTTCTGGAATAGATGACATTTCTTCGGGTTCAACTTCAGTCTGGCTTGTCGCAGTCTCTCGAACACTTTCCTCAGGTTCAACAGCTGTTCGCCGAAAGTCTTGCCCACCACGATGACGTCATCAAGGTACAGCAAACAGGTGTCGTATGTCAGGCCTCTCATTACGGACTCCATTAGTCTCTGGAATGTAGCCGGGGCGTTGCAGAGGCCGAACGGCATAACGGTGAACTGCCATAATAATAATAATAATAATAATAATAATAATAATAATAATAATAATAATGTTTTATTTTCGCTGGCAGAGTTAAGGCCATAAGGCCTTCTCTTCCACTCAACCAGCCTTAATCAATACAATACATAAATTTAAATTACAAATATTTTCACTACACTTAAAAGGTTCTCCAGCAATAATCTTCACTACACATTTATTTAAATTTAGATAAATCTATAAGGTAAAGTAGTAACTTAATTTATGAGCTAATTTAATTCAATGAATTATAATTAATTTAATATTTGAGATAGCTAGTAAAATGATGAAAATTAATTTAATATAAGCTTACTAGGACTATGTTACAGGGAGAATATATATATTTCTATTTCTATAATGAGAATATTAATGTAATTGTCATTAGAGGTTTTGTAAATCTATTTAGAGAAATTAAAGATAATAATAATAAGAATGGACAGATGTTAGATTCATTATAAGTAACAAATATTAATCAGCAATTCATCTGTTAAGTAAGAATTTATGTAATTTTGACCTAAATGAAGCTATTGTCCAACAACCCCTTATATCACTCGGAAGCGAGTTCCAATTTCTAGCAACTGAAACTGTATAGGATGAAGAATATAAAGATGTCTTGTGGTAGGGTATAATGAGTAAATTGTTATAACGAGATCTTGTACTTAGCTGATGATATGCGGATAAATTTTGAAAACGAGAAGCCAAATATATTGGGGTAGCGGTGCGCAGAATTTGAAACAAGAGAACAAGGGAATGCAGAGCTCGTCGATCGCTTAGCCTTAGCCAAGACAGAGTTTGGAAAGACGGGGAAACATGATCATACTTACGAATATTACAAATATAACGGACGCACGCATTATGCACACGTTGTAGCCTGTTGCTCAAATTTGCATTTAGGTTACTTAATATAATATCGCAGTAGTCAAAGTGTGGCATCACGAGTGTTTGTGCCATAGTCCCTGGCCTGTAGAGAATGCCGTTTTCTCCTTGTCCTCGGGATGTAGCGCCACCTGCCAGTATCCTGACTTGAGATCCAACGTCGAGAACCACTCTGCTCCGGCCAGGGTGTCCAAGGTGTCGTCAATTCGTGGGAGGGGAAAGCAGTCTTTCCTGGTGACGTCATTCAGTCTTCTGTAGTCCACGCAGAAACGCAGGTCCCCATTCTTCTTCTTCACCAGCACTACAGGTGATGACCAAGGGCTGTCGGATTCCTCGATGACCCCTCTTGCTTTCATGCCCTCCAGTTGGCTGTCAATCTCCCTCTGTTTAGCTAGAGGGACGCGTCGAGGAGGTTGTCTGATTGGGCGAGCATTTCCGGTGTCAATGCGGTGCTGAACTTTCTCCGTTCTCCCGTAGTCGTTTTCAGACAGACTGAACACGTCCTGAAACTCTGTCAGTAGATCGTGGACTTGTCTTCTTTCTCTTTTGCTTAAATTCGCCGGCAATTCTCGAGCCAGCTCTTTCAGTGATGGGTCTAAATCTGGACGTGGTCGGTGACACTCCTCGTTTTCTGCCAGCGACGTCACAGACACCACCGGCTCGACGTTACCTAGTACAGTTCCACTAGGCACCTCCTTGTCCCGATTGGTGACATTCAGGACCCTCACCGGTACCACCTTCTGATTCGGGAGTAGGGATTTGGCCACATAAACCCCATCTATCGGAGTTGTTTGCGAATCGAGGAGCAGGTTTCTCTTAGGTTGTCCGTCCAGTCTTGCCGTCACCACCATCTCGCAGCCTGCTGGGATTGTCACTTGATTCTCCAAGGTGAGTCTGCTGGCCATGGGTTGGTCTTCGACGTCCCTCAGGAACACTTCATCCTGACCAAAACGGAGGATACGGCGCCGGACGTCCACCGTTGCATCGAAGATCCGCATGGCGTCGAGTCCCAGGATGACGTCTTCAGTGATGTTGGCGACGAACACCCACATCTCCAGTCTCCTCTTTCCCAAGGTCAAGTCCAGGAAAACCTCTTTTTGGATGGGCAGGTTCTCGCCTGAGGCAGTACGTAGCTCATACCGGCGCAGCGGCGTCTTCCCAGGTAGGCCACGCACGACTTCCGGTCTGGCGATAGTGAGCGACGCCCCGGTGTCTACCAGTACTCTGCATGGGCGGCCTCTTATCCATCCGTCAGCAATCAGCCCATCGTCGCATCTTCTGTTAACCGTCTTCAAGATCAGCCGAGGGGATGGTGATGACGGCGCCGACGTGCCCCTCATCGCATCGGCCCCTTTTAGTTTTCCTGTTTGTGACCAGATCGGTCACAGTCCCTCCTCAGGTGTCCAGGCTCGCCGCAGGACCAGCAGGTGGGCACTCCTCGTCTTCGTCGCTCGGGTGATTTCGGTTGACGTTCCTCGACGTCGGCCGCCGCGACGCTCCTAATCCGGTGCGATGCCGAGACGTTCGCCGTCAACTTGGCTGCCTCCATCCTGAGGGCCGCCGCCAGAGCTGCATTGATGGTGCGATGCTCTGCCAAGAGTAGCTGTTGCTTTATTTCTGGGTCTCGAACTCCGCTGCCGAAGGTGTAGGCCGCCTCTCCAGCGATGAAGTCATTAGGTAGGCCCCTGAGCGCCTTATGGGCCAGTTGTTCCACCGCCATCGCGAATTCTTGCAGGGACTCGCCTGACTGTTGGACCCTCGTTTTTAGTTGGGTCCTAAATGCTGCAGCAAGTTGATGGTCACCATAACGTCCCTCCAGGGCCGCCATTATCTCAGCGGCTGTCCCATCTTCTGGAACGCTGTGAAGAATCTCCGACGCCTGTCCTTGAAGCGCGGTCAGCAACTGAGTAGTCTTCTCCGCTGGGGTCCAGCCATTATGTGCTGCGGTGGCCTCGAACTGGCGACGGAATATCGCCCAAGACGTCGTACCGTCGAACTTCGGCGTCTTGACGTTGTGATGTCTGGCTGAAGGCGATGATTCCGCAGGGCCACTATATGGAGTCCTCAACTCTGTGGCCGCTTCTTGCATGGCACGTCGAACTTCCTCGGCAACTATCTGTTTATGTTCTCTAGCCTGGCGATCCACCAACGCGAGAATGTGCTTGTTTTCTTCAGCATGTCGGTCCATCACCTCACTCGTCTGCTCTTGACGACGCTCGAGATCGCGGATTTTTCCGTCGAAATGGTCTACCTCCTGTCTCAACTCGGCTACTGTCTCGTTTATAGTCGTAAAATTCTGGTTTAATTTATCCAGATCGGCCTTAAGTTCGTCTTTCACAATGGCGACAATTCCATCTACGTGGGCCGAAACACTTTCGATTTGTGTAGTGACGTCATCTTTCACTCCGCTTATGTCACTTTTCATCTCTGTTTTCACTTCACTTATGTCGCCCTTCACTTCACTTATGTCGCTTTTCATCTCCGTTTTCACATCACTTATGTCGTTCTTAACCTCACTGATGTGCTTGTTCATGTTATCTTTTACTTCACTAATGTGCATGTTCATTTCTGCTTTCATTTCTGCAATGGCTTGCAGGATCTGCTGTAGGTTCTCCATTGTCGATAATGTCCCGATTCTGACACCAGTGTGAATTTTATTAGTAACAACAATGTAATTTATTCGTCACAACAATAATTCCTTTCTACAATTCACCTTAACGCTCTCGTCAACAATTGGATCTTCACTCAACACAGTATTCGTTATAGCACTCCACCGACGACAATGACAATTTACTTGGACTATTACGCACAACAATGAACTGTTAATCTTAACTAATATTTACACAGTACTATTTACAAATCAGAACTATCAGTTCTCAGTTCACAGTTCTTCTATCTCAGTCACTCGAGTTCACAGTATCTCGAACCACAGACCTTCAGAGACAGTTCACTGTACTCGAACTCGGGTCCCTCCAACTGCGGTCCACTGCACTCGAACTCAGGTCCCTCCAACTGCGGTCCACTGCACTCGAACTCAGGCCTTCGGATGCTGACGCAGATGCGGACGCACACTCGAGTCGAACTCCGGCTGGCTTGCTTGCTCTGGCTTTCTCACTGACTGAATAACTGAAAACTCTGAAAACTGCCGTCGTTCCTTCGCGACCGTAATTTATAACCATAGCGACGTAACCTCGAAGTTTCCAGCCGTCTCTAGAGATGGCATTCCAGAGAAATCCAGGGCCCTCTCCTCTTTACCAGCACCAGATGCGCGCGCAATCTCGTCGCGTGACGTAATACACCCTCTCTCTTCTCTCCACCGCGCGACGTCACTCAATGTTCCGTGGAGCCTCTGCGATCTGCTTTCATGCGGGACGCTGGTCGTGAGTTCGATTCTCACGTCGCTGTCACAATATATATAATTTGTAATGGTTACCGCCAAAAAAAACAAAAGATATTTATGTGTCTGCCTTAGTAGAGGACCATTTGAAAATAAATTAATGAATAAATAAATAAATAAATAAATGTTTTTTTTTTCCAAAGACTGTAATACTAGGTCAAAGTTATCAAGATTTTGAGACTAATCAGAGAACGTTATGCTCTGTAGCTATTCGGCTACGGTGTTGAAGTCCTCCATGTTGTAGAGGTGACTGCACATAGCTTTCTTTCTTCAAAGTCGAGTTGCAAAGGCAACCAAATTCGCGTAATGGAGGGCGCGGCGGAGACGTTATACCCCTGATAAAAGCACGCACGCACGCACGCACACACACAGACACACAGACACACAGAGACACAGACACAGACACAGACACACCAGATTGGCCATTCTCATGTCATGAAATGACAACATAAAATGAGAATAACCACCAGAACCTTCACCGTCGAATAGGCATTTTTGGTAACGTCCACTAGATGGAAGTACAGTTGCTCCATGTAATTTCATAACAGTTATAACGTGACTTCTTTTGCAGTCGCTGGATGGCAGCATAGTGAAATTGATGAAGCAATTGCCTTGAAAGTCCATTAGACTGATCAACAGGGAACGGATTTATATGGACTAAAAATATATGAAATATGTAAATATATATGTAGTTATTTTTACCAAAATATGGAATTAAATATGGATTTTTACCAAAATATGGAATTAAATATGGACTTAAAATTATAAAAAAATGACTATGTACGTTAAATATTGGTACATTTTAATCAAACTAAACAAAAAATATAATGGACGTACCTTATCTTCCAATGTAGTTTCAACAAAACACAATTTTTATTGTCTGTTACCATAACAATAGGTTACAAACATTTCTTTCAAGTGCTGAAAAGTGAATCTTCTTCTATTGTCTCTGAGGATAGATTTATACTGACTAAAAGAGCGTTCGACGTCACAAGAAGTAACTGGTACATAATTCAATTTCACAATGTCTGCTGGGGATAAGTCCAAGTTAATCTTCACTGTTGATTCACTACTCATCACAGCAACAACCTTTTGTAGTTCTTCATATCCAGGGTTTTTTGAAAGTACAGTGTCCACCTTAGCTCTTACTGCATCTGCAACTTTACCTCTACCACGATTCAGTTGTTCCACAGTACTATTTATAATTTCAAAACTTTCAGATAGTGAAAGGTGCCTATTTTGGAGACTTTTGAGCGTTTTTATGATGCATGAAAATGTATGCTGAATGTGAGCTAAGTCATTCTTCACACTTATGTCACAGGTAACTGTTTTCGCAGTATCAATTGAGACTGCATCTTCAGAGTCCAATGCAAGGAGAACATTGTTAATAGAGTCTATATGTTCGGCATAATATTCAACTGCTTCTAGCCATGTACCCCATCTAGTTAAAATTGGCTTTGGTGGCAATGGAATTTCAGGGTACATTTCTTTCAACACGTTAACTCTACTGGGAGCTTTGAGAAATACTTTTTTCACTGATGAAATCAACAAATCTACTTTAGGGAAATTGTCTCTGACCACTTCTGCCACACGATGAAATGCATGCGCCACACAAGTAAAATGAGTCAATTTAGGATATACAACAGATAATGCTTGTCCAGCTTTGACCATATAAGGGGCAGCATCGCTAATAAAGAATAACACATTATCGTACATAATACCCTTTGGCCACAGGATACCCATAGCTTCGTTGAACAGTTTAACTATAGTTTTGTTATTGCACTTTTCTAGAACATCACAATGTAAAAGAATTCGTTCAGAATATTGTTCACTTAACAAACCGATAACTACATTACCAACAAGTCTACCTTCTTTGTCGGGAGTCTCATCAATGGAAACCCAAATTGAACTATCTTTAATTTCATCTCTTATCTTCTGTATTGTCTCATCGTAGATGGATGGAGCATACGTCTTCCTAAGTGTTGACTCATCCGGGATTGTATGTTGAGTATATTTTTCAAGGAATTCCCTGAAGACCTTATTCTTTAGTTTGTAGAGAGGAATATCAGCAGAGATGAGAGAACGGCACAGGTCGATGTTAAACTCAGATCTTACATTCGATGTTGTTGGTTGTGTTAAAAACAATTGTCTCTGCTTGGAATTTAGTTGTTTGTTGGCCTGATGTTTACTAGTTGTAATGTGTTGTTGCACCAGGAACTTTTGTGTAGATGATACTGCACACTGACACAAATTACAAAATAATATTTTATTGTCAGTTGATAAACCATCTTCTTTAAATTCTGAAATGTAACTTGTTAGTTTTGATTTTAAATTGACTGAATGACGTACTTTTGGCATATTTACCGTCTTTATAGTATGATTTACAAAACTGAACCTATGTGTACTCTGACTGGCATTTAACTGTTGAGCTGCACAACTGAAGTCTGTTAAAAATTTTAAATTAAATTAATACAGTTTTGTAACTTACTTTCCCATTGTTGATAGGACTGCTAATTTTCAAATAACTCTGATGTTAAAGGGATTACTGAACATGTGTTTAAATCTCTATTGTTGAAATGTATTTTTAAAAGTTAATGGAATTTTGTTTTGTTTTATTGTTAAACCTAATATAATATGGACTGTTTTATATGAAATATGGAAAATATATGGAAATTAACGAAAATATGTACTAAACTCTAAAATATGGAAAAATATGGAAAATAAAAGTAGGATTTTTCAACCCTACACATTGTGAAACATAAAGATAATGCAAAATATAAATTATATTAGCTTTATAAGTAAATATGTATTTACATATAAATCCTTTCCCTGCTGATCAATATGTGGTCAAGGGTTAAGGATAAATTCATTAATGTATTATTGCTTCCTAAATCTTCTTTTTTTAGCTATAAATGTGCCCCATAGATTTATTTTATTGTTACATTATTTGTTTATAGAAATTACTGTATTTATTTAACCTTCTGAAATTTTTTTTTTCCAAAAAATCGAGATCTAGCGAAATCACTCTCTCGCACCAGACAACTATATTCATCCCATTTCGTAAAAATCTTTAAATACGTTTTCAAACTAAAATTTACAAATATAGAATATCTGATACTACTGAACTACTACCAAAGGATTTCTTTAAGGTTATACACTCTCTAAACAGGTTCCTTCACGTCTAACTAACTCTGTCTATCTGCCACGCAACCATGAGAAGAGCTTTTATCAAGTACTAGCCTCGGGCAAGATGGACCTGGAGTATCGTGTGGGTAGGATCGATTCTCCCTAAGGCGAAGCTGTCCCGAAGGAGTCTTCGCCCACCATCCATTATTAAATTATATAACATCAAATAGAATAGGGTGTACAGCGGTAGTTTAATCGAGTGATGGCTTATCACAAGAGACTTGAAGTCCACTTCTGGCATTTGTGATGACTGTGCACCAAATTTCTAGCGGGAACGTGGGCTTTTCTTCATGTTGTCACTTCCTAATTGAATAGTACACGGTGTAATAACACATTATGCGTTTATATTTATTGATGAATCGTTGAAAGAGTCACATTGTTTCTGGTTTTCGAGAATAAAAAATTCTTTGAACAAATTCTGATAGTCGTTAGCAAGGTAACTGCACATATTTTAATTTAGTTTTTATGTTTGCAGAAGACCAGGGAACTTTAGCCGATGTTTAAGAAATTTAGTACAGAATTGAACGTTTATAGTGTTTTAGTAAAAAAACAATCGGTTATGGATCAAAGTGGTACAATCATTTCCAGAGAATGAATGAAAAAAAGAACATCGCCCAAGGGATAACATACAAAGCTAGAGGTCGTGGAAGCCAAGGAATCTCTTTAAAAGATCTAGTGACCAATTGAATCGCACTTTTTAGAAAGGAACTAAATCAAAATGTTCTATTTTTCAGGAGAGCAAAAGAACTTACTTTCATGAATAAATACCAGTGTACCAGTGCCGCAATATAAACATCAACTCGATGTTAGAGATACAGGGAAAAGTTTGTTTCAGTTCCTTCCTTTGTTTATCTTTGCGTCTTGGAAGTATTAATCATTTCATCAGAAGAAATAAAAATGACAAATTTTGTCTTAGTTCCTTTCTAAAAAGCGCGATTCAATTATATCCTAACTGTATTTGGAGTCGGAACAGACTTTTAAATGGTGGTGGTGATTACATTATTATTATTATTATTATTATTATTATTATTATTATTATTATTATTATTATTATTATTATTATTAGGCCTATTATTATTTGGCCTATTATTATTAGTCTATTATTATTAATTTAAATTTAAATTATGGTTTATTTAACGACGCTCGCAACTGAAGAGGTTATATATACTTCTGAATGGTTTATTCTCTATTTGTATTATTCTTTTACCTTCAAACTAAAGAAAAACTTATTTTTCAAACAAATTTAAATTAGTGTAACTCTGAAAATATTGAGAATAGGAACTATGTTTATGTGGCATTTTTTGCTCAAAATGTCTTCAGAAATAAGCTCCATAAAGGACTGTAAATCCTCGTGAATCATATTGATCATATGAGGAGACAAAGAGGAAGGCAGAAAATAGGAAAGAAGGGGAAAGCTGGATTTGCCCTTGGGCAGAACAATGAATGAATGAATGAATCCTTATAAATAAATGCATAAGGCTTCATTGCATTGTGTATATTTTATTTAAAATTTTAAAGTACTATACTGACCTCCCAAGCCAAAAGGGCGTATCTCAGAACTTGAATATTTTTCAGTATTGAGGATTCAGTGAATGATCAAAGCGCGCCTACTTTTAAAGTTATTTTATTGGAATTTTCGGCATATTCATTATTGAAATGTATTCAAAATATGTAGAATATAATTTTTAGACTTTAGCTTACATTTTTATGCACAATTTGAGATACGCCTAATTTGCTAAGTATTAATATTAATTGTTAAAGATACTGATATGCTTAGCAAATTAGGCATATCTCATATTGTACATAAGAAACCAGTAAGTGAATTTAATTCTGGTTTATTTTATTAATTATTTTTTGATTTTATTAAATTACAACACATACTGCATAGCAGTATTGCAAAAAATACTGCAATCTAAGACAAATATTACCTAGAAAATTAGTGAAGAGACAGGAATTCATTTGCCAATCATTCTGTTAATATATTAATGATACAAAGATACAACATTGAAGTTGAAAATAAATGTTTGGTTATATTTACTAAGGTACACTGTTCACTAAATACTTCTACGTATATTACTGAGGTAAATAAATTAACTAAAAAATAACAAGACACTGAAAAGTTAGTTTATACCAAATAATTGATACTTGAACACAATAAAATTTTAGTCATCATTTACTGGAAGATTCTCCCAAAATGTCAGTCTGTTTTTCATTATTCCACCCAAATTGCGAATTATGGTATTCTTTTTTCAAGCAGGGAATCCAAGGGGTTTTCGTTGCTGGTCAGGACGTGGTAACTGTTCCTTTCTTTAGTTTACTTTTCCAGTCAGGAAATTTATGTTCAATGATGTACCATCAAAATCATTTTTGTACTACATAACTTACTGTATGATTCTCTGGAAACCGTTATTTCAACCATATCATGCAGACAGGTTCTTGGATGAATCAGGTTCAATTTATATTGTGATGAGTAGTCAGACCAAATGAAAAAATACTGAAGCTCCATTGGCAGTACCTCAGTCTGGTAAGATGCTGCTTTTACTGCATCTACAAAGTTTGCAAAATCATATATTTTATATCCACATTTTTTCACTGACTGTTCTACTTTGTGATGAAAGGATCAGCAGCCTGGTTCAAAGTATCTTATCAAAATTTCATCAGCACTTACATCATTTGAATTCACAATGTAAATCAAAAATGAAAATAATGTCCAGTTTTTGTTCTGGGCCGTGCAGTTGTCCAACCATAGAGTAATTTTTTTAATAATCTCTCTTGTACTTGAAAAAAACTGTATAAAGTGCTTACGATTTCTTCTTTGCTTCTTTTAAAGAGAGCCTCGTGCCAGAAAGCTGCAAACGGCTTGCACATTTTTTTTGTTTTCTCCCAACAGGAACGAAGCTCCCATGTAGAGAGCCAAACACTTGTGAATATAGCTACCTTAAATGTATCCAGTCTTGGCAACAAGATAACTTTTTGAAGATCTGCACAATAAATTATTTTGTTAACCTCTTCAATTTTTTCAGCATCTTCTCTGTATTTGGCCCGAGATTTTGTTACTCTCTCAATATGTGTTTTCCACATTTTACAAGTTTAAAAATTAGTGTCCAAATTTTCTTTTATGTGGCTATTATTATACACATTGAAGATTTCACAATTTTCACATTCCTCATGCCCCAGTTTAGCAAAAGATATGTCCACTTCACTGGCTACCATTCGGTACTTTTCATATAAACATTTGTAATTAACATTATGAGTAATAAAATCACGATGGATGGCAGTCAGAGTTATATCACTTGGCAAATAAAGACAATTAGGTGCATGTTCCCTCCGGTAATGTACTAATGTGATATGGTAGGATTAAATGAATTTATGTGTCTACGAATAATTTCATTGTCCATTTTTTTGTCTCTAAAATATTTGTGCATATAAACTATCAGTCCAATAGTGATAACAATAAATATTATTTTACTTATGTGGTGATTATAATGGTGTTTCTAAAATAAGATTGAGCAGAATCAATATTCTGCGCCTTGAATACATAACAAGCAAATGAAAATTGTGACATGTTTTCAATAATAAGCTAGAAAAATTAATCGCAACACACCTTGCATATTAATTTTCATGATCAGCAATGAAATAATTATAAGAACTATGTTTAAAGGATGGGAAATAAGCATTCGGTTAGTGGCGATTACATTGCTGAGAACGGATTAAAACACGAAGGACTTGTTACTAATGCAGTTACGTCTAATTTGACTAGAATGACAAATAGGAAATACTAAGCGAAAAGAACGTATGTCTGAGAAACGGCCATTTTGCTTAGAAAAATGAACTTCCGCCAAATTCGCTTAGGAATTTATATTAATTTTGAGATACGACTTTCATTAAATCACATTTTAAAGGCACAATTCATTGAGAAACGGCCATTTCCTTTAGGAAATAAATATATTAGCATCTGAACTCTCCAATTATGTCAAAAACTGATTTTCAGAAAATCCTTGAGATACGCCCTTTTGGCTTGGGAGGGCAGTATAGGCGTATTAGAACTATGCAAGACGAAAGAAATGAATACTGATTTGTCTTCAAAAACCATCCTAGGATGGAGTAGCTGATTAAGCTCACACATGGTGTAGAAAGAATCTCTGATAATCGCAGATGAGAGGTAAGTTGAATTCTACAGCTGGCTTCGCGAGAGTTACTTTTATTAAAATGTATTTCAGCGTGCTCTGTACATCGCGGCTTGAGTGACAGCTGAGTGATTCGTTCTGACAGACTCCGTATACTCGTCATTCACCAGCAGAGAGAAAGGATTAGTGCCTCTGCATTCGTAACTTTCAATAAATTGTGTATACTAGAACGAAGAGAAACTGTAGCTAGTATGCCTAGCTGAGTTTCAGGATGGAAATCCATTTTCAGGACAGTAGTCATCCTTCTGATGAATAATTAAGAGATCGCCATTACATCCGCGAGTGTAATCAAACTCAGCTAGCGGCTTTGTAATTTATTTTTAAGGACGGTAAAAATCTCAACATGGCTTATTGCGGAAGAGCAGCATTGCCACTAACCAAATATCACTTATTCAGAACACGTTAAAAAACTGGAATTTACACATCATATTATTCTCTCGGAGAGAGGAAAACACCGAATAATATTTCCATACCAAATAAAGTAGAGCGTCTCGTTTAGGCACAGTGAAAACGTAAACGAAGTGCAGGTAACGTGTGGGGGAGGGGGGGCGAGCCGTACGATAAACATGAGGGATGCACAAGGTTTTAGTTTCGGTATGGCATAGTTGCGCCCCGCGGTCAATCGGGAGGCCTAGGCATGGCATAGTTGCCTCCCGAAGAAATCAGGTAGCAGAATGGACATGGCATAGTTGCACCTCGATGGACATAGTACACAAAATAAATAAAGTACTTAAAATATTATAATGGTAGCTGCATTGAAATCAGGTAGGCCTTGCATACGATCAATTTTGCTATTTAAAATAACACTTTTTTTTATCGATCACACACAATAAATGAACTGCATTTTTTGTTCGTACACCGATATCTTAACCGTACGGTACAGGGTTTCGAAAATTGAAACTTGGAACCATTTTGAATTGTTAACGCTTTACCCTTTTCACCAAACTTAACATTCATTTTAAATTAACCTCACTATACGCCACAGACGGTGTGAAAATCACTAATAAAATGTCGAAACTGCTAAGGCCCCATATTCCAACGACTCACTCATTTGAGTATGTCAGTTAGTAAAGTACTGCCAACGTCATGGTTTTTTTTTAATTCGGTTATTTTACGACGCTGTATCAACATCTAGGTTATTTAGAGTCTGAATGATATGAAAGTGATAATGCCGGTGAAATGAGTCCGGGGTCCAGCACCGAAAGTTACCCGGCATTCGCTCGTATTGGGTTGAGGTAAAACCCCGGAAAAAACCTCAACCAGGTAACTTGCCCCGACCGGGATTCGAACCCGAGCCATCTGGTTTCGCAGCCAGACGCGCTTACCGTTACTCCACAGGTGTGGACTTCATGGTGTTCATTTTTACGGTAAGCTATCGATAATCACTGCATGAACAGTAGAAAAATAGTTAATAAAGTACTGCCAACTTCATGATGTTCATTTTTATGGTAGGCTATCGATAATAATCGCTGCATGAACAGTAGAAAAACAGTTAATAAAGTATTGCCAACCTCATGATGTTCATTTTTACGGTAGGCTATCGATAATCGCTGCATAAACAGTAGAAAAACAGTTAATAAAGAAATGCCAACTTCATGGTGTTCATTTTAATAAATATTAAACCGAATAAGAAATCAATAAGGTTGGTTGATTACGAGGCTCGAGTTTCCGTAATGTCTTTTTCTCTACCTATTTCATCGGGGCGCAACTATGCCATCCCCTTTCCTCTACCTGATGGGAACGGGGCGCAACTATGCCCACAAAACAGGCATCATTTTTTATCTGCTGCATCTTACCTGGCCGTGGGGCACAACTATGCCCTGTCCTTTAGTTTTCTTCAGTCTTTCGTCCCCTGTCCCGAGAAAACTATGTCACGTTTTTTTTTTTAAATGGCATCCCCTTTACTTAAATTATTGTTGAAATATTTCTTTTTCTTTTAATTTATTTAACGATCACGTGTAACATTGATTAATTCTATATTGTTTCCATGAGATATCACCGTAATGATTTCAATAAAAGCCATGTTAATCACAAAATGTCATTTCAAAAATGTCTTTCATGGAATTCTATAGTTTCCTGAAGGAAAGGCCAACACTTCTATAACATATGCATTCATCAAAGAAATATGATGCTGATTGTACAGTTCATCTTCATGGAGAATGTTAAAATAGTTAAAAGATGAGGCAAGCAATTTTTTTATGAAAGAAGTTGAGAATACAGTGACTTGGATATAATGTAAGATCCAATTAACCTGAAGTATTTTTAAACAGTTAAGTTAAGCTAATTATCCCAGACTACTTGCAATATAAAAATATGATTTACAATGACTTAAGCCAAGTATCCATGCTATTTTATTATGTATTATTATTAGGCCTATAGTCTAGTTATTGTAAACACTGTAGTATTTATTACTTTAAAATAAATAAAACTGGACCTCATTGCTCACTGACATTATATAAACACAAATAATAATGAATGTTTAGATAAAAAGTTGGTTCATGTCACCTTTAATAAGTGTCCGGTTTTTTTATTTTGTAAATCTGGTCACCCTATTTTAGTTACAACATTTAATTTTATCGCTTCCGTAGCATTTGTTTGTTTTTATCACTACTCTAGCATTTGTTTCTTTGTTTGCCAACATTTCAAACTGCACTGGTCTGGACGTCAAAAAACAAAAAAAAACCACTCCAGTCGATGCACAGCAGTTTCAAATATGACTCGCATTGGCATTCAAGAACAAGAATTAATAAAGATCACTGGTCATAGCAATGCATCTTCCCTGAAACCCTGTTTACAAATAAATAAAGAGCACCATTCGGGAATCCTGAATAAGTTGAATACACCATGTACATCAACGTGTTCTACTTCTTTTACGCACGCTTCCAATATAACATCAACTGAACCACCAACCACTAAAATATTCAAATTTGAAAATTGTACTTTCAATAATTGTTCCTTTTAAAATTGTTCATGTTTATTTTTATTTCATCATCCTTAATTATTAAAACTTTTCTTGTTTATTACATCATCCCTAATTAAAACTTTTCTAACACTTGTTTATATTATTTAGGTTATGTTATAGCTTCTGCTGTATGATATTATGGTTAGTCACGTATCAGAGATTGTTCAATACTGAGATTTATTGAAAATCATCTGTCAAGTGAGTTGATTACTGGGATCCGGATAATTGAAGTGGAATGCAACTGTTTTAATAAAAATTAAACTGAATCGACAAAGCCTTCTTGACTAGTAACCGTCCACAGAGTTCAATGAAGATTCTATAGTTGGCACAACTGATAACAAGAAAACAGGTAATCATACCACACTACTGCCACCTAGCGTAATATTTGTAATTTTAAGATGGTACAGTAATACATTTGAAGACAGTTTTCGTAAATCAATTAATATTTTATTTTATTGGAGTATTTGGGTACTTCTCATCTTTATATACTTTCTTCTAATCGTGTAATAGTCAATTAAATCCCACTCGAGTTTTGATTTTATCTAGATAAATGAAAACCTATAGTGAGATTACTGTTGACTATTTCGTTTATATGACGTCATTCCATTTTCGACCAATGAAGTGTAATGAAATTTTGAATTCCAATTAATCATAGTCAGACATCACGATAATTATTTGCAGCTATATTTATCGCTATCAATTTATCGCATGGTCGTTCTTATGTTTAGACAGTGTCGCCAACTGTTTCCCCGCAAATCGATGAGCATGAACCCATTAATATGCATGTACATGGTTAAACTTTTCTTTCAACTTTACGCATTCAAGCAATGAATACAATATTGATATTTAATTTTAATTAATATATTTACGCAGTGAAGACGATGTTTAAAACGGCTCACCATGTAGACACAAAATCTTCATGCATCTTAATTGAACGTACGTTTGAAACTTGATTCTTTCAATATTCTTCCCAGATTGTATGCGTACGCGTATCGAAGATTGAACTGTGTAGGTGCAGCTTTAGTTCCTATACACACTACAGCGAGAATGTGTTTGTCGAATAATGGAAAATGCTTTCCTGTAGCACGGAGTAACGGTCGAAATAAGGTATAATTGACATAAATCCCGCTCCCACAGTTAACCTAACCAAATTTAGCATATAAAATTTGTATTACGTGAATGAAATTAAACAATTAATAGAAAGTCAGATGTTCAAGTTTATGTAACATCAGCGCATATCAAACCCAAAGACCTTGTATAGTAGGCCTATTATATACAAGGTCTTTGATCAAACTGCCTTCCGTATGGCGTAATAAAATTTGTGTTTTTAATTACCTGTACAGAGATGGTGTATCAACATGTCTCGCTGTAGTGTGAATACATAAACATTGCCAGCTGTTTCCACACATATTACATAGTTCATGATTCTCGATGTAGTGTATAATGTAACGGTGAAGTACTAAATAAAGTGCGAAATCTTACTTCCACGTCTACATCTTCATCTTCTAATTCCATGTCCATTGTAGCCTATCTGAATAAAATTACACTCCTTCATCCAGATTTGATAATTGCTTTTTCAGCAATTCATTTAATTAAAGTTACTTAATTAAGGTTACTTGCAATTATATTATAAAATGTTTAAATTAAATTATGATTTCAGCAGATAATGAAAATATATTTCTGTTACAATAATAAGTGAAACGCGCAGTACATGTAATTAACACTGTTAAACCTGTATTTCGCTTTTCGCAATTGGCATTACTGAATAACGTCCAATTTCTTTATTGCAGTAATCGATATTCATCTATTTCAACTTCACAATGTCTGAATAATTTACGTATTTGTAAATATACATTTATTAACATTTTGTGAGCGAATTTTAGGGATATATTATTTTTATTTTTATTTTATTCACGAAATAGTCCTAATAAATGTCACTCGAGGTCTGAGATTTCCCAGATAAATCCACTCGCTTCGCCCGTGGGTTTATCAGGTAATCTCAAACCTCTCGTGGCAGTACTACAGATAATAGTACATTATGCAACAAGTCTATAATGGTAGTAATTAAGACGCGAGTATGTATGTTTATGAAACGAGCGCAAGCGAGTTTCATAATTTTCATACCAGCGTCTTAATTACCATTATAGGCAAGTTTCATACGACTTTTTATGCTCGACCATATTTATAACTTTAAATTATTCATCCTATTCATGTTATGGTTATGTAAGTAAAGAGCGGAACTGACCTTCTAAATTGTGAGATGTGCGCAGACGTGAAAGTATTGATTTTTTCCCTAGGGACGAATGTCATTGACCTTGATATAATCTAACATGAACATTAATATTGATATAACCTGGAAATTGATTTAGAATTGAAAAACGAGATGACAAATTGAATTTATTTGAATATTATTTACAATTAATGCGAACTATTATAGTAACAGAACATAACCTTCTGCAACAGTATTGGATTTCCAGCCTCAGTGACGTTTCGCTAATTGTCTTTCGATTGCATATCCGAGAATAATCGATATTTGCGGTTTTATAATGGTACAATGGTGATTTCTCATTTGCTGAACAACTGAACTATAATGAATAGGTGTACTTTAATGAGGTGCATTAAAGGGCTACTACCAGGTGTATAATTACTATATTTCGGCATGGTCGAGCATAAAATAACATAAGCACACACGCTGTCACTATAGGACGGGAATACAGCTCCATTTTTTCCCCTGGGCTCGAATCCAGGGCAATAGGATATACAGTATAACTAGTTGCACTTCAATTTCACTTTGAATGGAGGACCTAGAAAATTACGTCCTTCAAAATCCATGATCTATTATTAAACTGTTATAGTCCTTTAGTCTTTCTCGGAAGGAAAATAAGAACAGGAGAAATAGATAAGAAATAACATTAGCAGAATGAGAACTTGAGAAGCGAATTACAAGTTTTGCAGTGTCAGGTGGAATATATTTTGAGACAGAGGGTAACATTGATCTGCCTGGTTAGTTATAGGTATTACAGATTGATAGTCATTCAGCATAAAAGGATAAACCTTAATAACTTTAATGCCAATTAACTAGCTATAGGAAATCAATAAACGAATACGAGAGGAAAAGAGATAGAATTCTGAGCAGAATATAATACCAAAATGTTGTATCTGATATTAATGGATATTATGAACAATTGTAGGCGCAAAAACAGGAGTGTGAATTAATTTCTGACGCGTCTTTAGTACTGGAGACCTGAAACCGAGGTATTATAACCGTTACGTGTTCTGTTGCTATACAGGGTGATTCACGAGGAGTTACCGCCACTTACGGAACTTAGTGCAAATTAAATAAAACATATTACAAATTTGTTGCCTAACAAGACTATGAATATGTTAGGAGAAAGTCCACAAACGATTAGGGAAAACACGGAAATTTTATTTGAAGCAAGTAAAGAGATAGGTTTGGAAGTAAATCCCGAAAAGACAAAATATATAATTATGTCTCGTGACCAGAATATTGTACGAAATGGAAGCATAAAAATTGGAGATTTATCCTTCGAAGAGGTGGAAAAATTAAAAAATCTTGGAGCAGCAGTAACAAATATAAATGACACTCGAGAGAAAATTGAATGCAGGATAAATATGGGAAATGCGTGTTATTATTCGTTTGAGAAGCTTTTGTCATCCAGTCTACTCTCAAAAAACGAAAAAATTTATAACATACTTATATTACGGTTACTCTGTATGGTTGTGAAACTTGGACTCTCACTTTGAGAGAGGAACAGAGATTAAGGGTGTCTGAGAATAAGGCTCTTAGGAAAATATTTGGGACTAAAAGGGATGAAGTTACAGGAGAATGGAGAAAGTTACATACACTACGCAGAACTAAATGCACTGTATTCTTTACCTGACATAATTAGGAACATTTAATCCAAACGTTTGAGATGGACAGGGCATGTATACCTCATTTTATTTCAAGGAGTGCAGTTCGGTGGCTCCTTTGAACACCCACTTACAGATTTATGACTTCCTACACAAACAATTCTGACAATTCCATCCTGTCCCCTAGTCCCAACATTGCACAGTTGTCACAATCCTGATGACCTTCGAAATTATGCAGCGAAACTGACGGGATTCTTGGAATTCGGAAAAGATGCGGCAACTCTGCCTCCACGTGGATTTGACGGGCACCTGTCAATTCTTCTGAACGAGGGTTGTGATTGGTCACTAACAAGAGAAGACAAGATTTCCGTCACAGTAAGGAAGACATTTATTTATGACAACCAATTAGTAGGGGGCAGTAGAAGGTCTGTCGGCAAAGTCCTTTCTATGAAACTGCACTCCATGAGAAAAAAAATAGAGTATAGCATGTATGGGCGAATCCAGAAATGCATATAGAGTGTTAGTTGGGAGGCCGGAGGGAAAAAGACCTTTGGGGAGGCCGAGACGTAGATGGAAGGATAATATTAAAATGGATTTGAGGGAGGTGGGGTATGATGATAGAGACTGGATTAGTCTTGCACAGGATAGGGACCGATGGCGGGCTTACGTGAGGGCGGCAATGAACCTCCGGGGTCCTTAAAAGCCATTTGTAAGTAACAAGACTAGACATGGGGACACTGATCAGCTGTTCTCGACTTCCCTTCGATAATTGTTAGTTAGGTCTTCTTGTCCCAGTATTATTTGAATATCCAGTGGAAGTGGGTGTTTGAGTATTCTCATCTTAAGTGAAGCTTGCATTGACATTCAACTTAGTGTATTGCAGAGCTGAGATTTTGTAATTCGGAATGTCTGGACATGGTTTAGTTTACGGAGAGACGAAATGCAACTCGCGTGCTGCTCAGCACTTGTATGCGGGAAGATTTCCGGTAAGATAGTACCTGTACTTCTTTCCATAATGTGT
This sequence comes from Periplaneta americana, assembly GCF_040183065.1. Lineage (NCBI taxonomy): Eukaryota > Metazoa > Arthropoda > Insecta > Blattodea > Blattidae > Periplaneta > Periplaneta americana. The sequence goes on along the minus strand of NC_091117.1, from coordinate 75,637,829 downwards.
GATAGGAGAAGTAAACATTGCCGGCAGAGGAGGAGATATTGCTATTCAACCAACGCCAGAAGTCTGATTCCATTTTTATGTTGAAGTTGAGTGGGGATAGAACGCTTGAGACCGCCTAACTTCAAGACATGCGTGGAATGAGATCTATCCTATTAGTTGAATAGCATTTATACTTCTCTCCGCCTCTGCCGGCAATGTTTACATCTCCTGTCAAACATTATGGAACGAAGTATAGTGTAGCATTCATCGCTGTCTGCTAGCTGGTCCGTGACACGGGCAGCGTAATTCCAGCAGTTCGGAATCGGGGTCGGCAACAACCTGTTGAAATTGTTTACAGGGAAGAGGCGATTTTAAATTTAATCCAGAAAAACTCGGGCTGAAGCAGTCGCTTGATTGTGCAGTACATAACCTTTTGTTTACATCTGACGTCGGATGAGTTCAAAGTCTCCGTGTGAAATCTTGGGCATTGCAACCTTGCCAGCGAGTTTAAATTTTCGATGCAGTTATTTAATTAACCATGCACTTAACCTCAAAACGTAGGCTACGATATAGTTTTTGTTCATTTTCATGTAATATGTCCCTCCTTTCGTCTCGCGCTATGTCGTCGTGGTCTAAATGATCCTGCCTAGGACTCGCGTTACGGAATGCGCGCTGATTCGAGTCTTCATGGGGGAAGGAATTCTCTCATGAAATTTCGGCCAGTGTATGGGACCGGTGCCCACCCAGCATCGTGATGCACTTGGGGTGCTACGATAGGTAGCGAAATCCGGTTACGAAAGCCAGCTACAACGGCTGGGGGGATCATCGTGCTAACCACACGATACCTCCATTCTGGTTGGATTGGATGATCGTGCACTTCAACTTCGGCATGTGGACGTGATGCCAGCAGCCGGCTGGTCAGTCATGGTCCTTCATGGGCTATCGTGCCTCGGATGATTATTATTATTATTATTATTATTATTATTATTATTATTATCATCATCATCATCATCATCATCATTATTATGTCCCTCCTTTGAATCTGCAGGATTATATCACTTCCGTCCTGTATATATGCGCGCGCGCGTGTGTGTGTGCGTGCGTTGGTGCGTGCGTGTGTGTGCAAATGTTTTCTACGTTGAAACTTAGAAAAAGTTAGATTCCGGACTAAATGATTCAGGTAGAGTTGTAATATTCTTTAAAGATGAAGCGCTTTTGAATCTAACTAGAAGCGACATCATCTATGCTGACAGGTACTTTTAAGTTTGTTTCAACCATTTTTTTTATCAATTATACACAAGTCATATTTGGTTAGGCAGTCAAAATTCTAGAATGAAAGGGGCTAAAATTCTTGGTTAAAAAGGATAAAAATTCCTGAATGGTAACGAAAATATCTTGAGTAAACCTGAAATTTTCACCCTGTTTTATTAAATTATTATGTTGCTTAAGATAATTGACAATTATAATTATATATTCAAAGTTACGTTGACAACAATTCTAAGGTATTTAACATTATTTAACATTCAAAGTTGTACGCAGACAACAGTTCTAAGTTTGTCATTGTAAGGTTGCTTCTTCTTTTTGTTAACACACACGAGAACTGTGAAAAAAAAAAAAAAAAACGTTCACAATCAACATTAGAAACTGGAACCCATACCTAGCTTGGAGTGCTCCGTCCACAAAATCACTGTGATCTTCACGTAACGACAGCAAACCTTCTCGCACTGAAAGTCCAGGACTATTTTTTAACTATGTCCTTCAGTTCACCGTAGGCATGTACTGCCACATTAGGTGATAGATTCTTTAAGGTTGGCACCTGATCAAAGAGAGGTTTCAAACTGCTTTCAGTTGCATCAAACAGTTTACGAACCATTTCAACTCACACCATTTAGCACCAGAATTCCAAACCTTTTGCATTTTTCAAACAGATAATGTATTTACTAATTGCTGAAAAATTGCTTTTTTCCGCGAATAACGACAGAAAATATGCTAAATTCGCGAGTCATAGGATTTTTGCCATTTTTCGCGATTGTTTCACAAGTTGAAACGTGTAATTATATGATATGTTTTATGTGAACCATGTTTTAAACTATGTTTATTTGGTTTTTACGTTTTTCGCCATTTCGCGAGTTACGAATTTTGACTGTCTCTAGTCATGGTATTGTACGAGGACAAGTGTTTCCCTAGTTTATTGTCTTTTTATCTAATTATCTGTGTTATTATTTTGCTTCTGTTTTTAGATTATTCTTGTCTTTGTTGGTTTTGTTTGTAATTCCAAAATTGGACCTAAACAAAAAACTAAATACAATATATAATAAAAAAAAAAGTAAAAGCCGAATTTAAATCAAAGCTTTTTGACTTAAAAACACAAGAAAAGATTAACATTCTTACCGAATTATATTTCACAACCTTAAGTTGAAAGATGGAGAAATAACCTGAATTGAGCACCATCTTCGATTCTTAACATAGTAATGTTAGAAACAGAGTGAGAGCTGAACATTTAGCCTCATTTCTGAGAGTCATGTATTTCTTCTTTCTTTTAAACCTCTCTCAAAGTTTGTCCATCACTGGTTTATAGTAGCGATCATGAGCATATTGCACTCTCGGGCTAGTCTCTCTTACCCGCAGGTCTCTTACAGCACCAGCGTGCACCCGTGGTTGCTGGCGGGTATGCTGTCTCTCTATCCCTTCTGCACGACGGAGTATATTTTGTTGCACTCCTTGCACTCTACCCGTTTCAGCGAGTGCTGATGACCACTGGTTTAGAGGATGGTGCTGTATAGCCTACAATGTAGCCTATTTCTCACGTGCACAATGCACTAATAACCTAAAATGTATTGAGTTATTTTTAAAGGAATTTTCATGTGGAGAATTTCGCTTTCGTTGAAATATTGGAGCCTAGGAACTGCGCTTCGGTTGCTCCCCGCTGTTTACCTTCAACGATTATTTGAAGTGAGTCTTGATTACTTTTTAGAGGGAGGGATGAGGCCGGGTTGTGGCCGGGATCCCCGCTAATGAGCCATGTGAGAGTGGTCACACCTGCGCTGAACTAGTTGTGTGTGAAAGATGAAAGAATAGCGTGCGCCTGCCATGCTGTTGTAATTTTAAATGCTGGTGCATGATGGATCACAAGTGTCCATTCTTTTGAACTCTGCATTGTTTGAATGCGAAGAATACATAAACCATCTCGGCCCCTTCATTAATTATTGAAGCGTCACCACATGTGCTCTGAACCCAGCTCTGTGATGGACTCTTCGTTTGTAACGTTTTCAACACGTATAAAATACCAGGACGATTTATGTCATTGCTGATAATGCGATGTTCGCGCTCTAATTACTCAAGTACGAATGGGAATTATTACCTTGTTTCATTAATTAATTAATTTCTACCATTACAGAATTTAATTTACTAATCCATACTTAGCCCTAATGTTCGAGAAATACATAATTAATTAGCATTTACTTTTTATTTTATTTTGTAACATTTAATTTGTAAGTAATCGCCTTTTTTGTTAGCTTTTGACAATTTGTAATGTTTTTAGAGAGTGGTTTAAGTAGCTTTACCTATTTTAATATTGAGTATTTCATTGTTTGTACGTTAATATTTTATTTTATAATTATTAATTTATTTGCACTGTAATGTATTCTTTTGTTTTTGACTGAGTGGAAGAGAAAGCCTCCTGGCCTTATCTCCATAAAAAATGAATGAATGAATGAATGAATGAGTAAATAAATAAATGTAATGGAATTGATGAATGGATGAATGAATGAATATATAAATAAAACGAATGAATGAATTAAATGATGAATGAATGAAATGGGATGGATGGATGGATGGATGGATGGATGGATGGATGGATGGATGGATGGATGGATGGATGGATGGACGGACGGACGGATGCGTGAATGGATGAATAAATAAATAAATAAATAAATAAATAAATATTTAAATAAATGAATAACGTAGAACGGACATTGGTTACCCAGAACTGCAAAAGAAGAAGAAGAAGAAGAAGAAGACGTAAATAAATAAATAAATATTTCAGTTATGAATTCGTAGAAAAGAAATTGAAATATTTCATCATCATCATCATCATGAACTTCGTTTTAGACTATCTAGCCTATGTGATGAGTAACGATAATTTAAGAAAGATGGCCTTGATCCCTTCATCGATGACTTCGTCTTTCTTCATTTCTGTGTCCTCTTGGTCTATACGCTGAGGCTAATCTTGGAAGTGTCCCCCTTTCCAATCTTTATACATGGATTTATTTATTTATTTATTTATAAATTTATTTATTTATTTATTTATTTATTCATCAATTCTACCAGAGTCATAACTTTCGCATTTGATACATCATTATTAAATAAGCTATAGAAATAATTATTTAAGTTACCCACCAACCTTTATAAAAGACGAGAATTTAAATTGTTCTCCAAGAGAAGTAATTATCGACATTATTAAATTAAGTAATGAGTTAATTAACTTTAATAGATCACAAAACATCTTTACACGATGTTTGCTGTTTAATGTTATTAATCAGATTTTGTATGTGTATCAGTATTCCTAATAAGAAGCAAATCGATCTTATTTCGTATGTTTTTCAAACTTCTTGTACAAGTAAATAAACCCTTCACTGTACAACTTCGAATGCCGGTAGATTAGATCAAAATTGAATGAGATATTTAGCACTTTTCCTTCACTTGCGGCACCAATCTTAATTATATTCTGAATATATATATACGATCGAAAGTAGTTGTTCTCGTATTATAATTTTTATACGAAAGTAACTTAACTACGTAATCTTTTTAACATACTGTATTTAAGTTATATACATTCTGAGAAAAGTTCTAGTTTACGAAATTTTTTTAGGATTATCCGCCTGGTATCTTAAGAACATAATTATACGATTTCCTATTCTTGAGGACAGTATGAAGGACTTCATCCTTCCTTTGAGACGGCAGAGAGATCACACTTATTACGTCGCGTGAATGACTAGTGATTGCTATCTTGTTATATCCCATACTCATCTCCATCTCGTACAACAAGGAAGGGAACAATGATCACGATTTCTACAGTGATGCATCTTATTAAGTGTACTTTCTAATCTGCTGCGATGGAAACAGCGCGTGATAATTAAGCAAATTCAGGTAGTTGACCGGCTGTAAATTTGGACGTCCGTACCCTCACGTCAAACTGAAATACTATTTCCCTTACAGTAATTGCTCTCAGGTTGCCGGAATCGTTTTAGTCTACCGCCGCGGTGGAGAAAATAATTGAGGTATTCAGGAAATTTTAATTAATGTAATTGTGTTGAAATGCTCTGAATTTGTGTTATTCTCATAAGTAAATCAATATAACGATTTTAAATCGAAAACTCTGGCTGAAGCTGTGAAATTTATGCGACGATATGGATTAGTTGAATAACATGAAGAGCAAATAACGGAAGTGTTTATATAGCTACGAATGATTATTAAGCACCATATTAATCTGAAGAGCTGGTTGTATTGTAGCTGAATGTCGTTTGTATCACAATATCTGTGGTATGAAAACAGAATAACAATCTATTATGGCAAATATTTAATTAATGACAACTCATAGTAGTGAACTAAACAAACAATTGTTGAAATGTAAATGTCAGGAAAATTGAAACGTGAAACGTACGGAGTTCTTCGCATATAACGCCATGGGACGTCGTGTGCAAGGTCGTACTCGCCGAAGTTAGGGCATCGGTCTGAGATTGAATGCATTTAGTTCACCTTCTATTGTGAGCTACTGAAGAGATTACTCATTCGTGCGTAGCACAGTGCGAGCTATTATGTGTTTTTTTTTTCTAATTGTTTGAGAACATTGAACGTTTTACCGATTCGTGCGTAGTATAATGTACACTATACTTTTTTCCCGCATTTTATGAGAATGATTTATAGCATATTACAGTGAGGTGTTTTTTTTTTTTTTTTACTTTTAATTCATGCAAAATTGGAAGAAAATATCTAGCAAGTCATTTCGAACATTTCTCAAGAAGATATTAGTCCAGATGACAACTCATAATAGCGAACTAAACAAACGATGGTTGAAATTTAAATGTCAGGAAAATTGAAACGTTTAACGTATAGGGACTCAGCTCGTTAAGTACGAAGTTCTTCGCATATAACGCCATGGGACGCCGTGTGCCTGTCGTACGCGCCGAAGTTAAGGGCATCTCTCGGAGATTGAATGCATTTAGTTCACCTTCTATTGTGAGCTACTGAAGAGATTATTCATTCGTGCGTCGCACAGTGCGAGCTATTATGTTTTTTTTTTTTTCTAATTGTTTGAGTACATTGAAAGGTTTACCCAGCCTTGCGTAGTGTAATGCACACTACACGTTTTCTTCTTTACATTTTATAAATATTTATAGCATTGCAGTCATTTTTTTTTTACTTTTAATTTACGAAAAATCGGAAGAAAATATCTAATAAGTCATTTCGAAAATTTCTCAAGAAGACATTAGTGCAGTGTTTTAGAAAAATCTTCGGAAACGTCAATAGGTGTCGAAGCAAAAGGAAGACACTTTGAACATCTCTTGTGGCACAGGTAAGATACATTTTTGCACGATCATGTTTTTTGTTGTATTTACAGCTATTGATGTTAGGCCTTGAAAGTTAGAATTCCCACACACAGACTTGTTGCTATAGGGGGAACCACTCTTCATAACATAAAACTATACTGAAATAGACCCATTACAGTGCACTTATTGTTACTTAATCACCATTACAGTGCAGTTTTACGAAGGCCTTGGAATAATATTGTTCTATATTTTCAGTGCAAAATATATTATTGTATTTGCGATTTCAAAAATATAATCGTTTAAAAAATGCAGAATACACGTTTGTGAAGTGCATTACAAAATTCAATCAATGGCTTTTCCAAAACACGCTATGAAATATTTCTTAGGCCGGGTGCACACAGAATCAGACGCGGCGCTACGGTCGCGAGCAGACACAAGGAGACACGAAGAGAAAACATCGAATGACTGCTTGAAGTTCGTCGCGAGGAGACTGTCTGATAGCTGCAGTGTACTGCGCCTACGTTGGTATTGGCTGATTGTACGCTTTCACTATCTACAAATACTATATTGTTGTGTAGTGCACATTATTCATAATGGAGCTCGATGCGGATAAATTAGTTGTTTTAGTACAGGAAAGATACGTTCTGTAAAATCTTTGAAACAATATCGCGACAATAATAATGTGGTTTCTAAAAATATGTGAGAAATTGCAAATAAAATGAAAGTACCAGGTGAATAATAATATTGATAATAATAATAGTAATTAAATTTTGTAGTAGGCCTACTTCTCTGCTCTATACTATCAGTGATTATTGATTTAATATACTATTTTTCTTTATTGTGAGTCGTGAAGTAGTCATAAACATAGAAAATAACGTCTGTGTACTACAATAGTAATATTTAATTTTAAGTTTCTTTCAATCCTATAGATTTTTAGGCGCATTAGGCATCCTTAGGAAATAATAACTAAATGCAATAGAATTTCTCATATAGATAGTCGTCTTTCATTGACGCCATTTTCTAGCCTAGGCCAGTTTTCGAAACCCACACAGCCAGCAAATCAGTTGTCGCGAGCAGACCGTGTTAACACAGTCTAGTATATACAGTCACGAAGCTCGAGTTGTGAGGGTGCTAGGAACAATAGACTGTACCGATACCATTTCGCATTGTCTGTAATGAAGCGGTATTAGCGATCCTAGTGGTTAGGAACTATCTATGGGTGCATACTTACTACGTATTGAGCTTTGTGACTGTATATACTTCACTGTAGTGTTAGGTTGTCGCGAGGCGGTGTAAAGCAAAACGTCTCTGATTCTGTGTGCAATAGGCCTTATAAAACAATTTTTGTCTCGAAAAAGAAACAAAAACGAGCAGAACTGTATTAGACTTTTTTGTTTGAATTATCTCAAAGAATAACTCCTTCAAATTAATGTCATTACTTACGGTTCGCCCTGTATGTATGTGTTACAATACAGTACATTGTAAGTAATTTATATTATAGGTAAAGTGAATTTATTGCCCCCCCCTCTCTCTACCCAGCCCCCTCCAAAGGTATTCAGTTGCGAACACTAGTGATGATGATGATGATGATGATGATGATGATGATGATGATGATGATGATGATGAAAGGGAAAATAATAATTTAACTACTGCCGGTATAAAATCGTAGATCCAGGTCATTTTTTAGAAGTACATCGCTGATTGTAAGTAATACACGTCATTAGGAAATACACATCGTGTAGCGTGTACTATACAATGTAAGTCATGGTAGACTATGTGAATATGGCTATTCTTAAAGTAGGAAAGCTGTAGGAAATGAACATGGGACAGCAATTAGCTTCTGTGACGAGGCTTATACCTTCATTTCACTCTACTTCTCATCAAATTTCATGTGCCGAGCTGTATTGAGCAAAATCTCAGTCGTGGTGCGCTAGTCTGGGAAGGCATCGCATGTGCTGAGTAACAACTGTGAGAAAATTCCTGGGAAGGACGTCTGTTCGCCAGCACAGTCCGTCTGGTGGCCTTGCACAGTTAGTATCGTCTGCTGCGCCCCTTGCTTTGCTGCGAGGCTGATTTCAAGCCTTGTTAGTTTCGTTGGTTAAGTAACGTTACTCTTATCTAATAAGAAATCTTTGTAGTACGGTGCTGAGTGAACAGAAGGAATATGGAACAAATTCTATCCTTTTCCATGAATTACGTCTGGGATTCGTTTCCTTTACTTACACTGCTTTGTGGACGCGAAACTTGCGTACTACCAGCGCTAAAGAAATACACATTCTTGTAAGGCCGTGTCTCAAAGCTACATTTTCAGCTGAAGTGAACTAGATTGTTGACTAGCCGGATGTGACGTCAGAAGTTACGATCCAAAGCTACATAGTGCATAGCAATCAAGTCCGTAGTAGCTAGTAAACGAAAATGCTTGCTTGATTGTTAACTTGTATACTAAACAAACATGGAAACCTCTTTAACAATTGGGGATTATAAAATCTGATAATCCTTTGGAAATAAAATGTGAGTCCAATGTACAATAACACGTTAACTTGGAACATTGACGTTGTTGGTATCTGCGTTACATTTTTTTTTTTAATATCGTGATATTTCAGGCTTTTTCCTTTTCCACATTTATTTCGATTGTTGACAACCAAACGTAATTTTCATAGATATCTTTTGAACATCTTTTACAATTCTACATCTTTCTACGTTTCTTTTCTAGCGTCTCAGGAAATTATTATTCAGTTCATAAACCTGAGATTTAAGTATCATGAACTGTTTACTGGAAAACTGTTTGTAAACAAAGAATTTGAATTTCCAAAAAATAACAGCTGATAACTTGTAATGAAACTACATTAGGACACTGCCTTCTTAATTTAGTGCTATACTGCAATTTCATGGCGTTCAGAAAATAGTCCATGAAGAAGGCCGTGATTCCAGCATACATTGTGATGTTTAAACCTCCCTAGTGTGTAGTTTACAAGACAGCTAGTTGCTAGTTATTAGCGTGTAGTATAGACTTGAGGTTTGAGACACGGCCTAAGTTTCGGTCATAGATTTGTAGTCTATTTTTCCGGTTTTGTACCTCATCTGTGGCTCTTCCATCCAAGCGCCTGTCCACCGTTGTGGAGTAACGGTTGGCAGGCCTGGTTTCAAATCCTGATAGAGACAAGTTACTGGTTGAAGTCTCTTTTTCCGGGATTTTCCCTCAACACATTCAAGGCAAATGCTGGATAATTTTCGGCGCTGGACTCCATATTCATTTCGCTGGCATTATCATTTCACTTAGACGCTAGATAACCATCAAAGTTGGTTGACTGACTGATTGATTGATTCGTTCGTTCATTCATTCATAGTGTTCTGCCCATGGGCAGTTCTTTCACTGAAAATCCAGTTTTCTCCAATCTTTCCTATTTTCTGCCTTCCCCTTTGTCTCCGCACATAATCCATATATCTTAATGTCGTCTATCATTTGATATCTTCTTCTGCCTCGAACTCTTCTCCCGTTCACCATTCTTTCCAGTGCATCCTTCAGTAGGCAGCTTCTTCTCAGCCAGTGACCCAACCAATTCCTTTCCCTCTTCCTGATCAGTTTCATCATCATTCTTTCTTCACCCACTCTTTCCAATACAGCTTCATTTCTTATTCTGTCTGTCCACTTCACACGCTCCATTCTTCTCATACCCACATACAAATGCTTCTATTCGCTTCTCTTCACTTTGTCGTGATGTCCATGTTTCTGAACCATGCAATGCCACACTCCACAGTGATGAGGAGTCGTAAAATAAACCAAAAAAATAAAAAATCCAGGCATGATGGATTACATCCTACTAGAGTGTTTTTTTTAATTGTGGTTTATTTAACGATGCTCGCAACTGCCGAGGTTATATCAGCGTTGCCGGTGTGCCGGAATTTTGTCCCGCAGGAGTTTGTGTACATGCCAGTAAATCTACTGACATGAGCCTGTCGCATTTAAGCACGCTTAATTGGCTGAGATGAGATGAAATCGTAGGAGTTGTACGGTTTTCCGATCAAATCTTTGAGTGGGATATGTATCCGAAGTGAGATAAATGGCTGACAGTGTGTTAGAGCTCACGTATATTTATCATTAGCCTCGAGACCATTTACAAGGGCTTAAGGTCACTTGTACCGTTTACATGTAGACTTTATTTTTAATTTCCCTTCATGTCAGCCTCAGCAATCTTAGCGCTGGGAGCCACACCGGTTCTTGGAGGTATAAATCCTGAGATATCTTCCCTTTGGGGATCAAAATACAATGACTTGTTCCTCCATATTTGATGACGATTAAGACCAATAAACTGTTGGAGGTTGAATCGGATTATTCTTATTGAAGGTAGCAATCATGGACCACCCTCAGTCTCTTTTGTTGTCAGCACTACCCTTCTATACTCTTTTCGCTGTAAGAAAATCCTAATGTAAACACAAGCACGTGGCTGTCATACCCATGATTGGTTCCCAGTCGAAACACTTACACAGGAAAATATAGTTCCGTATTTGGATATCATAACTTTGTATTATTTGAAAATAAAAATTGAATTCTAGTTATTAAAAATGATGAAACATATAATTTCACTCTACGTGAAACGCTATGTAAAAGAAAACACTACTTTTATATTTTGTTATTTACGTTGTAAGCGGATGAATACTAAGAGTAATATCAAGATAGTCTGTCTTGTAATATGCTGGCGCCTCTTGAGCTTGTTCTCGTAAGCACGTGTTAGTATGGCTTCTGATACTCAATGTGTGTGGTTACTAGAGTGGTAACCCTCTTAAAAGCGGACAGAAAGAAATAGTGTTGAATGTATAGGCTATATCAAGTTTCAATTAATAAATTATGAAGTAACAGTTTCCTAAGCAAACGAATGCATAGCAGTGAGGTTAGGTCTACTTTGACGAGTAACGGGAAATGTTTAATATGAAACAGAATGTACAGTACGATTATTAGTCCTGACAGTTGCCGGCAATGTGCGCCTAGGTCAGGTGAGTCCATTTAGTTACGCCAAGGGGTGTTTGGTTTATTCACTCGCTTGCTTTCGGAGCGATCGGATGTCATGCATGCGGTAGAGCGATATGTTTCCAGTACAATTAAGCTGTACTGCATTCCTTTACCAATCGCTCGCCCTTATCTCTACTCCTATTACTTCCCCTCTTTCGCGTCGCTGAGCTGTCAGGACTAAATAATCGGTCTTGTACAGAAGTGGGCGGGATCATTTACTGAGAATCTCTCGCGCCAAACTGACACCTATCAAGCCTCACTTCAGTCACATGCCATTGTTTACTGTAGGATTATTCTTACAAGTCGACCTGGTTGGCGAGTTGGTATAGCGCTGGCCTTCTATGCCCAAGGTTGCGGGTTCGATCCCGGGCCAGGTCGATGGAATTTAAGTGTGCTTAAATGCGAAAGGATCATGTCGGTAGATTTACTGGCATGTAAAAGAACTCCTGCGGGACAAAATTGCGGCACATCCGGCGACGCTGATATAACCTCTGCACTTGCGAGCGTTGTTAAATAAAACATAACATTAATATTATTCTTACAGCGAAAAGATTATACCTACACTCTGCTTACCATTATCCATCCTCCCCCCCCCTCCAGGCATTTCCTCAAACAAGCGTGAACACCTGCATTGTTGTTTTTAGCCAAGTGTCCGAAGACAGATCTGAACCTCATAAATAATACCAACTGATACCACTTATGGGGCAACTAGGCCAGGAGATAACGGGGTGGGGTGGTCAGTTCCTTTCCACCTTCCATTGCATATACAGTATCGCCGATTAGCTACATATTATACTAATCAGACTTCTGATGCATACAAACAATAATTGTTCTTCCTCTGAGAGATGTACTGCCTGATAATAGATATAAACCTTTAGTCTTAGAAAAACGTTTTGTGGTACAAATACTGAAGTCCCAGAAAGGAGGCAGTGCGCATGATCAGACATACAACGAAACAAAACAAATTTTATTACATCAACTAGTCATTCGCTTGTGAACCGGGTCGTCCTCTGATCATGCGCACTGCCTCCTTTCTGGGACTTAGGCCTATAAAGTATCTGTGCGACATAACTTTTTTCTAAGACTGTACATATCAGCCAGAACTTCAATCAGAGGTAACACCTATATTTGAGATTTAAAAATAGTCGGTTGCCTGCTGTCCAAAATTGAAACCTTTTCATTCCTGTGGCCTTCCATAGCCACTGACCCCTTACTCTTCAAGTTCATATATAACTGCTTTTTCCAAATGTTCATGTATATTCACTTCTGTTGGATCATTATGCTTTGGTCTTAGAATGAACGTTTTACAAACGTTGCTGTACCTTACTCTGATCGTACGCCCCTGTAGTGTTTAAGTGATCAGATCTTCGGCTTGTCACGCAGGCGGTGCGGGTTCGAGTCCCGTAGTAACACCTGTAGCGGACAAGGTGGCAGTTGAGGTTTTCTCAGGATTCTCCCATTTTCTCATATTAGCCATGTACATCATTCCGCCACCATTTCTCCACTTCGTCATCATTCCATAGCATTCCCCGAACGCCGCCTAACGACGCACGGAGGGCTGTGACCTAGGGACGAGTGGGGTGGTTTGCCCGAAACCTGGGTATGCGACGAAACGTACGGTTGTCAGCCGATGTGGGCTAGAGAAAGCGCCTATCTTGAAGGTTAGCGCAATATATCGTGCTGGGTTTGTGCCTCCATATCGAAATTCCATTCCATTCCATTTTAACTCAAGCCTAAGGCGTATGTTGAGTATGTGCGTTTCTGTATTTATGACTGTTTACTTTTTCGTAACAGCGTGAGGATGGAGAATAGGCGCAGAAATAAAACTATTTTATGTACGGTAAGAAATCAATGTCAGGTTTTTCGTAATCCGTTGTTTGTGTTACGACATAGGTACGTCTCACTTGTTGGTAAAAGGATTTATGATATATTTTCCTTACTGCCAGATTTCTTTCGCAACGCTTTTTATTGTGAGTGAGATGTTTACGTTGTCCACACTGGGGCAGTATACAATAGTCTAGTTCTCGTGCATGACGTCATGTCATACAATTGTGTTATGCTCTTTGTTGTATAATTCAGTATACCGAGAAACTGAACGCGCTCTTTGAGGACAGGAACCCAGTGAGTTACGTATATGGAGCGTTAGTAATGTTGAAAGTGCCGGAAGTACAGTTCTTACTTGCCCATTCTTCTGAAGCTAACGGAGAAGAAATGGGGAGTTCCGTCGAAATAAAAAACTAGATCCCTTATGCAAGAGAGAGAGAGAGAGAGAGAGAGAGAGAGAGAGAGATTGAGAGTGAGTGAGTGAGTGTGTGTGTGTGTGTGTGTGTGTGTGTGTGTGTGTGTATGTGTGTGTGTGTATTTGCTGCTAGAGTTGTACCAACTTTCCAATATGTGTGCGGATGTTGCAAGAGGCGCCAAAACTGTTGAATATACTCAACAGTATTATTCTTGAAATACCTATTTATAGGTGGAATTAGATAGGCTACATTTTTGCCGTTTACAATCTGAATTCATTCCGATTGTAACTCCAACTTTAAAAATATATTTTCATCATTAACACCATAATTATTATTAGAGATAGTACTTTGTCCCACTGGCGGCCGGATAGCTCAGTTGGTAGAGCAGCTGGCTACGAACTGAAAGGTCCGGGGTTTGATCCCAGGTGGTGACACGATTTTTTCTCGTCGCCAAACTTTCAGAACGGCCCCGAAGTTCATTCAGCCTCCTATAAATTTGAGTACCGAGTCTTTCCCGGGGGTAAAAGGCGGTCAGAGCGTGGTGCCGACTACACCATTCTAGTGCCGAGGTCATGGAAAGCATGGGGCTCTACTTCCAAACCCCCAAGTGCCTTCATGACATTTTACGGGGATACTTTTACCTTTCACTTTTTACTTTTTCCCCACTATGCTAGAAGGTTAAATATTACTGGAGTTTTAAGTGGACGACGTGCTTGCATATGCAAACGAAGTACTTGCCTGGCTGTTCACGTGCTGTTTGGTCAAGGGGCGCAGAACAAAACATGGACCACTTTTACGATTACATTAATATTTACTATTTAAAGTTCACACCTGTGGAGTAACGGTTAGCGCGTCTCACCGCGAAACCAGGTGGCCCGGGTTCGAATCCCAGTCGGGACAAGTTACATGGTTGAGGTTTTTTCCGGGATTTTCTCTCAACCCAATATGAGTAAATGCTGGGTAACTATCGGTGCTGGAACTCGGACTCATTTCACCGGCATTATCACCTTCATCTTATTCAAACACTAAATAACCTGAGATGTTGATACAGCGTCGTAAAAAATTCACAAAAAATTACAATTTACATTATGTACACTAGAATATGCTACTTTTACTATTTAAACTATCATAAAGAATGTGGACCTATACTGATCACTAGTGTTGAGAAATATATGCACTAAAAAACCTAAAATATGCATGCAAATATGCACTAAAATTCCGAAATATGCACTTATATATGCACTAAAAATTCCCAAATATACACACTTATGCACTAAAAACTGAAAAGCTGGCCAACTTACCATAGTATAAAATCCGATGAAAAACAAAACACTAGTCATGTAACAATAAATATTCAAATTATTGGGCTTAAAGAGAAAACACAGTCACTATTATTTCTTAGTTACAGCCTTAATGGTTATTGCTAATTTAATTGAAACCAATTTTACACAGACATTTACTTTTCTTTTATAAGGTATAATTGTGTAAAATTTAGTGATACAATAATCCTTTCCATATTATCAGGATCCAACTTGTTTCTCCTTCAGTAAATATGACTTGTATATAGAAAAAGTTCTTTCCACATAACATGTTGTGATGGGACAGAACTTATAATCCGGCAATATGGTAGGGTCAACGTCCACATCACTATCGTACTCTTGAAGAATTTTGCTAATTTCCCTCATTTTCTTTAGTACATTATTCTTAGCAAGGACGATAGCCAATTTCTCTTTGATGACCCCACCTTGTTTACCACCAGCTGCATCCACTCATTTGATTGCAGCATCAAGCACCTTTAAAGCTTCACTAAGCTCAGTCCCGGCTAAATTTCGTCACGACAAAATATTATCCTATACTGGGGTTGGTAAACGCAGTCGCTACTGTGAAAAATGCGGTAAACTAGTCGCTGCCAAAAAAGGTGTACAGGTAAACTTAGTCCCGGCTAAATTTCGTCACGACAAAATCTTACGTCCCACTTTTTCCAGATCTGGAACGGTAACCAACTAGTACAAATAGAATACATTAAAATAAATAACAATCTATTAGGGTCTGTGCGTTTTGTAAATAAGTACATGGTTGATTAGAAAATTAGATTGAAAGTCTGGGTAGTTTGGCAACAGCGCATCGCTGGCTCATGTACGAAAGTACACACGCACTCGATCTTAACACCTTAGTCACTCCAGTAGGGTTGCCTGCTTCCTAATAGCAGAAAATCTTTTTATGTAATTTTGAAGAAAACCGTCCAGTTTATTTAAAAGATTGCAAAGGGATAAATCATTCCTTACCTCTAATGATAACAATTAAAATCAGAATCGCACGGATAGTAATTATGAAGTAAAACAGTGTTAATATTTAGGGTAAAATTATTTTTTCTGATAAAAGTATTCATTTGAAACTAAAATGGTATTATAATTTTTATTGTATTCTATCCAAGGAATATGCTGTTGAAATCTGCACAGTTACATTACTTTCACTCTGTATATGAGGCGATTATCCAAGGTCGACAAATGGCCCAGGTCGTATTCGTGAATTCAATACTGACAGCAGGTCCATACTGCCTCAGCGCTGACAGAGCAGGACCCATCCTCAGACGAGTACGTGATAAACCCCAGGGCCCAGAGATCGAAGCCCTTCCTATATCAGCAAGACTTAACCTTAGCCTGTTTTTAACTATTGCAGATGATAGATTAAATTAAGGAAAGATGGAGGGTGTTGGTGTGAAGGTAGACGGAAAAGGGAGTATCTCGAGAAAACCCTCAGAAATGTCTGCTTTCCACCACAAATTCCTTCACTGTCTGGCTAGGGATCGAAACCGGGGTACTTGAATGAAAGACCAGCGCGCTAGAGCTTAGTCGTGACTTATTTTAAGATGCTGCACAAGTGTCCGCCTGAGAGAACTCAAAGAAATAATTCGAACATGAAGCCAACAAAATATTTCATAGCTAGTCTCTTTTGTTTGGTAGCTTACTAATATACAGAGTGAACCGTAAGTAATATAATTTATTTCAGGTTATTCTTTGAGATATTTCAAAGAAAAAAGTTTAATATAATTTTGCTCGTTTTTGCTTCCTATTTGGAGAAAAAAATTGTATTACATGAAACATTTCATAGCTTGTTTTTTGGAAAAATATTGAATTAATTGATATTAGAGGAGAAAAATTCGCTTCGGGGCCTGGGATGGAACCCGGATCCTTGATTGGTTGTACGTACCAAGCGCCCTAACCATTGAGCTATGCCGAAGTTCAATCCACAGCACCGGATGGAATCCCTCTCCTCCAGTGTTTTTTCCTTTGTGGCCTGACTCCAAGTTGGACATGTATGTTGACATTTAGCCTATATTAAGTCAACTGTCATTATTACAAGGAGCGCACTCAGTTGAGTGACTTTGTGGCCGGTATTCCACAGTAATATGCACTATTCCTCCTATAATATCAATTGTTACAATAACAGATGTATTCTGTAGGACCAAAAAAAATCTTTACGTAGATTCTTCGAGCAACAGTGCATATTACTGTCCAGATTACTGTGCATATTACTGTGGAATCCCGGCCACCAAGTCACTCAACTAAGTGTGCTCCTTGTATAATGGCAGTTGACTTAATATAGGCTAAATATCAACATATATGTCGAACTTGGAGTCAGGCCACAAAGGAAAAAACACTGGAGAGGGATCCGATCCGGCGCTGTGCATTGAACTTCGGCGTAGCTTAATGGTTAGAGCGCTCGGTACGTAGATCCCTGGCGTCGGAGAGAATTTTTCTCCTCTAATTGTTACTATAACAGATGTATTCTGTAGGACAAAAAAATTAATCTTTACCTAGATACTGAATTAATGCCCAATATGCTCAGTCAATTTAAGGCAGCAATCTATTACAGTAATAAATGATTGAAAGAATTTTAATTTTATCCTTTAAATGTACAGAAATTTGATCCGAACAAATGTAACTTTTCGTTCTGCAAATGCATCTTTCAATGGTACGTTATACACTGCTCTCTTAAATTGACTGAGAATATTGGGAATTAAATCAATGGCTTTCCCAAAGCACAGTATCAAATATTTCACATAAAACATTTTTGAGCAAAATTGTATTAAACGTTTTTGTTTGAAATATTTCAAATAACAACTCCTTGAAATTAACGACATTACTTATGGTTCACTCTGTATAATAGGAAAGACGAATGAGAACGGTGCACTAGTTTGGAAATCTTCGTAATTACGGTACATCGCCTCAAGCTACATCCATAGTCTTCAGTCATTGGTTGGAGTATTGTTTGGTGCAGGTTTTAAAGGACGAGATTATGGAATGATTGTTCAGTAATAGGTTATTGTGTAAGACAGACTGCAATTATTGGGTAGTGCCCATACCGAACTTTATAGAATTGTTGTTTCGAAAATGTGAAGCATGAAGAGGAGATGAGAGAAAAAGAGAACGATGTTGAAAAGTCATGATCTAATAAGAGTAATCATATGGCACGGAATAAAACGAAGAGTCTTCATTTACTAGGTAGTAATAAGATGCTGGGGCGCATGTGGTAGCATATTCGGCTACAAAGTCCGTGATATCTGCTTCTATTCCCGACAAAGAGGTGAATATTTGTTGCGCTTCATAGAAATTGTAATGCAGTTTGTGCTCTTACCGATATATTCCCTGAAACATGTTCATTAGATGACTCCAAAGTTGGAAATCACCTATACTGATCAAGAAAAAACTGCTGGATATTTATCACTTTGTGATGTAGAGTTCGTCAAAATTATTACCCAAGTTACAGCAAAATAGATTTATAATGTCCTTGCAACAGCGCATAAAACTGTCGCAAATAATTAAAACTCTTCCCATATAAAGTAATGGCGGTTGAACACGAAATGTAAATAAGCTATCGTCAACAGGGGTAACATTGGCCCATTAAGGATAACTTTGGCGCAATAGAGAATATATATTTGAATTTTTATATTTCCCACAAAATGTGATATTTCTTAGTAGCTTCAACTGTATTGTATAGTTGGCACTTCCTGCCAGCATTTTGTGGTTATAACAATTCACATGTAATCTATGTTTGGCCAAAGTTATCCTTAATGGGCCAATGTTACCCCTGTTGAATGTTAAATGTTATGTTTTATTTAACGACGCTCACAACTGCAGAGGTTATATCAGCGTCGCCGGATGTGCCGGAATTTTGTCCCGCAGGAGTTCTTTACATGCCAATAAATCTACTGACATGAGCCTGTCGCATTTAAGCATACTTAAATGCCATCGACCTGGCCCGGAATCGAACCCGCAACCTTGGGCATAGAAGGCCAGCGCTATACCAACTCGCCAACCAGGTCGACGTCCCTGTTGACGGTACTGCAAATGGTTTCAAAATGTAATTCGACAGACAAGTGTTAACATGCTTTATGGTAATTTTTTCACTAACGAGCTTTGGTTTCACCTTTCCATCTACATGAATTCACAGAACACACTATTACTGTCGTCGGATAATACTTACTGTTTACATGACACACCACCACATCAAGATCAGAAATTTGTAGTTAATTAATTTATTTATTTAACTAGCTAGCTGGGTAGCTAGTAAGTACAAATTAAATTTATAAAACTAAAATGTTTTTAGCCACTACCGTAAGAGCAAGCTCGTGTACGGTGTGGTCTTATTCAATAATAGACCTATAACATAACATTTACAAGGACAGTTTACTAAATACAGTAAATAACTTAATTCAGACCAATAAATAACACACAAGAGCAAAAAGAACGAGAAAAAGAGAGAAAAAACACATTTAATATAAGTAAATTGACAACCAGACAGAAGCCAGTGATATTCAATAAAAGCATGAATATAGTCGACAGTTTGATTGGCATTTCCACATGTTACATTGTTTTTCGTATTTTATTTAATGAAACAGTGAATAATGAACGTTTTTGCTATGACACTTTGTACAACTTGGTAAGATGAAATCAGTTATGCATGGTTCCAACAAGACCACCACGGCACAGACAGCTGACAGATATCTACAACTTTTGACTGAGATCTTGGGAGAAAACTTCACGTTATAAAAAAATTATGGCCCCCACGCTCCCCAAACCTAACACCACTCTTTTTTATGTATGGGAACTAGCAAAACGTGCAGTGTGTCGAGATCGTCCACGAATACTTGATCAACTGCAAGGTGAGCTTTTCACAACAAAAAGTTTTGAAAAAATAAATAAAACGGGTCCAAAAATTAAAAAAACGGTCAAGGACAATTGATGCTAGTGGAAATTACTTTCAACAAATAACTACGAGTATTGTAAGTTCACAGTGGAAGTACATAGTGATTTTTCGAACATCCGTACTTTGTTGTTGCGGCACGCGCAGAGTCCCATTGTTTATGGACGTCTAATATTACTTCAGAACGATGTTTAATAATAATAATAATAATAATAATAATAATAATAATAATAATAATAATACGGTGCCAATTGAACTACCCAACAGATTGTTACCAGGCCGCTTATCAGCACGACCATCACCTCGCTTGCGAAATATGTCACCTTTACCTCTATAGAAACAGGTAAATGTTCGATTTTTTAAATACCTACATTAATAACAGTATTCACCCATTTCAGAGCGATTACTGAAAATGTCTCGCCTGCACGTAGACATAATTGGCACCTTATATATTCCACGAAGTCCTTGGAAATTGATGAGAAAATTTTCTCTCCTAATATTGTATTGTTCTGCACTCCTTTTGAAGTTCATACACGTTACAAGACGTGAGAGCGGGAGAAGGATTAGGAATTTCTTGCAACTTCTCTTCTGTAAGAAAAATTAACAATGTCCATTTTCTCATATAAAATAAACCGACTTCTTTATGTTTTAATTACAGACTCTATGGCCTACATCACTGTGGTGATAGGAACAGTGATTTCAGGGAATTTCTTGTGAACTCTACGCCCTGTTATTGTCAATTATTTACTTTCGATTAAATATCGTGTACATAAATAATATCGTTATTCTAAAGTGAACAGTACGCTCTACTCATCGCAAGATCACTTACTAAGTGATTATCGGCAATTAAATCCAATGAAGGGGAAGTACTTACTTATTTTCAGGAGCTGCTGGATTGGTGTTTTTTGTATTTTGGAATAGAAGTGGCGGCGTTCCGAAAATTAGATGTACTTATTCCATAAGTGAAAAAGCAAACGAGAGAAAATATATCGTCGTTGTTCCTGCAATAACTCCTATGTGACATATTTATCGATTTTCAGATTTTTGCTCTATTAAATAACTTAAATAGTGATACAGCAAATAATAAAATCTTCTACCTATATGTAATTAAATTTCTTTGTTTCGAAAATGTAAGAATTCACAGTCTCCTATGTATGGCTGCCATAGAATGAATAAATGTGTTTTCTTCTTCCTACTGAAAAATTTTATATTTTACACATGGGCCATTCATTCCATGTCAAATCAACACAAAAAAGTGGACTTTTCAACCCGACCACCTCAGATTTTCGTTAAATTTGGTGGGATGGTAAAGAACCTTAAGTTAATCAATTATGTAAAATATCCATACAGCAATTCTGTCAATGTATAGGAATTATTTTGCAGGAACAACGACGACATTCTACTTAGTTCGGACGCTACTTACGGGTCAGTGAAGCTGGAGTACCAATATTAACGACCGTAACAATCTTCTAAACGTTGTGATCTTTGTTGGAACACTAATCAAAATCCGCTAAGGAAAGAAGACGTATCTCTCACAATGACACAGTTTGTTGACAGTCCAAAGTTGGTTTTTGGGACAAATATTGTACCATTTATGTAATTAAACAATTCATATTTTTGAAATGAAGACCTTTCAAATATGACATGAACGTAATGTATATGTAGACGTACTAGTAAATAATTGTATGTATGTATGTATGTATGTATGTATGTATGTATGTATGTATGTATGTATGTATGTATGTAGTTCACACCTGTGGAGTAACGGTCAGCGCGTCTGGCCGCGAAACCAGGTGGCCCGGGTTCGATTCCCGATTGGGGTAAGTTATCTGGTTGAGGTTTTTTCCGGGGTTTTCCCTCAATCCAATATGAGCAAATGCTGGGTAACTTTCGGTGCTGGACCCCGGACTTATTTCATCGGCATTATCACATTCATATCATTCAGACGCTAAATAACCTAAGCTGTTGATAAAGCGTCGTAAAATAACCTACTGTATGTAATGTATGTATGTATGTATGTATGTATGTATGTATGTATGTATGTACTCTCATAGGCATGCATGTTTTCAATTTTTCATATATTCACGTCTTCACTGAAAGCCACTTTGCGTCTGATTATACACTAGTCGAGAAATTGAAATTTTTTTTCTCGTATCTGGTGCAAATGCATGGATTTACCTAATTTTTGGGATGCAGAATTCAATGGAAAATTCAGTTTCTTTCTATCACGTCACATTTTCTAGATACAAAGCACCAACACAAAGACAGTAATATAATATTGGTAAAATATGGACCATTTTAAATTCAAACATAACATAACACTTAGAACCCAACTAAAGTTTTCATGACAACATAAAAAAACTCTTACAAACCACTGCAGGGGGGCCCGTGATTCAGAAGACAAGTGAAGTGCTCACAACTGTATGTGATAAGGAACAACATTTTTTTTATCTTACCTTATCTCTTGTAGAGTAGGTCTATTCTCCTGTTCTTCAGGGCCGCGAATTTGTCAATGATGTCATCTAAAAAGCTGGGTTGTCCTTCAAGTTCCGAAAGAAGTTCTCTATGAATAGAAATGTTGGCCAAGGAGGACAAACGCTGCTGGGAAATTGTATTCCGCAAATAAGTTTTTATTCTCTTTAGACACGAAAAACTTCTTTCTACGGACACACTGGTGGATGGCAAAGACACTACAAGTGAAAACAACTTATACACTTCCTGGAATACGTCTTGATGGACATCACTCTGACGTAACATCTCCAATGCTTTCAAAGCGTTAACGCCACTGTAATTGCTATCACCCTAAAGAAGTTCAAGTTCATTTTGTAAACGTTGATTTTTTTTAAAATATGGATGGGTAGCACTCAATCAAGTTCTGCAAAGCACCTGATGGAAATTCTTTAGAATAGTCTTTAAATTTTGTTGTATCTACCAAACTTATAAATGATACTTTGTTCAAGTCCTGAAACCTATTATTAATTTGTGACAGAATATTGTCTATTATCTCGTACAACAATGACTTGTATTTGAAGAAAATGTCTTCATCGGATAATTGGGCATGCTGTCTTTTATGATTGCAGTTACTTCTCACTTTTGCATTACGAAATATTTTGTTGCAGTATTCTTCATTTCTTTTACTACTAATCAAATCGTAAGTACCACGAATTTTAGCTGCACAGTAACTTATATCTAAACATTTCTTTTGCAGAACATCATACAAAACATCAGTTAGACTGAATATGTCATAAAAAACCAGAGCCAAAAACCTGAATTCAAAGTCATTCATGTCATTCAAGAACCCTCCGCATTGACGGATGGAAGTACTATCAGTTCCAGGATTTATTTTTATTCCTTCAAAAACCTCTTTTAAACCGTCCCAATTTTCTACTACTGTTTTGAGTATTTTCGAGATCAATGTCCACCTCGTTTCCACAACTGTTGGAATTCGCCTTCCAACTATCGAATTTAGAATGTGGTTACGTTTACCTGAATGATGAAAGAAAGTGGGAATTACACTTAGGTTTGCAAAGAAAATTCGGTAACTTGAAATACTGTTGCAACTCTGTTGCAGAACTAAATTCAAACGATGCGCTAGACAATGAATGAAAATAGCTTGAGGAACTTCATCTTTGACTTTTTTCTGTAGACCATTTATGTGGCCTGACATTACACTAGCGCCATCGTAACACTGTCCTATCAATTTATTACGATAATTCAAAGGCCCTAAGATTAGTTCAAACAGGGCTTGTGCAGTCCGATCAGAACTTACGTCATAAAAACCTAAGAAACGCTCCACCAGTTTACCATGTGAAGTCACGAATCTTACTATTATAGAGCATTGACAGTTTTGTCCAACGTCCGTCGCATTGTCAACTTTCATAAAGTTCCTGTTTAACCGAACATTCTCATTAAATATTTTAATACACAATAAGGACGACTCCTGTAACGGATCGCGAATTGAGTTCAAATTTCTTTCGACTTGTTTCAATTGCAATACGCACTTCAAATGCTCACTCGAATCCCCGTGTTTGTGAAATGCACGAGTTGAGTTCGCAAACTCGCCAAACCCCGCGTTATTCCAAACGTTCTTTTTCACTCCTAATAAAAGGCAAGCCCAGCAGAAAAGTTTTTGTAGAAAAAAACTGCCACATAACCAGGTATACTCCGCATACCAGGTACTTTTAAAATGCAATTGATAAGAATTTCCGGACTTTTTTTGTTTTCTAACAGACACTCATAAATGCGGAGTTGGGCGATTACACACTAATAAGTCTCTCTTATCTTCCTCGCGCCAACGAGAAAACGGTGTCTCTAATAAATTACACACTACACACTACTGGATTCATTCGCAAAATCACTTATGAACATCACTAAATAATACACAAATAACAAAATTAACTTGTTTCTCTCACCAAGAAATGGATAAAACTCACAATGGCTTTGCACTTGTTGCCTTGTCGGGGTTCGGCGGGTTGGACAAGCGAGGGGTGTTTAGAAACCTGTTTCTTTATTCCTTGAATAGGCGAAGGAACGGCTCTTCTATCCTTGGAGGGTCAATGCTTGTTACCATGGCAACCTACAACAGGCCTGTGTACTAGAAATGTGGAAAAAGAAGCGTTTCTTCTTGAAAAGCAGTAGCTACTCTTACATTATATAGGGGGTGAGTGTCAGCAAGCGACACGAAAGGGAAAGTGTGCAGCGATACACCCAGGCACTTCACGAGGCTTTCGTCTTTCAGATAGCGATAGGAGATTTGTGAGCAGGTTATAACTATGATAAGATGAAAATGCATAATTATTGTGATTATAATTATAAAATGTAGGTGAAGAGCCACTTCAGTCACTTCACCTTGCGAGCCGCGTCTGCAAACCAGCAAAATCACGTTTCAGCACGGACTAGGTAGACTACAGGGCTGATGTCGCTAGCTGAGTCGCCTCTACCAGGCAAAGCCAGTACACTTTTCTCACAACCTCTTCCGTATAGCGACTCTTTTGAAAACTTCTTCCACTATATATTACATCCAAATACAGAGTTTAACCATTATAATTTTGATCTATTACACACTATCCCTAGAAAAATGACAACATTGACAATGTATAATATTAAAAAATCCATATAAAATCTAAAATATCTCAAAACCCTTACGTGATACAGCAATTCCGAAGGTCGTTTCGGATTCTGCAACTAGGAATTGATATGGATTGATATATCACACACCAGATGAAAAATGGCTATTAAGCAGTGTTATTTTTCTTCATTCTTCTCTCTCAACATCTTGTTTTTTCTCGCAGTTATTGAATTTATTGTTCATTGTATTAAAACTTTTTGTCACAAGTCTGTGACAATCTCACTTTCGATATTATTCTAACATGTTAATGAGACTTCACTTTCGTTGTTGAATCTACCGGTAATCACTTTTTGAGTAACTATTTTCATTTTATCTCTAATAAAGTAATTACTAATATATAGTTATCGATTTTTTTTCCTAAAATTAATTTCTTTACCATTTAATTTTGAATTAGCCTTTTGTTTGATTTAATTTACAGAGTTCACTTTACATATACAACATGGCTACCTATAGTCGAACAGGACAACAAGAAAATTGAAGAAAAATGCATGAAGTAACATCACTAGAAAGCAGTAGTTGTTTCTTTCTCCGCTCATTAATTTATTTTCTATTGTTTCATCATTTCACTCTTGATTATTAGTGTCTATTATTCTTTGTCTTTGGTGTTATTATTCTATATATTAGTTTAGTTACAATCACGGAATTCTTCTTTTTATTCTTCTTTTCATTCTCTAGGTACAGTGCTTGGACCACTGCTTTTCTCCATTTACATAAATGACGTGACTAAAAACTTACACTACTGGAAGTATCACATTTACGCAGACGACTTACAACTCTATATACATTCCCGACCAAACGAAATTGATGCAACTATTGGCAGACTTAATCGTGACTTGAATCAAATTTCTTCATGGACGAATAAGTTCGGACTTAGGTTAAAAGCTAGTAAGTCACAAGCTGTAATAATTGGACATAAGCGACCACTGAACACAATGAACGACAGACATATCCCAATCGTTACAGTAAATAATGCCACTATTCCGTACCACTCTGTCGTCAGAAACCTTGGCGTTTACTTAGACGAAAATTTAAATTGGGAATGCCAAATAAAGGAAATATCCAAGAGAGTATGCTATACCATGCATTCTCTTAACCCGTTCAGAAACTTCCTCCCGCCAAAATTAAAACAGACTTTAGTGCAAACCCTCGTATTACCACTGTTTGACTATTGCAACATAATACTTACAGATTTGACAACTGAACTTTCGTACAAGCTACAGCGTGTGCACAATATGTATGTCAGATTCATCAGCAATGCTCGCAAATTTGACCATATTACACCTTCGTTCAGATATTTATCCTGGCTGCGACTCAATAACCGTAGATCACTTCATTCGTTTTCTCTTCTGTTTCGAGTTCTCCACACTTCTACTCCAAATTATCTTCGTTCCCGGTTTAACTACTTATCCTGCAATCACAATCTAAACACCAGGTCACAAGAGAGCCAAATCCTAGCAATTCCTCCCCATAGAACATCCCACTATTCATCCTCTTTCACTGTCTCCGTCCCTCGTGAATGGAATTCTCTACCTCAGAAGATTAGGGGCTGCCAGACAATAACTACCTTCAAGACAAAGCTAAACAATTTCTTACTGACGCAGACAAATTGAAGTTGTAATTATAATCATAACCGAGTTTAATGATTTAACTATATTTAGGTACGATTATTATTATTAATGTTATTATTAGTACATAATTATTTCATTGGAGTGTTGGGAAGGTAAAAGAATTGTTGTGTATTGTATTGTATTGTATTGTATTGTATTGATTATGTTTTGCTCCTTAGCAATATAGAAATTTTGTATTTTTGTATCGCACTGGTTGAGTGGAAGAGAAGGCCGAATGGCCTTAACTCTGCCAGTTAAAATAAACCATTATTATTATTATTATTATTATTATTATTATTATTATTATTATATTTCATGTTACAACGGCTTATGACATCGTGTGTTCTGTCTTTATATTTCGCACCACCTGACGGTCATCGATCAGACAGGCTATCTGTTTGTAATGATCCCCACAGTAGGTTTTCACCTGACGACGAAGAGAGATCCACTCTTCGAAACGTTGTGCTACAATTTTTTAAAATTTGCAATGGAAAAAGTCCAAATAACTCAACCAATGTACAATACGACTCAAAATTCAGTATAGGCTATACAAATCTCTGCTTTGTTTATTGTTCGAGTTCACTGTACACACGCCTCGAAATGCTACGGTCGACCCGCACATCATCTCCCATCTGAATAATTCTCAGCTTCGTAACAGATCGTGCTTCTAGCGAGGTGAAAGGGTAGTTTCCCTCGAGCGCAAAGGGTAATGACCCTCCCCCTTTTTGTTTATGGTAATATTAATAAACTATACACTTAGCAACTCCGCGGGGTTGTATTAACTCTCGGGGGTCATATAGCCTCGCTCTCTTGTAATTATTAGGCAGTCTAAATTGACTTCCCGTATCAGGTACCCTCCCCCGCGCCCCGCGCTGCCACTTTAAGTCACGGGAAATGCGAGCTCGGGATGCAGTATCCTTATTTCCTGTTCTATTATATCCTCTACACGTACTTAAATATGAACAACTAGACGCTTTGACAGTTGTTAAAATAACCATACTGTACAGCCTTGTTTGCAATGCTGTTAGCAAGCAAAGCGAAGCTGTAGTCCTGATACAGTAAAAATAGTTTGATTCCAAGTGTATTTGACATTTTTCTCGAAGTGAAGTACATTTGTGCATTTGTAAATTATTGGCAACAATGCTGGGAATGGTCGATCCCAATAACGATCATCCGAAGTTTATACCAAGAGTTCTTATAGTTTTTCTTGGAGTACCACTACTGCAGTGTACTGAAGACTTAAGTGTCGCCTAATAGAAGAAATGTAGAGATTTTTTTTATGAATTAAAGTACTTTCATAATTAAATACAGTAGGTTTAGGAATTACAAAAGCATGGCCTTGTTTCGATGGCATTAGGTTTTCAATGTAAGAAAGTTTTTGAAAGTCTTAATGTCAGGTCATGTTCAATTTTTGTATTTGTTATTAAAATCTCTAAAGAAGAAAAACTACTTTCACTTTTCGTTGTCGGCAAAGGCCGAAGATGCCCATAAGCGGCCCAGAATTTGATGTGTAGGCCAGATACGGCCCCCAAGTTTTATATAATCATCCAGGTGCGACTCCGAAGTACTTATGGTCGAATCTTCAAAGTAGTAACGTAACCTGTCGATCGGTTTTTACGTCGCCTTGTATGATCTGATGTGAACTCGCCGTAGCGCGATGTTTGCGAGGGTTTATATTTGTTCTGGTACTACGTGATTCACCAGCTATTTTTATGAATTGATCAAGTAATTTTTTTTTCTTAGATAGCTTTGTCATTCAAATTATGTGGATTAATAGTTTTTATCTTTATGTATTTCTAAAGATTCTAAAAGGTTTAACGTTGCACCTTTTTTTTTATTTTTATGCAAAATCTCCATGTCAGAATTTATGTTAGTAAAATAATGTTGACAATTATAAATATGATCCTTAAAAGCAGAATGTGAATTATCATGGTGAGTATTTCTGTGTTCCTTGTGTATAATATTGAAATTTCTGCCTGTCTGTCCTATATATGTATTTTTATGCTTGAAATTAAAAAAAAATAACATTTTTCCTTTAATATGATGAGATAGGGAAAAACTGTTTTCACAGCTTATTTCATTTTCTTTTAGGAGTAAGACAGTGAAAGAAATTTTGTTCTATCGTAAAAAACTGTGGACCAAGGACTAAAACAAATTTAAGCTTTCACTTTAAAAATTTCCACCCTACCCCTAAAAATGATTGAGGGGTTTATTTTGTGTAAAAATCCTTCATTTTGTGAGAAGTAATCAGGGAAAATTTGATAAAAACTGGAAATTTTTCTCCCAAGGATAGGTCAGTAACTTAAGTAGACTACCATACGCAAGCACGCAAAATTTGTGCAACTAGCCACATGGAAAGTTTGAAAAGTTCGCATTTCATGAATGGAGTATTTCCTTGTAAAAATCGCCACGGCTACATTGCATTGGACGGGTTAGGTGCACTCCTTGGGGTGCGCGGACTATTAATAGGGAAATGCTGCTTAAGGCACTGCAAGGATCTTGCGGGAGGGAATCCTGCCATATCGGAGTACCGGTATTGCCATGTATGTGGAAGCCTCTCGAATAGGAAGGGAATTCAGAGGACACAAACAGGGCGCTAGTAAACCCATTACTGCAAGTGACGTGTCCATGTTGCCACAGTGACCTATATGCTTGGAGGTGGAATTGTTAAATTCTCGAACATCCATTCAAATCACGAGACATGGGCCCATGTGATAGCGATGGAGTTCTCCATCTTTCTCACGGGTTTGAGTCGTTTCTGTAACACGGCAGAGAAGAACAACGTGTAACATTTTGTGATGTTAAAATCTTCGTAAATAAATTTAAAACGTTAAAACGTTAATGTTGTTTTCAATTTTCGAAAACCGTAATATTTCGTTTTTGTTAGATTTAGTGCCTCAGGTCTATGGTATTATCTGAAATGTAATTTTAAAATAAATTAAATAAGAGTGATATGTGAAGGTTAGGCTAGAGTCCTCAGCCGAAGCGAAGGCTGCTCGCGTAGGGGGAAGGAAATCTGAAAATAAATGTAGTGAAGTAGAGGATGGTCACTCCACACATGACAGTTTTAATTAACTCATAAGTTCCTACAATAATTTTATAGAGTAACTGCGGTGTCCGTGTTTATGACTGCGAAACATTTAAACTGATTAAAAAACTCTCACAATTCACGAAGAATAATTTATGTTTTAGGATTGTAGTAGAATAAATAATAGAAGTAGATGTTACAAATAACACTGGGCAACAAATTTAAACTTTGTTTCTGTCCTTTAGATGAAACTATGTAATTTTGACTAAATGAGAGGTGCTGAGTTCATTTCTGAAAACTAAAATTTTCTAACACATACCATTATACCATTCATACCATTCATGTAACTCTCATCTCATGTAACTCTCATCTAAATCAAATTCTTGAATTCTTTGTAAGTTCATGCATATGTATATATACTTTGTGCTGGTTGAGTGGAAGAGAAGGCCTTACGGCCTTAACTCTGCCAGCTAAAATAAATCATTATTATTATTATTATTATTATTATTATTATTATTATTATTATGGTACACACACTTCACTTATTTACACAAATTTGTTACACTAGCACATAAAGAAATCTTTGTTTGGCCAAAATTCACGAATTAAAATACCTTTTTTTACCTTTTATGATTGTAGACAGCTTCTGCAGTCTCTCTGATGAGTGACTAGCGATATTCAGCCAGCATACTTGCATTCCACCTTCCACTGAAGTGCATATCGAACGTAGATATTTCTTGATGAAACCTCTCGCCGTGTTCATCGCTTACAGCGCCAAAGTTTTTTGGAAAGAAGTCAAGGTGGTTGTCAAGAAAGTGTACTTTCAGTGACATGTTCCATCCCATAAGGTGGAAGTGGAGCAACATTTCACTAACATTAAATAAATTTTTATTTTGGAGAAACAGTACGTGCTGGACAAAAACTAACTGCAGATTCGTTTTTGCGACCACAAAATACATCGAATACACATATTTGTATAAAAAGGACAAATTTCGTGTTGTACAGTGTAATGTTTAAAACTCAAATTAACTGAAGAGCACTTTTGAGTCAAACAAATAGATTTTTAAACAAGCATTGATATCATGACAGAACCACATCACTAGGACGACGGAAAATAAAATGGATAGACAAAGCACATGTTTTTCTGAACGGGTCAGAACGAAACAGTGTGTTCAGTAATTTATTTCTTCATCGTGACGATAGTTGTAATAATAAATTATTAGGTCTATATAACGATAACGTAATATTATATCTGAAATATCTAACTTGAATTGCGGGAGGAGGCACTACGACCACTGCGACCTTCGAAGATTGTAGCTCTCTAAACCTCAAGCTAGGCGCTTTTCCAAATCCACACCGGCTGACTACACTAACACTAGGTTTGCTGCGTACCGAAGTTTCGAGCAGGCAACCCCACTCGTTCCTAGCCCAGCCTCCTCCATGCGTCGTCAGCCAGTGTACGGGGAATAATGTAGATGCCTAATATGGGAAAACGACAGAACCCCAAGAAAAACAACTCCGACCTTGTCCACTGAAGGTCTGACCCTGCCACCCCATGGGTTAATATGATACATTTATGTTTATGAAAGCTTGTATGTTTTGCTAGAAGGTCTATGCAAGATATAACAAATATAAATACCCTAAAAACGATATACTTTGCATACTTCCACTCAGTAATGAGTTTTGGAATAATATTCTGGGGAAGTTCTACAGATAGTAACAGTACATTCCTGCTACAAAAAAGAGTAATTAGAATAATAGTAGGTGCCAAATCTAGGGAACCTTGTAGGACCATTTAAAAAAACTGCAAATAATAGACTACCCATGCTTGTCAGTATATTTTTCATTAATTAAGTTCCTTATATGTGATCGTGAAAACTTTGTAACTAATGTAACATGTCATAGCATAAATACCTATCAAAAATGACTTCCATACTCCATCGACAAATCTATCTTGCTATCAAAAAGGAGTGCAGTATATGGCAGTAAACATTTCTAATAGCCTCCCTATGGATATAAAAAATCTAACTCAAAACGTAATATTAATTAGGGTCAAATTAAAGAAGTACCTAATTTCTCACGCCTACTATTCTGTAGGTGAATTTATGACAGTCATAACACTGCATGAATATTTCTGTCTTGTACTAAGTATCAATACTAACCCCTTTTGATGTACTAGTATATTGTAAAATCCTTCTGTATATATTTCAACTAGATTGTGACTATAATTAAGACTTCATATAGTACTATTAAGGGTTTTTTTGACATGATCCGTATTCTGTGGAGCAATGTAAATAAATACATGGGTTGTAAATAAAGTAGTGGCAACACTGCCGGAATGAGTCATGCGTATTCTCATGGGTTACGAGAAAACTGGTGAACGTAGTTGGATATATTGTTGATGTATTGAATTATAAAACCGGTTGCTATGACAACAGATGTTGTTATTGTGCGTTGTTAAATGTAAAGCACTATTTTTAACTGTTTACATGTTTACTAAACTTGCAGCGATCGTGGATAAAAATCGAGGTAGCCCGTGGTAGAAATGCACGTCAATATCATCAAGTGTTACTTGAAGCTTGTGGCTACGATGCACTACCGTATCGGATGGTTGCAAGATGGGTCTCTGCATTTCTTACGGGTCGGAATGAGACAGAATATTAGACTCGCCCGGCCATTTGTGACGAACAAGTGAAGTTCGTGTGAACATAACCTATATCCAGCTATGCGGAGCAAACGTCAATATTTCCTGATAGACAATTCACATTTAATCTTGCATGATAATGTTTGTTGTCATGTCGCAGGAGCAGTGGCAAAAGGTTTCAGATATTGTATCAATGCTTCATGCAGTAGGGCAGTCCATCAGAGAGATCAACAGAAAGAACCTCGCATTCAACGATTACTATGGATGTGGCAAAAGATAAAGGAACACGCTGGTGATTGTAATTGAAGGGATGTAAAGTTATTTTCCATGTAAGTTCAATAATATGTTCGTACAGTGTATGTTGCTATTACTTTATTTACAACTCTCGTACAATACAACCACTGTTTTGATAGTCGAGTTTCCTTAAACTTACTCAACTTATATATTATTTTAATGTACCGAAGTACATATGATATTTCCATGCAGATATTCTGCGTCATCATACGATGTAAGAGTAATGGAACGGAGAAAAATTCTCTCTGGCGCCGGGATTACGTGCTGATGCTTTATCCACTAAGCCACACCGGATACCACCCCGGCGTCGGACAGAATCGCCTCAGATTAAGCTCCAACTCTTGGGTTCCCGGGTTCAAATCCCGGCGCCGGAGAGAATTTTTCTCCGTTCCATTACTCTTACATCGTATGATGACGCAGAATATCTGCATGGAAATATCATACCTTCTACTGCCCTCTACTAATTGGTTGTCATAAATAAATGTCTTTCTTACTGTGACGGAAATCTTGTCTTCTCCTGTCAGTAACCAATCACAGCCCTCGTTCAGAAGAATTGACAGGCTCTCGTCAAATCCACGTGGAGGCAGACTTGCCGCGTATTTTCCGAATTCCAAGAATCCCGTCGAGGGTCACCCAGGATTGTGGCAGGATTGTGGCAACTGTGCAATGTTGGGACGAGGGGACAGGATGGAATTGTCAGAGGTGATTATGTAGGAAGTCATAAATCTGTAAGTGGGTGTTCAAAGGAACCACCGAACTGCACTCCTTGAAATAAAATAAGGTATACTTCGGTACATTAAAATAATATATATGATATGCGTAAATCACTTCGTGATTTAAGACGGCGCTTATTCCGTCGGATCCCGGCCAACTAGTCACTCATAACGAGTGCACCTCAGCACATGTGTGGACTTCGGTCCTACGTTCATAGACATCTATGACGTAGTGCAGAGGGCGGCCACTAGAGGGAACCCAAGAGTTGGAGCTTAATCTGAGACGATTCTGTCCGTCGCCCGGGTGGTATCCGGTGTGGCTTAGTGGATAAAGCATCAACACGTACAGCTGAAAACCCGGGTTCAAATCCCGGCGCCGGAGAGAATTTTTCTCCGTTCCATTACTCTTACATCGTATTACTCAACTTAATCTATCTCAGGGACTGTAAGTTTTAACACTTGACTTTTAGATAGGGAACCATCGAACTATCGCTCTTGTAAAGCGTTGTTGTGTGTAGTTATTTAATTATCCATCTGAGTAGTGAGCGTTTTCAATTTGAAATTGCAATTCTTTCCGATAAGGCAACGGGGTGCTGCTCTGGACCTTCCCGTTGGGAACACTACAGTCTGCTAAATAACGCATGAACCTGGCCATCGTTTTCAGCTTGAGCGGCGATGGTTCTGCCCTATATTGTCATGATGCCTGGCTATTGTGTTGGTATTCTATTTGTGGTTTACCTGCGTGACAGTCTGGTTCGTCGTGACGTAACATGTTGGTGCATGTGGAATGTTCAATCATGTATTGCGTTACCGTGGCACGCTTGGCTCGCACTCAAGGAAAACTCCTAAACCCTTCTCATTAACTTTTGTTTCGTGGTAGGTTTATGAAAAAGTAAATTGTGTTACTTGGTATTCGGAAATTTGATTAAATTAACGACATTACCGTCTTCTACTTCTTATTCGTGGCCACAGGCGAAGTTTATGCTGTAGGCGTGTTTGTCGGCTGTTCCGGAGGGTTCAATTTCCACTTCGTATGATTAGTCTGTCTGAGTAGGCTATTTTCCAGGTTTAGAGGTGGGAACGATATATCAGTTTTTTCGAAATACCGATATTTTCGTTTCGATAAATCGGTATATCAGTATCGAAATTTTGATTCAATTTATCGTATAATATATCGGTTTTCTCATAAATTTATCAGTTTTTTTGTGGAATTATTATCATTATCAACAACAAAAAAATCCACACTAGACAACTCAGATAATAATTCCCGAGAGATGGCTCTAATGAAGGCGCACAGTTACGTAAATTATGCAACCTTGAAATATCAGTACTATCAATAACTTGTTCTAATTGGCTGGACTGAAATTCGAATTCAAACTGTTTAATATGCAGCACCAAATTGAAAATGCAGCGTGTGCGAACGTGAGACAGACGGGAGGTTTATCTACTATTGTTTTAATATTTTTATTAATGTTCTCTAAGGGGGAGCAATTCCCACTCTGAAAGGGAACCGTCTAACTTCAAAACGGGTATTAAAAATTTTATTTCTATATTCTGAAATGGAAAGAAAAACAAGGATTTAATACCGATGTGGCATTTGTTTACGGTTATGATTTCTATGCACAACCTATTACTGACGTTCTATTTCCTTATTATATCTTTTAGTGCATAAATATTCTATCTCAATCATCACCACCATTGTTGTTTGGTATGTTGGGGCCATATTCATAGACATTCTTAGCGCGGGCTTACGGTGAATGATCAGCGGACTACCGTTTTTCGTATTCATAAACCAGTGTTAGCGATATGATATGAATCCTGTACAAGTAATCAATCGATAGCCGGGACTAGTTTAGCACGCTCGTAGCGCCGACTAGCGAAATGTCTATGCATAGCACCCTTGGAGTTTAACAATAACTTGCAATGGGAACTTCCTATACAAAAATTGTATCAAATCAACTGTGAAGTTTGGCAAAACAAACATTCTAAGTACGGTGTACTTACATTTAAAATAATTACAAGTTCTGTTTATTTATATTTAAAATTGATTAAGTTGTTAGGTAGAAAAGCGAATTATATCTGTATTCTGGATTGAATCCTATATAAAATTAGAATAATTGAATCGTGTTCCAATATCAAATACTCAACCATGTAGAGTTCACTTAACTCTTTCCCACTATATCATTGAAGCTCACCTTACCTCCATAATAATTTTGATTTAGGTTAGGACCTACATCATAATATGGCATTGAGAAAGTATTGTTTACTGTTACAATTTTACATTTATGCTTTTGACTGTTATGTTGTTAATTTCAATGGTAAAAAGGAATATTAAAATTTAAGTACTTTTATTGTAATGCAGTAAATGTACACTTAAGAGTACAATTTACTTACGGAATAGCGATATATCGATATATTTTCTGCAAAAAAAAATATATACACTAATTATCGAAATTAGATTTGCAATATATTGCAATATCAATATATCGGTATTTAAATTATTTCCTCCATCACTATCCAGGTTTTGCCCAACTATAAGACAAAACAAAGGCAAATATGGACCCAATCCAGTAGTTGGAGAATGCAGCGATAAGGATCGCTTAGAAACCGCGAGCCGTATATAATAACAAGACCGCATAAGTTCATGCAATTGCATGTTTTTATTGATTTGGCTGTTGAAAAAGAAAAAGTGGATCTATGCCAATCATGATTTTTACATTCGAATAAAGGCAGCTTTATTTTGCATAAATTCATACTTCGAGAGTTTTCCCTTTTAAATTCATATATACTTTCTTTGGCCTATTTAAATGCATATATTAACATATTTTCTCGTTTCCTCCGATTTATTAACTAATTTCAAAATTTCTTTCTGACTATTACACTTTTAATATGATATACTACTTTTGACCAATAAAACGGTACGAAAGGACGTCTTTCAACCAATCATGGCTGCTTATCGCACAATTTTGTCGCGTCCCTAGCATTTGTTTAATTTTATCGCGTCACTAGCATTTGTTTATTATCACTACCCTAGCATTTTTTTAAATATTTATTTATTTAAATATACAGAATAAAGAATATAATTACAAACAAGATAAATAAAAATAAAATAATGCAATCAATATAAAAAAAGGAGCTACAGTAGTATTAACAAAATTTGAGACCGAATGAGCAGCGCTCGTGTTCGGTCGCAGTTCAGATATAATATTAATAGGCCTATTTCTAACACTTGTTTATATTAGTTAGGTTATGTTATAGCTTCTGCTATATGATATTATGGATAGTCATGTATCAGAAATTGTTTAACATACTAAGATTTATTGAAAATCATCTGTCAAGTGACGTTGATTACTGGGATCCGAATGATTGAAGTGGAATGCAAATGTTTTAATAAAAATGAAACTGAATCAACAAAGCCTTCCTGATTAGTAACCGTCCACAGAGATCAATGAAGATTCCATAGTTGGCACAACTGATAAGAAGAAAACAGCTAATCGTAACACACTACTGCCATCTAACTTAATGTTGAGATGGTACAATAATACATTTTAAGACAGTTGTATTTTCGTAAGTCAATTAATATTCTATTGTATTGGAGTACTTTGTTACTTCTAATCTTTATATACTTTCTTTTAATCGTGTAGGCCTAATAGTCAATGAAATCCCATTTGAGTTTTGATTTTCTCTAGATAAATCAAAACCTCTAGTGAGATTACTGTTGATAAAAATAAGAATTATTTCGAAGAAATATAAAAATGAATCGTGGAAATGAAACCAATAAATTAGTTAATTACTGATTTTATGCGTTTTATGTGAATATGTGAAGTTCAAAAATAAATGTTTTTATGTGATATAAAATTTAAAATATATGTTCAGGTGACCTTGTTCGAAATTTAAAACACAATTACGAGTTTCTATTACAATGCAAATGAAATATTTATTTATCTAAGAATTTAGCCCTACTTATGATATATGCTTGTGTTATAAAGGTTTGTGAAAGTCTCAAAATTATTTTAAAAGCTTCGTGTGAAGCAGCCGTTACAATCATCCGATATAAATGAAGAGAGGTCAATTTTTCATAAGATTCTCCGTTATCGAATTTAGCTGCAATTACTGTATTTTATCAGCTCTCTGGGGTTACAGATATGCTCAAGAGGGAACAAGGAGCGACCAGAAACTCTATGATCTAGGAGAGAGTAACGAACGCACGGTTTAAGTTATCGATTGACACACGACGATCCAGATGAATATGCACCTGTAGCAGGAGGCGGAGAGGGAGGCACGTCGCGCGTCGCACTGCGGTGCTCATCACGCCGAGCCGCTGTCTAAGTCGAGCGACCTGTAATATTAAACAATGGCCGGACCAACCGAACGACCGACTGGCTTCATCAAACTCTCACGTCACACTCGATCGATTGTTCGCTCTCTACACACGCGCATTCCTAAATTAAGGACTAACGGCCAGGCTGAAAAATCCGCCGCTGGTTTCAGGCGTGTTTACACAAGAATCTGCTACACCTGGCCAGTAATGACTTAACTTTATAGTACGGTTATCAGGAAACATCAGTCAGAAGTTTGTTATTGAATATCGATTCATACAGTGTTATTGAACTGTGTTCCACGAAGCCCAAAAATAACGTTATTTTGCAGGAACATTTTCATATTGAACCGCAGTCTATTTTCATTAGTTGCTTACTTAATTTGGCCAACTTCAGCACCTTATCTGATTTGTAATATAGAGTTTATTGTGATATTTTGTTAAGTTCCAGTTTATTTCACATTTTAAATTGCAAAATATTCCGAGATTCTGTCTGATTCTGTGTTCCTAATACTTGTAATTACTTTCATTGTAGGCCTACAACCTTTAATTGAACGTAAAAATTTGCAGCAATACAGCCATTCTAGGAAAACTGAGAATTCCAATGAAGAATTTGACAACGAGTGAATTACAAAGACTTCTTTTATTGGGACAATTACAGCTGAAAAAAAATTCAAAAAGAAAAAGAGATCTTAATATTAGAGAGATTGAAAAACGATGGGTTAAGTAACAGTGAGAGTAATGACTTAACTTACACAATTTTGTGAATGGTCACAGAATGAAAACATCTCTTGCATTTAAATTAATAATGATTATAAAAACAATGTAATTTTCATAAGTTTGAATTGAAATACAACTTAAGTCTTAAATTATAAATAACTTCCTTTATGTCATCTCTCTTCTTTTGCCCCAGACGTCTCAAATTTCCTTCTTCAAGATCATCTCCAAATTCATCAATCTGCTGATTTCTTTCATCTCCTCCAAAATGGGTGGGATCCCTCAAGTATTTGGCTATGTTATGAAGTACGGCACAACTAATTGTTATAGCAGGTACCTTATTCAGTTTAACTGTCACGTGATTTAGGATAGGAAATCTTTTTAGTTTCCCAAAGCACCTCTCGATTATTACCCGCTCTTTTGTAAACAAATTGTTGTAGGCTATTTCTTGAGGAGCCTATACTTGTAAATTGTTCCCAAGCATTACAGGTAGCTTGCACATTGATAGTAGCCTCTCCCTTTCTGTTTATATACTCATCCCCGTTATGTGATGCCTTCACAATGTGGACATGAATACACTCTATGACTCCTTTGGCGCTGAAGAACCTCGTGTCTTGATGAAGGTGCTGGTGATCTTCGTGTACGAGATGACAATTTTATTCGCGAGAAAATAATTTTCTCATTTATGCCTTTCGGCATCGCTGTTAAGATTCTATCTCTTAAATTCTCCTGTATTAACACATGAGTAAATTCTCTAGAATGGCCTCCAGCAATATCGGTTTTCAATTTAAGAGCTATATACGAATATATGTAGTAAAATTTTACCACGCGCTGTTAACTTTCTGCTTCGTTTCATGTAGATATAAAAAATCTTTGCTTTATTTTAACACGACTTACGACTCATGAGCCCGACGGCTAGTTTCTCTTTACCCTTGGTTTGCATAAAGTATTTCACTAGTCGTGGTATACATAACGACTTAGGTACAGGATCAATCCCGTAAGATAAAGTTATTATCCTTTGTCAATGTACCGTGCTACGTTATGTTAGGTATAATAATAATAATAATAATAATAATAATAATAATGACTTTATTTAACCTGGCAGAGTTAAGGCCGTAAGGCCTTCTCTTACACTCAACCAGGATTAAAACTTGCTTACATAGTTGAACATACAACTGGATCGGAATTATTGTAAGTAATTACATAATGAGATCAACAGAGGTAGTTACTTAAAAATTTACGACATAAAATAAAAATAAACATAGTGGAATACATATTAATGTTGTTAGAATCAAATACGAATCACATAAAAACAGAAGCCGATAATGCAATAAAAAATGTACACAGTAAAAATAAAAATAAGCATATTAGTATACATATTAGTATTAGATTACAATTAAGTAGGATTCGCATAATTAAACCAGAAACCGACATGTGGCACCTATGAGTGACATTGAAACAATTGGAATGCATTAATAAAGAACATAATTTATGAAATTCTCGGTCATGTTTGAGAAAGTTTTTCCATCGAATAATAATAATAATAATGATGATGATGATAATAATAATAATAATGATAATAATAATATAGTAATAGTAATGATGATAATAATAAAATCAGATATTTTAGTCGCCTTCTTCCTGATACTAGGCTCAAATCCTGTTCCATCCAAAGATCAGATTTTTCCACCTTTTTCTTGGCCTTCCGCGATTCATTCTGTCATCCGGAATATAATCTGACAGTAGAAGGTGACGAATCGCAACGCAGCTGACGACTTCTCGTTAGAAGAGTCGCGATATGATCTTGGAGCAAACAAGAGGATTGTGTGCAAGATTTTCACCGTGTACTTTGATTATTATTTATACCACTTTAATTTGACAATTACTTCATTATGTCCGCATCACACTTTTGTGTTTGAATGGGCCGTAATACAGGATCCGGCAGAATTATCTCCCCGATTTGAATTGACCGCCATACGGGTTTCTCGATAGTTGCGCTGAAGTGGCATATATCTTTGAACAGCACAAGTCATGCCATTTCAGTTACCACCATGGCGTGGACAGGTGTATATCGTGCATTTTGTTGAGCATTTTTAAAAATTGGTGACTGTGATTGCAACGCTTTGTGCAGTTTTGTACCCATTTTAGAGTAGGTCGACACGAAATAATTCCTGATAAGTAAACCCTACTGATATAGATGAGAAATGTCAGACAAAAGGTTTAACTTTCAAACAGAAGTTCGTCGGTAGGCGTCGCAACGTTCGGGCTCCAGAGTGAGGCATGCTGTTTCCACATCTCCACGACGTTCAGTCATTAAACATGCTCTGGTATTGGGAATATCGGATCGGAGTGTTAGACGAATCTTACACCTAGACCTCAAGTTCCATCCCTACAAAGTTATGGTGGTTCAGGAACTTCGGCAACGTGACTGGCTCAACCGCCAAGATGCTTGCGAGACCATATTGGAAAATGTTCCAGGCGTTCCTGTTGTGCTCAGTAATGACAGCTCGTTTTCATTTGTCGGGATGCGTCAACAAACAAAACATTACATATTGATCCCCAGAAAATCCTCGAGAAATGCATCAGCGACCTCTCCACAGTGAGCGTGTTACGGTTTGGTGTGCTGTTGCACAATTTGGAATAATAGAGTCATGCTTTTTGAAGGAAGAAGGACGCACAGTCATTGTTTGAGGAGTGTATAGCGCATGAGGGCAAGCATTTGGACGATATTATCTTTAAAACAAAGTGATGTCAAAATGGCAAACATTCTTCTGTAAGATGGTAAAATAAAATTTTGAATAGGTTCAATGTTGCTCTTGTTATTATCTTTCTAATCGGGGAGATCATTGTGCCGGACTCTGTATAAAGAGATTTTTTTATGTAGTGGTGGGTGTGTATCCATTTCCTACCCACTTCACTTGCGTGATGTGGTGTTTCGCATATTGCGGGCAAATGGCAGGACTGTGGCCCATTTTCAATTTGTACACCACTTCGGCGGGTCACACTGTGCATGATGTATATCTATGGAGATTTACGTCGTATACTAGATTGATGTGTAAATGTAGTGTAAGGAATGGGTTAAGATGATGATGAGGAAAGGAATAGGGAAAACCCGGTACCGGCACGTAACCTATTCCTGTAGAATAGCAAGAAGTGGGCGTCTAGGCTGAACATCCCCGTCCGACGGACGAATAACTACCAAGTGACATATTGGTGCACAATTTAGTGATTAGAAGAAGTTGTGCGACTCCGCCTTCTCCTAGACTCGACGTAGAAATTTTACACTAAAATCTCTGACCCCGCCGGGAATCGAACCTGGGCCCCCTCGTCTGGAAGCAGACGCTCTACCACAGCTTACTCGGCGGACTTTTTTAATGATTAAGTTTCAAATATCTGTGTTTTAAGCCTAGCAATAGCAAGGTATTTTAAGTAGCATGCAGTATTTTGTGACCACTACAAAAAGGTTCAATTTTGAATAATTTTTAATTTTTGTAACCAGCAAATAGTATGTACTATAATAAAACAGAAAAGTTGAAATGTTGTTATACATATTCGAACAATTACTTCAACATAAGAGTCAGAAAAAATATTACACATTACTTTCTTCATACCCGTTCTCACATACTGAACACAACACAGTTTGAATACAAAAATGCTTAATTTTGAACAGATTTTTAACATTTGGAATTGGCTAATTACTATGTATAGTTGTGGCAAAAGAACCGGACCGACGGAATAACCAGTCCCAGAAATGAGCCACTGCGCATGCCACGCCCGCATTCACAAGATAGCGAGTAATCTATTGAAATTGTTGTAGTTTCGACTGCCCATTTCGAAAGCCACTAGAAAATAAGCTGATAAAATTCATGTTCTGGAAATAATAAGTTAAGTAGTAAATTATCGCTGCAATCGAAATGTATTGGGAATAAATTTGAGTGAGGAATAAAAAAAATCCTTCCCAGGCAGGATTCCAACCACAAAAGTCTTAGTTACCAGTCTACCTTGCTCTAGAGTGAACAAGGCTCTGAAATCAGCTACAAGGTTCGGTCCGGTTTTTTTTTTTTTTTTTTTTTTTTTTTGCCATTACTGCCTATTGTACAATATGCTCTGTCTTTGTGGCAGCCTGTTAATACAGGGAACTTTATCGTTTAGATAAATTTTATTAATAAATATAAAAGAGAGAAATTGAAATGTCATTGTATATTTTCTAACCAAAGTATTTCAACAAGGGCGGTTACATTTTGTTCACATAGATATATTTTAGTAAAACAGTCAGAAAAACGATTAGACAATAACACAATAAGATAGAAGGATTCATAACTGACAACATAATATACGTACTATTGCCATATTCTGAATATATTAATTATATATCAAATGTAAACTTTGTAGAAGCTGGGCACAAAGTACCCTCTTCCCGTTGGTATTGCTAGTGTTAATTCTGTGGTGTTTGGGTAAAGGGGGATAAGTCATTTTTTTGTGTAGGTGAAATTTTGTTCCCCAGGTGAACACACAAGTTAAATTATACAAATGAGTGTGCAAAAATCAAAGAATACTAGCAGTTGTTGCGCTTTATTTGTGTAGAAAATTATTTGCAATAATGGTTCGAAGTTTAATTTTCATTTATCGTCAAGCTCATTTTCATGACTCATCTCCCTTTACCCAAACACTACAGAATTATTCTCCTAAAACACGGTATGTAACTTATTTATTATTATCTGTCTAAAATGTCAGTACGCGATTCGCATTTTATACTAAAAAATTAGTAAATTAACTCATTGTCGGTCATTTGTAAAATAAATATCTACCCTCCTTAACCAAATAATTCTGGCTAAACCTGTTAAAACAAATGAGTAAGGTTCACCTTTAATCTTCCTAAGTGTAAGGAACCGCTTAAATCAAGTGGGAAAGTAACGAAGGGGTTGTGAAGGCTTCGAACCCTTAACTCTTGGTAATATAATTTAGTGAAGTGGTTGAATGGAACAAAAGTAATTTTCCCTGAATCACAAATCCGTAGAATCCTTCTACTTGGGATGTGAGAGAGATTAAAAAACTTTAGCGCTATTTGCTTTTCGTTTGTTTTCTGTGTAAACAAGAGCTAATGAAATCGTTCTCCGGTTGCGGTTTTACGTTTGGCGTTTTCTCATCCACTGTTGACAATAGAACGGAAGGAGTGCCACTCTTGCTCTTACCCTAGTTTCCGCTCTTATTGCCATTCTTTAAGTTGAATTATATTCTTACAGACATGTTTTAATTCATTTTCGCATCTTCATTTCTCTACTTCTAAATCTGATAAGTATGCTCTTCACAGATTCAAAAATTGTACTAGATATAATATAGCTATTTGTTCATTTTGAAGTGATTTACGAA
Organism: Periplaneta americana; assembly: GCF_040183065.1. Taxonomy (NCBI): domain Eukaryota; kingdom Metazoa; phylum Arthropoda; class Insecta; order Blattodea; family Blattidae; genus Periplaneta; species Periplaneta americana. The sequence continues at coordinate 75,594,028 of NC_091117.1, read as the reverse complement.
TATATCAAGTGGTCAAATGAAACCCGTTTTTATTAAAGACAAGAAAAAGCAGCGAACTTGTTTAGGAAATTAGATTTTGAATTGTTATTAAGTTGTATGTGTGGGCAATTTTTTTAACCGAATGTAAATGGTAAAGCTTCTTTTTGATGAGTGTATGGGATTTCGCTTCAACAGGAACAATGACCTTATTAAATATATGACAGTGCATCGATGTCAAACGAAGCGTGTAATTCAGTGGTGATATTATTTGCATTGTGTACATTCATGGCTGTGTAAACACTCATTTTCTACCCTTCATTATAATGAAGCACAAACAATTGGCAAGCCGTAACGTCACCATTTTGGTTTTCTGTCGCGCTAAAAACTGTAATTGCTTATTCATTTATGCGTTTTCAATTTTTATTATATTTTGTGTGACTTGTCATATATATATATATATATATATATATATATATATATATATATAATTTATGAATATGCAGTTACATATTATTATAAGCAATATTCCTTACATTCTTGATCATACAACTCCTGGAAATGTGGCAATTTATTGGTTCTCTTCTTTTACTCCCATGGTACGTACTTTGCTTTCTCTGTTTTTTTTCCCTTATGATGCCGTGATCTTCCCTCTGAATAATATCGCTTGTTGAAATGGACTTTGAATAAAGAATTAATGAGAAATTTATTAACACAAATTTGACCTAACTTACTTTTAATTATATGCCAATGTTTTACATGTTTGACAATTCAGTTCCTTTTTTATAGTGCAGATTACAAGCCTATTTTCGTTTATAGATTACTAGTGGCTTGTGCAGCAAATGCTGCTGCAAACTAAGTATGTTAGACGTTCAAATAAAAATTTTTCAGATTTATTTTCAATGAAGAATACTTGTCTTTTTAATAGTTATTTGCTTCCATAATAATGAAACATACTCCCTCTGAATGGATTTTTTTAGGCCAAATACTTTCTCTTGAACCTATCCAACTTCAGTTTTTGAGTTTCAACGCGAAAACGCAATTATCAATGTCAGAACGATAGCAGTAGCTATTTCAGGTCATTGTGGATTGTAGGCAAAAGTTAAAAAAATGTCAGGTTTGCTAAGCTTTCGAACAATACCATTTTCGTATAGCTGCTGCATGTAGAACTTGAAATGTAGAGCCTAAAATCATTTTATCCTACTAAGAGATCTTGCTGAAATGATCTGGAGACTACAAAATTTTCTAGGCCCCTTATTTTATCAGTAAGTAATATCTTTTGATCTTTCCTTAGGAACTGTAATTTTTGCGCTCTCTCGAGCCAATACTGAAGACAATGACACATATCAATATCTACATTACACCGTAACATCAGTTTATTATACACTATTAGTAACATGGGTGAATTTTCACCCAACACAAAAATTAAGATTTGTATAATGCTGCATTTGACTTTTATATATTAAAACACGCTTGAAACATAACACAACATAGCTCAACACAAAATAATTTGAAATTTAACATAAATTGACATTATTGTTAGAAGCAATGAAAGTTTTCTTGCACCATAGAATTAAAAAAAATTCCAGTCTATATTTTATAATTAAGAGAAAAAGTCACACTTTTTATTTTCTATGGTGTGCAATTCTTGCAGGTTATTTCCCTATGATCTCCACACACGAAATTCTCACAAACACTACACTTCACGGCAAACTTTTTGTCACTCTTTTTGCAGAGTTTGCAACGTCCCTGTCGTGGTCCTGTTTCAGATGATTTCTGTTCTTTCAGTGAGCTAACCGGTAAAGAATTGTTTTCACTCAATATGGATTCTATCTTCACTCGAAGATCATTAGGAAGATTCCTGATTGTCAGTCTCTCTTGCATAAATTTCGTTGACAAATCAAGACCAAGCTTGTGAAGAAATTCCAGTCTGTCGGGTGTCTTTCCTCCACGGGCTGCGCATGCGTAAGCCCAAACAATAAATGCATTGATTCCTGCTGCATTCAGTAATCCGTAAAATACTGCCATTGGCCAGCGTCTTGTACGTCTACTGCAGGAATAGTTCTTGCACATTTGATCAAACGAGTCGACCCCTCCTTTAGTCTCATTATAAAATTCAATAGCTTCTGGTTTCCTTGTTTGTTCAGACACTCTTGGTGTGTAATGCATGGTCGAGGCTACTAATACAATTTTACCTTTCTTTGGTGAAAATGATATCAATTGTTGATTAGTATTGCAGTCGAAGAGAAACATTGTTGTATTTGCTGGTCGTCCTTTGGTCTGAAGAGCTTCCGGAGGAATCTCCTTTTTGTTTCTTCGTACAGTACCAACCATAGTTATACCATGAGCCAACATCTCCGACAAGAGGGGGAAAGATGTAAACCAATTGTCAGTAGTTATATTGGAATTGGTGCCATAAATTGGTTTTGCTAATTCCTTCACCAAGTATTGTGCTAAAGGTTCAGGCCCATTGTAAGTTTCTTTTCCTATGTAAGGTATTCCTGTGACTAGGTATTTAGAATGAGAGTCACACATGAACACAAGTTTGAGGCCGTATTTTTCCGGTTTATTGGGGATGTACATACGGAATTTGCAGCGACCTCTGAATCCCAGAAGCTGTTCGTCAATAGTGCATTCTGTTGATGGCTTATAATATTCTTGACAGTGAACGAAAAATTTATTCCATAGTTCCCGAATATATGTAAAAGGATCTGCAGCCTTTCTGGCTTCTCTGGTCTGCTTGTCATCGAATCTCAAGCAATTTGTTATAAATCGAAATCTCTTTAGTGACATAACTGAAACATAAATTGGACTACCCAATGTACCCCACAGAAATTCGGCACTCATATGATTATCTTTTCTGGCCCCACTGATATAAAGTAGACCTATGTATGCCTCTAATTCTCGCAAAGTGATATCTCCAGTATACCTCTGTTCAGACGAGTAGTTCAGTCTCTGGGAAGCCATCTCTTTGTTGGTGTGACGAACAATATCTTGCAACATATCCTCATCAAAAAAAAAGACGTCAACTGTCTTCGGGACTTTTTACCTTTCGAGCATCACCTTTTGGCCCGGGTATGGTTGTTCTACATATATTTCGAGAAGGTACCTTTTGTCTTTCAGGGTGTTTGGATGTCCACTCTTTACCATTTTTCCCTTTTAGGACTGACTTCTTCGAAGTGATGATATTATTGTCCTTACTTTCAAACCAGCAATTTTCTGGTTTTCTGCGCTTTTCAGGAACTGCAACACCATTTGCACTATCACTGCTGTCGCCATTTTCTGGGGTAAAATCACTTTCATTGTCACTACCGCACTCAATAATATCATCTACTACATCACCTTGTTCACAAATATCGTCCTTCATACTCCCCTCTCCATCAGATGGATCATCTTCATCATCATCAATATTTTCATTCATTATTATCTTCTCTACCTCACCGGAAGTACATTTCTTACCGTCAATAATAATAAACTCCATGTTCATCAAACTAACGCAGAAGAGAATTGCAATTCGTCTGACACATGTACTAAGAAGTTGAATAAATTACTAATCTAACACTAATGGTAACATGGGTGAAAACTCACCCAGATCTGCTTTGTAGAGCTATACTACGGCAACTAAAAATATTTCAAATATATTTCAACAATGGTTAAGAAGCTACACTTGAGAAAGATACATAGCAAGAGAGCCAACAGTCTAGACAGGTTTACCAATGCACGGCAGAGAAATAAAATTTCTCAAAGGTGAATTTTCACCCATGTTACCATTTAAGGGTTAAGTATATGAAAAAGACCCAACCCCACTGGGTTAATAAGTATAAAAATATTTGATTTTTAATAACAATATTATTATCTTACTTAAGTTTTGTAGTTATATATAGCAGCCACTCAGTAAATTATAGAAATGAAGATCTAAATTAAGATATTCTCTACATTTACTTACATAACCTCAAAACGTTTCACTTTCATGTCATCAATATAGCATCAATATTATGTACAATTAATGAAAAATAGATGCATCATGATATTAACTATAATAATATTTAATTTCTAATGATAATAATGTCATCAAACCACCTCAAGTTTCGTAGATTTGAATATCCAATACACAGTTGTACTCAGAAAATTATTATACACTGCAGAATCAGTTTTTAATAACAAATTGAATTGAGCTCTAAATATGTCGGCAATCCTGCAGGTCATGGCCTTCTTGTAATAGCCTATTGTTTATTGTAGTGTGTGTTTTGTTCTGAAATTCAATCAAGTCGGCCGTGATTGGATAAAATTAGTTCTCAAAACTGACAACAGATGGATTTTGGAAAATAGGAAAATTATGTAGGAAAATTTACATTTCACTGAAAACTACTACTTTTCCGAAAAACGTTGGGTTCCAAGCTTCAAAATGAGGGGCCATTTATTACAATCCGTTCAGCCGTTTTCCCGTAATTTCCATTACCAGTTCAAATTATATATATAGATTTTGTTGCACTATTATTCAGAAGGTACAGGCCTACTTACCTAAATGAAATAATTTAATATGAAAGCAGATGAGAAGTTGGGTTTTAATTTTCTGAATTACAAGTGCAGAGACTGCATGTATTGATTGTATACACTTTAAACAGATATATTTAATAATTCTTTTTCTCCTTCTTTTCAAGATTTAAACTATTTACTGTGTTTCGATATCTATTTCTTCCTCAGGCTGTCTATATCCATTTTACCTTCGTGGTGTCTCATAGCTACTCTCCGTAGTATATTTTCTGACATCCTTTCTGAATTTCCCTCGATTTTTCTAGCATTTCCCGTTATTTTGTCTAATGTTCATTCCACTTGTAATTACGTCTGAGTTCCATTACTTGTTGCTGCTACTACTAGTGCTGCTACTACTAGTGCTGCTACTACTACTACTACTACTACTACTACTACTATTGCTGCTACTACTACTACTACTACTACTACTACTACTACAACTACTACCACCGCTACCGCTGCTACTACTACTATTACTACAATTACCGCTACTGCTGCTACTATTACTACTAATATCGCTACTGCTCCTACTAGTACTGCTACCGTAAAGTGGGTCGAAATTGATTTCGAGGGGTGACTTTGATACTCCGTTCTTTGCGCCAAACTTAATTGAATTAAGTGGAAACCAGTGAAAACGGATTTGATCTATTCACAACAATGGTTACATGAGCGTTGTATTCAAACAACAATGAGCTGTTATGGCTCCATGAAGCTTTTATTCAGTACTAAAAGGTAAAAGGTATCCCCGTAACATGCCATGAAGGCACTTGGGGGGCATGGAGGTAGAGCCCCATGCTTTCCATGACCTCGGCACTAGAATGAGGTGTGGTCGGCACCACGCTCTTGACCGCCTTTTACCCCCGGGAAAGACCCGTTACTAAATTCTGATCTAAAAAATAATTCCGGATTTGTGGCTCAAAACTTACTGCTCAAAACTTTGAACGCCGAAATGTAAGTACTGAACAAAATGCATGGTGTTTTGTAATGGATGAAATGTCATATCTTCTACAGTTATTGGCCATGAAATGAAATTTGTAACATGTCGAATTTAGTCAGAATACAGTGAAATCTCTCCTTACGGATACTCCCAAGATACGGACACTCCTCATATACGGACAGATTTTTAGGTTCCAACTGAAATAATATAGAAATAATGATAAATTTAACTCTCGTTTACGGAAACTCTCAGACACGGACAGCTGTTTCACAGTCCTATAGCTTGCTTTACCTCCTGACTGCGGACAGAACTTGGATTTCAAGACCTAATGTGTTACAAAAATGGAAAATTTAGTACAGAAATTCCTTGACATGAAAGAAGACAATATGGGTCTCGTAGGCTACCACTATCCCAGGCGGCTATTCCTTGTTAGCTGGAAGCGGGTGGATAAACAAAGTCATAAAATTTAACCTGTCTGATGGGTCCAAGGCTTCCGGATCGTGAATTGTATTCGACACATGATAGGGTTAGTAGGATTATTCTCTTCATTTCAATCAGTTCTGTTTCGAGAGACATGGCACCTGAATGTAAAGGTTAATTTGAAAACTATAAATTACAGTACTGCATAACTGTAGACCTAGAATAAAATTGCATGGCACAGCACTGTATTTTCCTTTTTCGGTCTTATCTACTGTAGTTCAAAGTTGCGAAGAATTTACTGTAGTACAGAATACTTATTTAGAATTAAATTACAGTAATACATTTCATTTAAAGCGTGAAAGTATACATAATGCATATTATAGATTTACTGTTAGATTGACGAGCCTCCCTCCCAATAAAGGACACCTCCCAGATGCGGACAGATTGTTACGTCCTTTCGATGTCCGTAAATGAGAGGTTTCTCTGTAATTCAAATATGTTGTGGGGTCATATTGATCGCCACAATGGGGCGACATTGATAGACATCAATAATTTTATTTAATTTTATTTAAACAAATTATTTTTCTGGTGGTACGTGACTATATCAATAAAGTTGGAGGTAGACCATAAAGAAATTATACCAATCATCAATTGAATCAAGCCATTGAGAAAGTACAAGACAACACAATGTCCATGAAGGCGTGGTATTATAAAATATCATACGATACAACAAATAAGTTTCAGGAAAAACATGGTAAGTAAATTGGAGGTCAATGTGTATTCCCTCATGCTGAAGAGACAATAATAATAATAATTGCTGCTGCAAAATGCGCTTTTTACTATCTGTAGCTCTGTAATGTTATTTATGCCAAGTATAAGACCAGCACCGGACGTCGAACCTCCTTGTGTTAGTGGAATGATGAAGCATTGAGCTATCGAGAAGAGTGAGAGAGTTTTTCTTACTCTTAAATTAACGTCGAGAGCAGTGTTGTGCGACAGACAGGTTGCGCGCTGTACTTTCCCGATAACATGGAATTTCCGAGCAACACAGCTCGGCAATCAGCGACCTAATCGAGAATTGCAGTTAACGGGACTTTCTGGCACTGCAATCAGAGTAAATCCTTGTCACTGAACTTGTTAAGCTCTTTTAGCGTCGCAATGGACATACATGTCAACTGGATGTGACGAAACTTTGACATCCGCTCTGCGATGGTATTATAATACACGTGACAATAAGGTAGAAGGGCTGGTGCTAGCAGGAAACGTTAATACAGGATCTTTCTATCGAAAAATTAACCATTTTGTATAATTTTTTTGAAATTATGTTCATCCTCAGGAGAAAGAACCCTTCCCGGTGCCGTAGGTTGATTTGGAAACAACCCCCTCCCCTCGCCGCCAGAGCTATTAAACGAAAGAATGGTTAGTGTTTTAAACCTTTATTAAAACACACAAATTTAAAAACAGTTTCAATTGTTGAGAAATTATGATGTAAAATTTTCAAAATGTCTTCCGTTCTAATGAATGCACAATTGTAAGCGACGTATCAACTCTTCATGGTCTCTGGAGAGCATGTCAGACGTAACTATTTGTATCGTGTGTTCAATTCGTTCCACTAATTCAGGAATGGGGCTTGGCGTAGTCGCATAGACACGATCTTTGATGAATCCCCAGAAAAAGAAGTCCAGGGGAGTCAAATCAGGCGATCGCGGAGGCCAACGGATTGGGCCTGTGCGACCGATCCACCTGCCTGGAAATACTTCGTCACGCTTAATTTGAGCGACAGTGTTTCCAAGTACAAACCAAGCAGCAATTTTTCTCTTCTGCAATAACGTTAAGCGGATGCGTGGAATTTTATCATTCCAGTCTGCGACAACAATTTGTATAGGCATGGCCGTGTGCCATTATCCTTGGCGTATACAAGGCCATGCTCTAGATCATTTTAAGTTGGCATCGAATGTACAGTCTCCCTGGAAAAGGATGAGACGATTGAATATTCCTAAGTCTCAGATGTAAGACACTGCGCATGATCGGAGACCAGAGCACTGATACACAAGATAACGAATATTGAGTTATTTAAATTCAGGTTATTTGGTTTGTTACTAGCATCATTCCGAAATTCACTTCAAAAACTGCAAAAAAATATGATAATATTACGTAAATAAAAGACAAATATATACATAAATCGTGTAGTTAAATCGACAATGGACCTTCATGACTAGATCGACACTCCGCACAGAAAGGAAAGCTTTCATGTCGTTTCAATAGCTCAGACGCTAAGACTTGTGCGTGTTGTATAGAAGAGTGCGAGTTAGATTCTTAGTCTACACAACGATTTTTTTTGTCTAAATAATGTTGAAATAGCTAAGTAACGTTGAAATAGAGTTTTAAAATGTCCTGAGATTAAGTCTTAATGATCGCAAACAATACAAAATTACAAGTTATAATATTATAAACGTTAATCTAATGAATGCATTTATACACACACACATATACAATGTAAATGCATATATATTAAAAACTAACAATTAAAATGAAATTAAAAAATATATGTAATAATAGACGAACTTTTACAAAGGTTTAGAGTCCTTAGGCTATGTCATTTGTTGAGTAATTATTACAATAGTTTATTAATAGATTTCCCATATATGTAAGAAATGCACTCGCAGAAAACAATTTTTGTTAAAAGTATGGCTTTGGATTATTTCATTCTCACCCCTTCAGTTGATTTTTAACTATTTTATCTACGTGTTTGCAATAGTGTTTAATTTAATGTGCATTCAATTTTATTCATGTTATGATTGAATGAAAAAGCACTGTTGCAGTTATTGACTAATTACATATTATTAATACTAATTATTAAATGCATCTGTTAAGTAACCAATTGCAGTATCTTTTGCAAAGTCTTGAATGTTTAAGTTGTCAATAGTATTTCTGAACTATATAGTATAAGACGTTGAAAGAATTTGCAATAGATTTGGGATCCTCTACTTTATAATCATTGGTTTTGATGAAAAAAATATTTTCTTTCTTAGGATATCTACAAGTTTAAATTTAATAATATTCCGAATAGGTTTATCTGAATTTTGTACTTTTCTATTCAAATGTATTCTATTTCCCTCTTTCATAATTTTTGATAAATTGCACTGTACTTCTTGCAGTATTTAAGAACATGAGGATCATTACATTTAATAATATTCCGAATAGGTTTATCTGAATTTTGTACTTTTCTTTTCAAATGTATTCTATTTCCCTCTTTCATAATTTTTGATAAATTACACAGTACTTCTTGCAGTATTTAAGAACATGAGGGTCATTACATTGCAACTCCGACATGACCAGCGCTATGTGCACCGACGTGAAAGATCGGGGCGCTTTAGCATATCGTGTTGGGGGTGGATGTCTTACGATGGACCTGGCGTTATAGAACGCATCGATGGCCGGTTTAATGCGGGAACTTACGAGCACATTCTGGAAAATATATTCCTTCCTTCCGCCCGAGAACTTTTTCCCGAAGGAACATTGCTGTTCGAGTAGGATAACCATCCCGTGCACTATGCTGCAAGCATTCAAAGATGGTTTCCAAGGAGACCCGAGGTCGAAATCATTAATTGGCCTCCGAAGTCACCTGATTTGAATGTCATCGAAAATTTATGGGCGGAATTGAAAAAGAGAAGGATAGCCACCTATGCCCACTGACGCCCTCGAAATCGAGACGAATTGTGGGATCAAGTTGTTGACACCTGGAAAGATCTCGCCGAGGATCAGAACTTATTCCACAATCTCGTAATATCTATGCCGGATCGACTTAGAGCTGTAATAGAAGCTGATGGCATGTGGACAAGATTTTAAGTTAACGGGTCTCTTTTTGTTTCATATGATTATTGTTTGAGGAAGAATACTTTTAACTTCCAAGTAAGATTTATTTTTTTACGAGGTTCAGCCCACTTGTAAGACCCAGAAATTGGGCATAAATTATTCCATATTTTTCGACAAATTAGAGAGTCGAGGAACTCTGAACAAATTAATTCCACCTCAATTAAAAAAAAAAGTTTTACCTGGGATCGAACACGAGACGTTTCGGTTATACAGTGGAACCAACACGCTACTATATGAGCTACCGAGGCAAGACAGTGACAGCAGCAGTCCAGAATGTAGATCTCATAGCAGGCATTTGCCATTCGGTACAGAGAAGCAATGATATTATGTGACTCGAGCTATGGTGTGAAATCGTGGCCTTAAATAGCTGTCTTCTTCGTGATCCTTATTGTGGTCCTTGTAACAATTCTTGTATTATTTTTCATGGTATTTATCGTTACGTCGATATCGAGTGAACCGCGCTGTAGAACTTTAACGTCCGACGACCAAGAATCGTCTCATTCTTTTTAAGGGTAACTGTACATTACACTTCCTCTGGTGGCGGGGGAGGTGGTGTTTGTTTCCAAATCGACTGTACAGGGTTCTTTCTCGTGAAGATGAACATTATTTCAAACAAATTATCCAAAACAGTTGATTTTTCGATAGATTCGTTACTTGTGAAAGACTCCGTATAAATAAAAACATGTTTGCAAAAAATTGTAGTACGAGTATATTCAATTTTATTATCAGATTTCTGTCCAGTTCAGTATGTTTCAACATTGAATATGTTAACAGAAGAAAAGAAAATGCCACACGGCTAAATTCTAGATAAATCCCAACATTTACTGTGGATTGTCCTCGCTGGTACAGAGTCCGGCAAAAACATATGACTTTTTTTTTAAATAAGACAACACAGTTGTATTTAATGTGAGTTGCTTTGCATTCTTTTACTGAAAAGAGTAGCCTACTGATGCGAAAGAACAAAATTAGTTTTAAAAGATTACACTCGGAAAACGACGTCCATTTTTGCTAATGCACTCCTGCAACCTGATTCTGAAATTCAGCACTGCCCTGCCTACCATGTCTTGTGATATCGTCTATCCTTGGCCTTCCAGTTCACTTACGATATGACGCTGAAGAAGTCGTTCTGAAATCGTTTGCCCATAATAAAGTTGTGTTACTGCTAAGAACTTGACCATGTCGATTCATATTAAAATGTTGTCGGAACTTATGCTGCGTAAGAATTACTGAATCATTTGTTTTGAAAAACATCTCCACGGCAAACGGCCGATGCAATGCGTTCCACGGATTTATTGCAACTGAAATTACATCATTAGAGACAAGAATTTCATGCACTATAAGATCCCAAAATATGCATGTATTCATGCACTATCAAATTATGAAACATGCACGATCAAGCGAAAAATACATTAAAATATGCACATTCATTTTTGTTCCAAATTGTTTATTTAACTTCACTTTTTTTTTTGCACAGTTAACGACTAACAACATGTCTAAATTGATTTATCTGAAGTTCCTGCGCTTGTCAGTCGATATGTTTTTGTAGGCAGAGAATTACCTCTCTACATCGCGAGAAGTTATGGGTGCAAACTTAAATGAACATATTTATGACAGTGTCAGGTCAAATTCTTCATTCAAGATTTCGCCACAAATAACCTTCTTCACTGAACAAAAGAATCCGTAGTCCGGGTTCGCATTTATTACTCTGTCCAGTTTATTTTAAAGAAGTTTTGTAATTTTTTGCAAAGGACAACTGTCGTAGAAAATATTCGCAAACAAAATAGCAGTGCTTACCTCTTTACAGCAACAATTTCACAATTCGACATCCCAATATGATCTAATGAAATATTTTCCTTTAATCCACTGTGCAAAGAGTATAGTTTTGGAATCTTTAATTGAAAGCATATTAGAACCATATTAACACATGCAAACAGAATAAATAAACACATTAACCACTTACGAGGATCACACACTGAAAAGACAGTTTAGCGAATGATTCCAATTTTGGAAGAATCTAAATTGCTACTGACACTGGAAAAGGAAGAGAGAGAGTATTTACAACTTCCCTGAAAGAGGATGCCTTTGACTAAATTACAATATTTGAAGGCAGTTTCCTTGAACCCTCTATATTTCCTCTCTACTATCCTCAAAATAACCAACGTAATTGACACGCAGTCTGTAGAGGGTCGTCGTAAGTGTTGTAAATTGAACTTCCGTCCAGGGAAAGGTCCTCTAACATCGTATTGTGAAAATCTTAAAATTGTACTTAATTTTTCTGTTATTTAATTTTTTTTTCTTTTCCTTCGTCAATCCTGATTCCTGAAGCTAAAATAAGGGACATAAAAATCGAGTAATTGTGGTGTCCACTCAAAACATTAAAACATGCGTTCTTGGATATATTCATGTTCGCAAATGTCCTAATAAGGTTGTTTTGTTGGTATTTTGCAGTCTTTTAGAGATTCAGTTAAGCTTTTTTCTAGGGAGCAGACATTTCCTTTTTTATCTAATTATTTATGTTATTATTTTGCTCCTGTTTTTAGATTGTTTTTGTGTTTTGAATTGAAGATGATGTATATCATATTATGCATGATTAAGCTAAAATTGCTTAAATATGCATTATGCATGTTTTTATCCCCAAAAAGGCCAAAAAAACATGCAAATATCTACGGAAAAAGTACACATATTTGGAACCGGAAGGTAATGAAATGAATAAGTACTAAGTTTGATCTATGTTCTATGGATATCACATTGAGCACCTCCTATGAACAAGTGTTCAGATCTCAGAAAGTATGTTTTGTAGGACCCATGTATATTAGACATTATTTTCTTGTTTTGATGCATACTAGCACCTCCTAAAATATTGGATACTTTTTTAACACTCTGTATAAGAACAGATTAGTGGTAAAATTCCTCTTCCCACCTTCATATAAATTAAATTTTATTCGCCAAATCTCCTTTGCGTTTAGTTTCAACAGTGTTCGTTGTCCTTATTTTCAAATTGTTTTTCTAATAAATAGGCCTAATAAGTCCCTAGTCGTACATAAGGAATCGACGATACCATACTACCAACAGAAATGTAACATTAATTTGAGACGCCACATTCGTGCTGTGCCATCTAGGACCTCTTTTATGATCTTCCAGTCTTGTGACATGTGTCTACCGGACTTGTAAACATTTATAAATGTCTGTTCTTCACTTGAAGAGAGAATCTCAGTGGAATAAATGCTTCTCTTACAAAATTTTTTTTTTTTTGTGACATGGGTCACTTTTTCACTCAGCTCCTCATTTGTAGAATTTGTCTTTATTTTTTTCCTGCTACCTGTCTTCCGTTGAGTATTAATATGTTACGTACTTTTGTTATTCCTTTCAAACCATTCTCTTTGTTTTCTTTATTATTAATTTCACCTTTACTTCTGTTTGTCTGTTTTCTCTTCTTCTGTATTGTTACTGGCTTTTTATTTCCAGTTTACTATCTTTTCTTTATGTATATTCATTTTCTTTCTGTGTTTTCGTTTTTTCAAGGTACTCTTCATAATTTCGCCTTAAGACACATAGAAAAGTGTATCGTTTTTATATTGTTCGTGCTGTATACTTAACTCTTTTTTTTTTCTCTTTTTCAGGTGAGTGGAACAATTAAATTAAATCTCTACAATTACATACTTGGTAAGTTTTGGGTTTAAATTTCTAGAAATATAGGATTTTCTTAAGCGTTATTGAATATACACTATTTACTTTTCCATATTTTGTATTTTGCTTTCATTTATTTATTGATTTCAATGATAACGTATTTTTACAAACATTCAACAAGTTGCCATCCATCTGTGTTTCCGTCTATCCGTTCTTCGAACCATGTCTCTTTTATTTTTTCAATCTCAGTCATTTATCAATCCCTTTCTCCAACTATCTACTCACACTTCCATTATTGCACATTTTGATCAATCTACGTTTGTATCCATCCATTAATCCATCTCTGTTTCCGTATAATTATTATTATTTCTATCCGTTTATCCAACCTTCGTTCCTCCGTAAGTCCATGTTTACAACATTCACGTTCCCATCCAAGTTTCCAGTAATCCATTCCTGTCTCCATCCATCTGGTCAGGTTTTTATCCATCGAAGTTCCTTGCCATCCATTACTCCAGTCCTGTCTTCGTTCATATATTCACTCTTCCATCCAAGTTTCTATCCATCCATTAATCCATTCCTGTTCAAAATAAACTCTTCACGCTTCCATGTATCAAAATATTTTTCCAACCATCAATCCAACCCTCTTTCCATACAGTATACAGTACATACTTCCATACATCCGTGCATCCATTTTCGTTTTTTCTCCCAAATATTTATATTTCCATTCATCCACGAATCCATCCATCCATCCATCCATCCATCCATCCATCCATCCATCCATTAATACGTCTCTTTACAATAACTATTCATGCATCCCTCCATCCATCCATCCATCAATCCGTTTATCCATACATATACTCACTTTTCATAATATCCATCAATCTACCCCTGTATCCTACCTTCTCTTTACTTTTCCATCAACTTCTCCGCCATGCTTTCATCAATTTCTCCCTCTTTTTTCATTAATCATGCGTTCAAAAATCATACTTTCATCCTAAAATCATGCTTTCATCCGCATATTCAACTTTTCATTCATACTCGTTTATCCACGCTTCCATCGATATATTCATGCTTCCGTCAATATAATTCATGCTTTCGTTCATATGTCCATGCTCTCATCCATATATTGATATTTTTGTTGATATATTCATGCTTCCATTGATATATTCTTGCTTCTATACGTATATTTATGCTTCCATCCATACATTTACGCTTTAATCAGTATATTCATGCTTCAGTCAATAGGCCTGTATTCATGTTTTCGTCCACATATTCATGCTTTCGTCCATATATTCATGCTTCCATCCAGATATTCATGCTTTCGTCCATATATTCATGCTCGGCCATATATCCATGCTTTCATCGATATATTCATGCTTTCGACCATATATCCATGCTTTCGTCCATATATTCACGTTTTCGTTGATATATTCATGCTTCCGTGCATGTATCCATGCTTCCATCCATATATGCTTGCTTCCATACATATATTTATGCTTCCGTCCATACATTTCGCTTCAGTAATATATTCATGCTTCAGTCAATATATTCATGTTTTCGTCTGTATATATTCATGCTTCCATCGATGTATTCATGCTTACACACATATATTCATGCTTCCTTCCATACATTCATGGTTCAGTCAATATAGGCCTATTAATGTTTTCGTCCATATATTCATGTTTTCGTCCATTTATTCCTGCTTCCATCCATATATTCTTATATATTCTTGCTTACACACATTATATTCATGCTTCCTTCCATACATTTACGCTTCAATCAATATATTCATATTTCAGTCAATATATTCATGTTTCAGTCATTATGTTCATGCTTCAATCATTAGGTACAGATACGAAATTGAAATTTGGAGCTAGTCTTGATGGGAGTCCACCTGTATGTTGGAAACAATTTCACACGACTGTCCACAAGTAGCATATATATACAAGGGCTCTTGTTTACTGCCCATGCGCAGTGTGTTGTATGCGAAACTTATAGAATAAAGGAGCTCCAAATTTTATTTCCGTATCTGTACATCCTTCAATCAATATGTTCATTCAACCAATTTCACCAATATGTTATTGCTTTCACCAAAATATCCATTCATACCTCCCTCATGCCAATAACTCTGCTACAGAAAAGAATAATAAAAATATGCCTTAATAAACCACTTGATTATCCTCCAGAGCTGCTGTATTCAGAATTTAAAGTATTTGACTTCCATCAAATTTACAGCAATGTATTACTGAATTTCATGTACAAAAACCGAAACATATTTAATTTATATTCACATAAATATAAAACCAAAAGATCAGACAACATATGCTTGACAGTTCCTAAATGTACTACAACTGTAGCATATAATCACAGTAGCAATTTCAGTTCAAGGCTTTATAACATGATAATAGATAAATTCCCAAACATACAATTTGCTAATAACTTATTCCTTATTTTAAAAAAAATCTATTAAAAATTGCTTTTAACAGAGAACATTTAAAGTTCAGTTATTATGATATGTGTTTTCTTCTTTTTTTCTTTTATTACTTTTTACTCTGTTGCTCAATAAAATGTCTTAACATTAACTTATGTGGAATGCCCCCTGAGCACGAGTATGTAACTTACTCTTTCGGGGGGTGCTAGAGAGTTCTTATATAAAAAATGAATATGTATCTTTGTTCTGGCAATAAAGTATTGTTATTATTATTATTATTATTATTATTATTATTATTATTATTATTATATAAATAACTAAATACACAAATAAGCAAATAAATGAGTAAATAAAAGTAAATAATCTGTTTCTATCATCTGTACATGCATTTGTCCACACAAGCATTTATTTATTTATTTATTTATTTATTTATTTATTTATTTATTTATTTATTTATTTATTTATTTATATACATATCTACCCGGCCTTTTTTTATGGAACTTCTGCGTTGGTTAATACCGGAATGACACAGGAAACGGGATTAATCTGAGAAGAAATTAAAATTTGAAAAACACATTTTAAGCGTGCTGGTTGGCGATAGCGCAATCTATCAACCGCGCGGTGCATGGGAATACCGCCCTCGCTCGTGCTTTTGGTTTTATTTACAGAACGTGCACCATAGCAGTGAATTTTTAATTTAAAGAACTCTCGTAGTATGCGAGCCTCCGTGTTTACACTATGCAAGTCTGTCTTCCGTCAGTAATTTTATTTATAGACGCTGGTAGAAGCAATACTAGCTCCGGTAATGAGAACAAATGTGTACGGGAAGATACCGCAAACATTCCCTTCCCCGCCCGTCCCGCCCGGCCCGGCGCCATTTGCGTATCCCCACCTCTGAGCAGTGTTTCGTGCTTCCCTGGTACTTGAATTTTTCCAATTGAAACTAACCTCATTTATAACTTCGCCTGGCAGCCTGAGTTGGCCATGTGTGAAACTCCGTATTGCAGAGCAGGTGCTTTCGGCTTCCAAGTTTAGTATGCATTTTTATCTTGGAAGCGGAGCGGAGAAGTAATATGAAGTATTTCAACTTGTTAAGTTCAGTCAGCGTATCAGCACACGTAAAACTATTCAACGTTTCAACGAAGTCGAGTGTGTGATAATCAACTATGTGTACTGCCAATACTAAACGCACGAGCCAAGTGGTTACTCAGCTAAAAGGTTTGAGATTCTTTTCGCGATAATATCCTTTAAATTTGTACCTGATAAAACTGGGTAGTGGCCCCAGTAGCGGCCGGTGATCGAAATTCTCGGTGAGGCCAGATGCAACTAGTTTAAGTGCCTCCGATAGGAAATGTTTGTTTATGATATTAATTATTATTGTTATTATATTATTAATATCATTATTACTGTATTATTATATTTATTATTATTATTACTATTATTAGTCTATTCTTATTACTATCAATGAAAAATAATAATTTCACTCACCAAATAATCTGTTATGCTCTGAGTTTGTGATTGTTTCAGTGTGATCAAGCATCCCATATTATGTGTTGAAATTCCCCTTTCATTCTTTTCTTTTTTTCCTTTGACAGCAACAAACAAGGCCAAGAGAAGTTTATTTTGCATCACATTACCACATAACCATTTATGTTGCCCATACCAGGATGCAATAGAAACTCGCGTTTTAAGATTATGTGTCAGAAAAATTATCAGCGATGTCGTATGTATCTCGGTAGTCTCTCTCTTTATTTAAAACTTCCTTTCTTTCAGTATTATTTCTTCTCGAAAAAGGACACTCTAACAATGAATTAACTGCACCAGCATTATTTCTCTCATTTGTTTCTGTTTATATTTTCCCAAAATACGTAACAGAATTGGCCCAGATTCACTATTGTACTACCAAGTACAATAGTAGAACACCCTCGCTTATGTCATAAACTGAGACATAAAGGGAGAGAATCGAGTGGGTCTCTGCCTGCCAAAGAGCTGGAATTTTGTTATTTATGGCCTAGTTAGGAAGACAAGTCACCACTGCTATTCCCACCCCACTCTACCCTCAGAGGCCGGCCCATGGATGGTACGAGTGAAACCTGACCAGGCCAGACGAATGTGCCTCAGCTCAACGTTTTAAGCGTAAACTCAAAGCCCGCGAAAGGACATGAAATGCATTAAGCCAGACCCGGCACGAACGATTCTGGCCTCAGGAACAAATTTTACTGCAAAACAAGTCTATATACATCACAAGCCAGACCCGGCACGAGCGATCCCGGCCTCAGGAACAAATTTTACTGCAAAACTGGTCTATATACATCAAAGTTTTCAAATGCTTCTACAGCAATATATGCTTCATTCAAATAACTAATACATTATATAAAAACACAAAATTTGATTTCAGTTAAGCCAAGTGACTGAGGCCTGGCCTCACTTGCCTCAGTCAATCAGCCGCCACTGAGTGGCCCCCTTTCCTGGCTTCCTGTTCTGACTCCATCAGACTCATGATGTATGTATTTTTTTGTACTTAATTCATTTATTTAACAGCATGTCCCATTACATTTGTTGTAATATTACATGCTTGATCTTTCTTAAAAAACAATATTATTTAGAACTAGCTGTACCCGTGCGCTCCGCTGCACCCGTTAGAAATAAATATAAAGTAATTGCATAATTAAAATAGGACATTTGATCCAGGGAACATTCGTGTTTGATAGAAGGATAAATCGTTATTAAGTTACTTAATTTAAATTGTGTTAAAAAATTAAAATGCTATCATTTTGATCCAGAGACCACTCATTTGGTCATAAAAATTATTTTAGGAAATACAGGAAACGAATGTACAGAATAGCCTATCAAGTTTTCTGTGCATAAGAAGCTATTTTAATCTTACCTGACCTCGATTCACTCAGAAGTTACTGTAAAATAACATTATAGCATTATGTCCATCTAGAGAAACTACACTTTCCAATGGTGAATTAATAATTAATTATACAAATCGGTTAATTTAGCTCCTGATATTACTTCATACAAACACAGAAACATTCTCTGTAGGTTATGTTTCATAGCTTTCGTTTGTTGTTGTCCAAAACCCCTTATAGACGAAGTCATTTGTTTTTTATTTCATTACACCGCTTTAGATGGCGTTGTTATTGTAATTTTGAAACTCATTTATCTCATTAAATATCAGTCCTATCAAAATGTTATATAGAATAAATCTTATCGGAAATTATTTTTAAAGAAACTTTTGTTACGTAATATTTTCCATGAAAATTAATAACAAGGGAGATATTTCGATTTATTTAATTCAAGCCTCCTTATAACCCGCATTTTGAATAAAATATTTTGAATGCCATATAGCCTAAATTCTAAGTTACAACGAACTTAATTCATATTCCAATTTTCATATAAATCGGTTCAGCCATTATCGCGTGAAAAGGTAGCAAACATCCAGACAGACAGACAGACAGACAAAAAACAATATCAAAAAAAGCGATTTTCGGTTTCAGGATGGTTAACTATATATGTTAGGACCAATTATTTTTGGAAAATCGAAAATTACCAGAAAAAGTTTGGCTACAGATTTATTATTAGTATAGATAGATGAATACAGTGAGCTATATAATACAATATTTTTAAACTAGAAGGCACACATTGAATTAATCTTAAGTAATATTGTTTGATGAAAGTACAAAGTTTAGTAATCCATAGGGAATAATGTTTAAATATAATTAATGCACTTACGTAATATTACAACAAATGTAATGGGACATGCTGTTAAATAAATGAATTAAATAAAAAAAATACATACATACATACATACATACATACATACATACATACATACATACATACATACATACATACATATATACATACATACATACATACATACTAGAGATGAACAAAACTAACTGCCGCTCTCGCTCGCTGTGTTCGTTGCATTTGTCTTTCGAGTCTCGGCTCGTCATTCTCGTGCGCTTCGAGTCTCGCTCATCATTCTCGAAATAGCATTTGGTCGGCGTGGAAACATTTCGTAACTTGGAATAACAGGCTATATCATTGAAATAAATAACGTAAATGTTTAAATGAGACAAAAATACAAAACAGAACAGTATCTTAGTTATCAAAATGTTCTGGTTCTATTATATGGTATTACCTGTGGTTATATAAGTAAAAAAAAAAAAACAATTCTCAAATAAATTTGCATTTCTGAGAAACATAAAACATGACATTAATATATTTTTACTTGAGATTGCACAGTTGATATTAATCATATGAAAAGAACATTCCTAGCCTTTAAATAAGAGCCTAGTAATTAAATAAAGACTTGGGAACGGATTATTATACACTGAAAGGTAGAGATGTTTCAAATAGGCTACTTGATTGTTTATACGTATATAACAGTTGCCAGAGTAGATAAAAGTTCACTCAGGTTATAAACAACTGCTGACTTCGGGACTTCGGGAGATGATAAATATCGAGTCTCGGAACACTCACAACCAGGTCAAGGACGCGACGTAATACAACATTGTCGTGCGGGTTTTCGGCTTTGCGGGCGCTGTTAGACTCGTTTTCTCGATCGTTGTTCATCTCTAACACATACATGCATGCATACATACATACATAATACATGCATACGAGGAGGCGAGACATGGCATATAAGTTGTGCGATAGGGGAAAGAATGAGTTATCAACTATCAGAAAGAGAGTTTGTTTCATGATGGTTAATATTATACGAATCTACCGAAACGGAAGTTCATGTCACAAGTAAACATTCTCATGAGGCAGATAAAAAAAGTTAATGTTTTTTTTTTCCGCCATGTTAATGTCAAAACAAATGTTTATACAAATTTTGGTCACTCAGCGCAATTACGAGCCCCTCCCCCCGCAGAAAATAAGTTTCCCTGGCGCCGCTTATAGAAAAAAAACACAATTTCATGAAATGTTAAATGTTATGTTTTTATTTAACGACGCTCGCAACTGCAGAGGTTATATCAGCGTCGCCGGATGTGCCGGAATTTTGTCCCGCAGGAGTTCTTTTACATGCCAGTAAATCTACTGACACAATTTCATGAAAGGATTTATTGGAATAGATACAGATATTGTTGAACTATTTTTCAACATATTCTCCACCGGAATTGAGACATTTGTCATACCGTGGGATCAAGTTTTGTATCCCAGTGTCGTAGAATTATGCCGCCTGGGATCGAAACCAGTGTGTGACAGCCGTGTGCACCTATCTGTTGATACCAAGATATGACAGATGTCCGAGTTTTGCAACGAAACGCTTGGAAGTTCAGCTTCAATTCCACTGTAACTTACTACCAAATGCTCGGAATCACACCGTTCTTGGACTATAAAGTTGGACATATTTTTAACGCATGAAACAAGAAAAACATTAATTTGGTCAAAAAGTGGAGTCACCTTTTTGCAGAGAGCCATTCAATTGTAATATTTACTTACACATGGCTTTTAAGGAACCCGCAGGTCCATTGCCGCCCTCACATAAGCCCGCCATCGGCCCTTATCCTGTGCAAGATTAATCCAGTCTCTGTCATCATATCCCACCTCCCTCAAATCCATTTTAATATTATCCTCCCACCCTTCAATCGTAATATCATGCATAATTATTTTGAAACATTGTTATCATTGTTTATATTATTGTTAGGACTATCTGTTGCATTACACTTATGACATACTTTCTACTAATATTGCAAGACGCGAAATCTCTTAGTTATGGTGTTATATGTAATTGTATTAAGCCGTTGTAATTCCTCTTGAGAACATATATTTCTTCGGCTCAGATATAACTACAATATGCTGACAATTACGAGAAACACCAGTGCTGAATCATATCATTACACATAAATGCATTTCCTTCTTGTTCTGGAGTTATGCTCGCGCAATTAAGCACATTTTGTGCTACAAAAACTTGTGTAATGAAGCAATCTGTGCCCCTGTCGTACTCTGTGTAGGTAGGTCTGGCGTTCTAGTTATGAAATCCCAGGGAAACAAGCTTGGTTTCCTTCTCGGGGAAACGAGATGTTATTCTTGCGGCGCATCCTTCCCATGTAACCATAGCAACAGTCACCTAGCAGGTTGCAATCTCGGTCATAATGCCACTTCTCTCACCTTTAGATCTTTCACTGTTGTCCTCAGTTCTTCCGAGCTAATACCCTAAATCTAAAAGAGTGACGTCATGAAAATGGAGTTTCTTTAAGTGCTCTGTCATCAGACGATATGATTTTTAAAAGAAATTCCGTCACAAAGGTGACACATACTTTCTAATTACATGTTCTGCATATCAGTTGAGTTTCTTTATAAATAAATATTGTTTATTTAACGACGCTCGCAACTGCCGAGGTTATATCAGCGTCGTCGGTGTG
The DNA here is from genome assembly GCF_040183065.1 of Periplaneta americana. NCBI lineage: Eukaryota > Metazoa > Arthropoda > Insecta > Blattodea > Blattidae > Periplaneta > Periplaneta americana. Next base: position 75,571,845 of record NC_091117.1, on the reverse strand, counting down.
CCGGAATTTTGTCCCGCGGGAGTCTTTTACATACCAGTAAATTTATTGACATGAGTCTGTCGCTCTTAAGCACAGTACCGACTACGCTACCCAGGCCGACGAGTTTCTTTATGATATTGCAAATTATATTACTGTAACTTTATTTGTTTTTATACCATGTATTGAAATAGATCATAACTAAAATAATATAACATGAAATGAAAGAAGCGAAATTCATTATTCATTACGCACAAAAGGTAATCTTTGTAATCCAAATTGAAGACATTTGAATTCATTTATAAATTGCACTGTTGAAGTAGATATGCAAGGTATGTCAAAATTATATTAATGCTTAGGAGGGAAGAATATTTATTTTATTGAACTCTTAAAAACATCTCAGTCAAAAACATTTTTCATTTATTGTAAGGTCTCTACGTGCTGTCCATTTTTATCAATAGACACACAATAATTGGAGAGATGGATTGCAAAGTGTTCTAAGTCCATTTTTTTTTCAAGATTTTGACTTGCTTTATTCACATTTTAATTTATCGTTTTTAAGCTAATATGTAAAATTGTGTAAGTTTATTTAACAAACTCCCCTAAGTCTTGACTGATTGCATATGTTTATTGAAACGGCTCTAAGAGTATCAATTTTACTTTATCAGTTTTGTCATTTTTCTCGTAACTTGTCACTTGGACTTAGGCCACTTTGGAATCCACCTCTTCAATTGAAGCAGTTATTCAAAGAAGGACCCAGCTCGTCATTTTAAAATTTTATATAAGGAACAAAAAAATGAATATCTCAGTATCAAATACGGGCAGAAAGTTAATTCTTTAACATCATACATTTAAAACACTGCCAAGAATATAAGATATAATTTTATTTTTGTGTAACTGCATGAAAAGGCTTTAATTATAATTTTAATGTGATAGAATTGATCCTTTCTTCTAGAATACTACTATCTTTGAAATAAAATTCATGTTAACTCATTATTAATATAATTTCAACACAAATCAAATTATAAGCCATTACATTAAATAAATGCAGCAGATGAGACGTCTTGATAAGAAAACTGAAACTCCAGACTACGAAATGTACTGAATTACATTAAAGAATTGAAGTTGGCAGAAGAAGAGCCCGATTGTAAATGACTGGGTTGTTATTCTACAAACTGAACTGCGGCGTTAAAATATTTTAAGATGGTATGAAATGAGATAATTAAGATACAATGCTTTTGTAATCAGACGTACTAAAGTATGGTCAACCTGTAAAAATTTCACAGAGCTAACATAAAATCCATTAGCTATAGATAGCTTTTTCTATTTTTCTTGAAACTTATTTTCTGTGACTCATGTGGTTTTACAAATGACCGATTCAATTAGCCTTTTAGGAACTGCTTTTACATGATTCTCACTATAGCTTGTCGCCATTTCGCTACTGAGAACTGCCTAAAACGAAACAGCGACGAAATCTCGACTACACTCGCAGTATTGTTGTTTGTAGTTTTTATGTTTACTTTTCCCCTGCTTTATTCGAAGAGCGCTACAGTCGCAAAAATTAAAGCAGCGGCAGAAGTCTGGAGATTTATCTCAAGGCCGAAAGTGTCAATACTTTCCGCTCATACACAGAGAGTTTTACCTACGGATTTAGGTTTGTGTATTGGGTCCTTTATATGTACGTTGTTATGGGACGAAAACGGAATATTTCATTTATGTATAAATACTGTAATTTCAAAGTTGGCGAGCTATCACATAAACTTACACGCCCTTGCTCATATCTGAAAGAGAAAGAGAAGCAGAAAGAGAGTGTTTGTACGTAATTAAATGGTGTTTTTGTTTTACAACGTCTGGTTTGAATAAGGAGACTGAGATTGATTAGCATTGCTCGTAGGCTAATGCACTCCTAACCTCGGCCGTAGATAGACATCAGGTTTTATTTTGTATCGTAAATTTATTTTAACATATGTCGCGAAAGTTTTATGACCTTCGTCCTCTCAGTCTAGTAATTTCCATACTTCCATTGGAACTGAGGTTGCGAGCTAATGCTAAGCCGAAATAATGGATTTTTAGGCGATTAAAATGCTTAACTTGTGTATCTTCGATGGAGGTAAGACAGTTTCGCACTGTAGGTTTTCTACGGAACATAAAATATCTCTTAAAGTGAAAGGTTTATGCGCTTCACATTTTAGAAATCTGGTTAGACTTTTTGTTAATACGGTGACGTCACTAATTACAGTAGGCCTTGGATGGCTGAAATTATGATATGTTACAAACAAAGTAATTTTGAATCACGCCAGTTGTGATAACGCATAAAGTTGAAACAATTTAATTGACATCATAATGAATTCAGTGTTATTCGTGCACATGTGGGAGTGATTAATAAATACAGGGAGTATAAAGACAGGAAATAGTTAATTTAACATAGTCTAATTCTAAAGTATTTAGCCATTCTGTGGTACTAATTTCTAAATTAATCCAGTTCCCTATAATATCTTATTTTTCATTACAATTTCAGACAAATTATCGGCGTTATATTGATTCTACTATCAATTAAAGCACTGGGTGCAATAATAGTTTAACTCTACTTAAGTCGTTATTCCGGCGATGGCATTTTTCATAATCTTCCATGTCTTCTTTATAGACTGTAAAAGTTGTATTTCATTTCGTTTATCCTAAATGACAGGAGAGTTCATTACGTGAAAAGCTGTGCTATGTCAAAAGGTTCATATTTCACAATACAAAAATATGTCACACTCGAGTTTTATACATCAGGGCCTTTGCCAGTATCAAGTACAGTATTACTCGACCAAGGCCAGTGGAGTCCTGCAGCCCGGAGCCGTGGCGCTACTGCTCCTGCGTTCATAATACCGCATTGCGATAGTTCACATTGCGTCCGCGGCTCCACTTGCCTTGGTCGAGTAATACTTACAGTATCGTTTTCCAGCCATTCAGTTTATCAGGAAAACATAGTGTACCATCAAAGGAAGAGCATAATCTAAAAAGTCCCCCACGTCCTGACTTAATTTTGTCAAAGAAAAATGATATTATTCTTTATTGAAATTCTTAAAACCAGAAAATGCATGTCCTTTTCAAAATATTTTGAATTCTGAACCAGTGCTAGATGAAAGTCATCCTGAAAGTGAAATCAGTGAGAATATTTTACACTATACTAGAGGAGTTTTTCATCTATAACATAGTTTCAGAACAGACAATACATCTTCTATTTTTTTATTAGAAATTTAAAATAAATGTTATTTTGTGAGTTTCCGAACTTGTGCAGCGTTGTCTCAGTTGCTAGAGCTAACATTTCGACCCAGCAGGGTAGTCGAAACGTTAGCTCAAGCAACTGAGACAACGCAGCACAAGCCCGGAAACTCACAACGCAGGAATTGCAGCCGCGGAAGCCTACTCCAACAAATGAGCCGTTGAGAGCAGAAGTGGTGTAAGTCAAAAATGAGTAATGAGAGTTAAAGTAAACATTCTGTCAAATACAGCGCAAAGTAGCAATTAATATTGAATTTATTTAAACTGTTAGTAGTCAGTGGATAGCACGGAGGACATATTAATTGCTACTTTGCGTTGTATTTTACAGAATTTTTACTTTAAACCTCATTACCCAATTTTGACTTACACCACTTCTGCTCTGAACGGCTCAAATGTTATTTTGTTCTACAGTAGGCTATAATTATCTCGACAAAATATATAAGGGCTTATTAGCTAAAAATTATTGTTGTGTTTTATTTTAATAAGCTGAAGCCTTAATGAACTATTATTTCGTATTATTTATTCAATAAAGTTCGTGTATGTTAGTGAAATAACACTTCACTACTTGCTTTAATGCATAGGTACTCTAATGTTGTTGTTTTCTAATGCCAGGCGTTTGACAATAAAGTCATTTGACCTCTTGCACTCCAATATTTTTCAAGGATATTGTCATGGTCAGCCACTGAAGCACAGATTTTGAGGAGTTCCGAATCCATTTCTTGGTTTGAGTTGCACAGTGGGCAGTTAGGGGACTGATATATTCCAATTCTGTGCAGAGGTACTCTAATGTAAGAAGTCTCAGACTTTCTACGCAATTACGACTTAAGTTTCCCGTACTTTATTTACAAAAATGGATTGTATTTAAATTATAACAGATATTGGATTTGAGTAATTTATACAGTTTAAATATTATACAAAACAAATGATGCGAGTAAATGTGCTAATAAAATTTGTACATTGTTCTAAAACTTTGTTATTGTTTTTCTCAAAACACGGATTTTGAACTTAAGCGGTTATTTTACCCAGAGCCTCAATTGCATTATTGTCTTGAGACTAGGCTTCATGAAAAAAGGAGGCAATTATGAATGGAAATATAAAACATAATTGGAAAGAAATATCAAAATTTTATTTCAAATCCTAGGCATCCTTAAATCCCATAGCAAATAACGAACGGCAGAAATGTTTCACAGAATTTCAGGGAAATGAAAGCACTACAGGTAAAATTTGTATGTCATTTTCTGATCCAAGTTTTCTGGTTCGTGGACAGATATTTCTACAGAAGTTGTGAGACAGTAGTCGGTCTTTAATGTTTAGAAGAGGGAAGTAGAAAGCCAGTTTCGGCATGTATAAGGACCATATTTCTGAATGAAGGAACTTAAAACAAAATTTACATGCTACTTTCTTGATAAAGTTTTTTTTTTCTCGGAAGGTTTTCTTAGCCCCATGTTATGCCTAAATGGAAGACGATCCAACATACACACTAGGGACAAGTATCCGTTGTCGTCGTAGTAATTTCATGTGTTCAACAGTAATTAAGTAATTATTGATTTTATTTCTAACATAATTTTTATATTTCTTGGAAATTATTCTTATTTTTATCAGAGAAAAAATTTTAATTAGATAACGAATCGGGGGGAGGGGAAAGGAATGATATTAATATATGCATTCAAAAGGGAACAATCTCAAAAATATGAATTTATGCAAAATAAAGTTGGCTTTATTCGAAAGTAAAATCATGATCGACAAAGACCCACTTTTACTTATGCCAAATCAAGAAAAACATGCAATTGCATGAATTTCCGCGGTCTAATTAGCAGTTATTTATTTCACATCCTATGACTAGCTTTCGAGATTCAAACTAGGGTTTCACTTCAAATTGTCACCCCTATGTGCAAAATATAAAATTGTTCAGTAGGAAGAAAAACACAGTTATTCATCCTATGGCACCCGTACATAGGAGACTGTGAATTCTTACATTTTCGAAACAAAGAAATATAATTACATATAGGAGATTTTATTATTTCCTGTACCACTATTTAAGTTATTTAATATAGCAAAAATAGGAGTTATTGCAGGAACAACGACGAAATGCGTGTAGAAGTGGCTTAAAAGTTATTACTTCTTAATAACATTCTAAGAATGACTAAATAACATTCAGTCTACGCTTTATAATAGAGCAGACTGATTTCGTAACGAATACAAGACGTAATAAACAATAATTGCCTTAAACTTGGTTGCAGGATATCCTAATTGTTACATAGAAATGTTATCCATTACTCATTACACCTCTATGTGGGTATAATCATTCTCTTGGTACATGGAGCTACGATCGAGTAAAATCGGAATTAGACATTTAATTACCTTGTATGTGCCTGGGCACGTCCTACGTACGTGATAATGTAGATAATAACTAGGATCATCACCGCACGTTAGTCTCCACGTATCCGACACCTACAGCTGATCACGAGCTTCCGAGTATTCCAAGTTCGTTACGTTGCGTTGGTTGGTCTGCGGGCGAAATCAATTGCTTCCTGTAGGAGACTTAGAGAATCTGTGAATTAAAAGTGATTACATCGTGGAAAATGTTTTTCAATAGTTCTTTCATAGACCTAGCAGCATTTATCTCAGCTTATATTTCGGACATTTCATTACTAAAACTAAGCGGATAGCACAATATACGGGTTGGTCATAACTAGAGACGAGAATTTCATGCACTATAAAAATCCCAAAATATGCATGTATTCATGCACTGTTAAACTATGAAATATGCACGATCAAGCGAAAAATACATTAAAATATGCACTTTCATTTTTGTTTCAAATGTCTTATTTCACTTCACTTTTTTTTTTCTTTTTGCACAGTTAGACTAGACGGCATTTCGGAAGGCGGTCAGCTGCTATATGCGCCGTAGCATTTCTGGTATGTGACGTCACAAGCTTGTACAGTAGAACCAATCGGAATCAGTCTATAACAAATACTTCTCGAGTTCGTTTGTTCACGTGTGAGTGTTTCAATACATTGAATAAGTAAAACTAACATTTACTGTGTGTGTGTGTGTGTGTGTGTGTGTGTGTGTGTGTGTGTGTAAGGTAAATAAATGGAAGAAGAGACTGTAAAAAGATAGGTATTGCACAGGAAGGCGCGGAAAATAGTGTTTAAGGTGTATAATTGTTTTAAGAAAGTTGACGAGCAGAACGCTGCCGGCCGTCTTGATGCTGACTGGAACGTTGCCAACGTGCAAGAAACGACTGCAGAAGCATGTGATGTGGGATTGAGAACCGTGCAAAGAGTATTGTTAGTGAAGGAAATAGGGTTTGTTTGGTGTCATGCTTACAGTAATCAACGGCTAAGGTCATTATTATCTTTTGATAATTTAATTTATCTCCTGCGCTATTTGTATTTCACGTGCGCGTGAAGTACGATGTAGAAATGTTATACGCTGCCTTGCTCTCTCTATCTGTCTGTCTCGACGCAAACGCTAGCATACTACCGCCATCCGAATTACCGTCGACTCTAACAACCTAAAATCATTTCTAAATTGGTTAGGTTAGGTTAGGTTCCTGCACGTGTCAGTCAATATGTTTTTGTAGGCAGAGAATTACCTCTCTACATCGCAAGAACTTACGGGTGCAAACTTGAAATGAACATATTTGTGACAGTGTCAGGTCAAATTCTTCATTCAAGTTTTCGCCACAAATAACCTTCTTCACTGAACAAAAGAATCCGTAGTCCAGGTTTATGATCCTGCCCAGTTTATTTTTCGCTGCTGTACCCACTCTCGCACTGGAATAAATAAGGGATCTATGGAATTCTTTGCAGATTCTTCCCTTTTTTGCATTCTTGCAATATGTGAAGCAGTTGCGACATGCGCGTCGACTTGAAATTTGTTAGTACATTTTCTCTGAAATTATGCCTACGGTTAACTAGATACGATTTAAAAACGGACATCGTAATTTAATTAAATATTTTAAAGACTTTTGTAATTTTTTACAAAGAACAACTGTCATAGAAAATATTCGGAAACAGAATATCAGTGCTCACCTCTTTACTGAAACAATCGTAGAATACGACATCTTCATCTCATCTAATAAAATCCTATCCTTTAATCCACTGTGCAAAGAGTACACTTTTGAAACCTTTAATTGGAGGCATATTAGAACCACATAACACACGCAAACAGAATAAACAAACGTATTAACCACTTAAGAGGTTCACACACTGCAAACACAGTTTAGCGAATGATTCCAATTTTTAAATCTAAATTGCTACTTGTGCTGGAAAAGGGAGAGAATTTACAACCTCCCTGAAAGAGGGTGCTTTTAGCTGGGTCTACACATTGCGATTTTGTGGGACCGATTTTGTGGGACCGATTTTGCAGGACGACAACAACACATTGATTTAAATGGAACGGTACACACATTGCCGCAGAATCGGAGTTTGCGGGATGGGACTACAGCATGCTGCAGTTTTGCTGGATGCCGCACGGCGGGATGTACGACTACAACACATGGATTCAAATGGTGGCGTTCACACAGTGCAGTTTTGCAGGATCCCGCACGGGGGGTTTTACAACTACAACTCAAGCATTCAGGTAGTGACAGGGCATCCACATAGAGCAGTTTTGTCTTCCGCATTTTTGTGGATCTGCACTCTACAGTGAATGAAGTATTCGAACACCGACAAACTTGTAAGAAATGTTATAATATTGTAGAATAATTCACTTGTTCACATGAAACATTTTTATGCACATACTGAAGTGGAAGAAATATTCAGTATTGAAAAGAAAATTAAAAATATGTATATTTAAAAGGACACGTTTCGTAAGATGTGTAATTGTGTAAATTGAAAAAGTATTCGAACAGTTTAAACTCCAGTGACGATTAGACGTGTGACTCCCACGCGTTTGATCATGGGATCTTCTTATCACAATGGGACTCAGTCTCCAGTGGTCAAAGAAAAAAATTGGAGAGCATGAAAATAACTTGCCGCTCAAGAAAAATGTCCAAAGCAAATGGAAAAGCAATTTTAAGAAAAAAAAATCCCGTTTAAGTGCACCGAAAATTGTATGTGATCTTGAACTACAACTAAGTGTAAGTGACAGCACAGTTCGTAATTATTTGAAAAACAATGAATATCGTAATAGTCAGAAGAAAATATTTGTTAATGAAAATAATGTATATGGAAAACACCCCTAATCCGTTCTGGAACAAAGCGAAATTCACAGACGAGAGCAGATTCAGTATTTTTACTTCAGGTGGAAGATGTGACGAAACACTGAACTCTACTCATGAGTAAAACCTTATTGGTGTCACTTATGAGGTTCCAGCCTGTCTTCGGCAAGTTGACTAAACAACAACATAATTATATTGAAAGTTATTCAGTTTATTTTGTACATTTTTATCATATATGTTATACTACAGCCCAAATAACTGAAATGGCTGACTATTGTGTTCATAATTATTATCTTTGATCGTATCGGATGCTTTCCTAGAAATGCCATAACTTTTGTCTTTTTAACTATATTCTACAGTAAACTTGCATAAATACTGAACGGCTATCTGTAATTCATCATCTTAAATTGCCAAATATCACTCGTTCATCTGCAAGCATTATAGAATTTAAACTCTGTGAACCTAATTAAAATGTGTTTCGAGATTGTTTTGTTGATAATAGGATGACCAGAACTCTTAACGATATTCTGAAACATAGTGCTGTAAAGATGATGATCAAGAGCTCGTCGAAGAAATTGGATATTGGATAAAATAAAAAAAAAAGACTTATTTTCATACTGTTTTATTTAAGTAATTTTAAAATTTAACAAACCCTTCAGTGACACAAAAAGAATGAACCCAGGATCTTCTTTCTATTGATTCCTTAAGCAAACTAGCAACTTCACACACAGAGCTTGCAGTTTTGAATGACTAACGGACCTTCGGCTGGGCCTCAAATTTATGATCACCCAAAACGAAGGATTGCGTTTTTGTGGGAAATGTGTAGACCGATGAAGGGCATCCCGTCAGGCAGGAGGTAATAAAACGGGTCCTGCAAAATCGCAATGTGTAGACCCAGCCTTTTACCTAAACTATTTGTCGGCAGTTTTCTTGAACCTCTATATTTCCTCTCTACTATTCTCAAAATATCCAACGTAATAAATCCATTTTGTGACATGCAGTCTATAGAGGGTTGTGGGTGAAGTGTTGTAAACATTAACTTCCGTCCAGGGAAAGGTCCTCTAACATCTTATTGTGGAAATCTTAACATTTTATTCCATTTTTCTGTTATTTAGTTTTTTTTTTTCCTTCTTCAATCCTGATTCTTGAAGCTAAAATAAGGGACAGGAAAATCGAGAAACTGAGGTGTCACTCAAAACCATTGAAACATGCATTTGAACTGATTATAATATATATCATATGCATTATTAAGCTAAAAATTTCTTAAATATGCATTATGCATGTTTTAGCTCCAAAAAGGCCAAAACATGCAAATATGCATGGAAAAAGTACACATATTTGGAACCGGAAAGTAATGAAATGGATAAGTACTAAGTTTGAGCTGTGTCCTATAAAAACATGCTTTTGCATGGAATTCTCGTCTCTAGTCATAACCATAGGTAGGAAGTTCGTACCAAAGCAGTAGATTTCATTTGAGTACAGCGAGGAGTATAGATATCACCCGTGCCTCGCCCTGCTGCCGCTCGCTACAGACGATACACAGTATGCTCACAAACAACGCATAGTGGCATTCTGTGGAGCTGTGTACAGTCGTGAATAGTTTGAAGAATATTGTTAATTTATAATAATATTTTAGATTCTGGACAAAGTGAGCTATTCTGTTATTATTGTATTATTTATGTAATGTGAGTGTAATGCATGATCCCAAAAAAATAAACTCATTTGTTATTAAATAATTATGCAAACAGGAGTATGTAATACGGTTATTTTTTCCCCGGATTATTCTTCGTTAAATGTTGACGTCCCTTGCTGCTATGCATTCGGTTACGTTACAGTCCAAGTTCAACATCGGAATTACGATACGAGCTTTATAGCTGCCATTACAATAGAAACGAAAACATTTCTTGAAAACAATTACGGGTTTAATATTATGTCCCACATACGAGATACTCTATTACATTCACAAAGTAGTTGTTTGCATTATGATAGTAATAAATAATGTATGATATTTCAAATTTGCTCCAGTAGAACGAATATTTATAGAGTACAAATATGATTTTTTTTCTGAATCTGAAAGGAGTATTTATTTTGACTATTACACTCTTACTACGTCATACTACTTTTGACCAATATAACGGTACGGAAGGACGTATTTCAACCAATCATAGCTGCTTATCGCACAATTTTATCGCGTCCCTAGCATTTGTTTAATTTTATCGCGAACCTAGCACTTGTTTCTTTGTTTGCCAACATTTGAAACTGCGCTGGTCTGGACGACAAAAAAAATATACATATATAATTTACAAACCACTCCAGTGGATGCACAGCAGTTTCAAATATGACTCGCATTGGCATTCAAGAACAAGAATTAATAAAAATCACTGATCATACCTATGCATCTCTGAAATCCGATTTACAAATAAATGAAGAGCACCATTCGGAAATCCTGAATAAGTTGAATACACCATGTAGGCCTAAATCAACGAGTTCCACTTCAATTACGCACACGTCCAGTATAACATCAATTGAACCACCAACCACATTAAAATTTGAAAATTGTACATTGAATAATTATTCCTTTTAAAATTATTCATTCGGAAATTCTGAATAAGTTGAATACACCATGTAGGCCTAAATCAACGAGTTCCACTTCTATTACGCACATATCCAATATAACATCAATTGAACCACCAACCACATTCAAATTTGAAAATTGTACATTCAATAATTATTCCTTTTAAAATTATTCATGTTTATTTTTTTATGTCATCGTCGTTAATTAAAACTTTTCTAACACTTGTGTATATTAGTTAGGTTATGTTATAGCTTCTGCTATATGATATTATGGATAGTCACGTATCTGAGATTGTTTAATATTAAGATTTATTGAAAATCATCTGTCAAGTGACGTTGATTACTGGAATTCGGATAATTGAAGTGGAATGTTGCATTTTAATAAAAATGAAACTGAATCAACAAAGCCTACTTGACTAGTAACATTGCCATCGTGTATAATAGATCGAAAACTTATCGACGAGAGGGCATTGCTCACTACTGCCATCTAGCATGCATCTAGCGTAATATTTGTAATGTTGAGATGGTACAATAATACATTTGAAGACAGTTGTATTTTCGTAAGTCAATTAATATTTTATTGTATTGGAGTACTTCGTTACTTCTAATCTTTATATACTTTCTTCTAATCGTGTAATAGTCAATTAAATCCCACTCGAGTTTTGATTTTCTCTAGATAAATCAAAACGTCTAGTGAGATTACTGTTAATAAAATGAAAATGTTCATTGTTATTAGGCTAGAATCATAATTGCATACTTTGTATGCTATTTTTTATATGTATGGGCAAATTAATTTAGATTGGAAGTTACGAAATTTATAATTATATGTTAGTCGTTCTGATTTACTGACATTGAGAGTCGCTCTATTACTTGTCATTCGGTAGAGATATAGTCCAAGCTCACATAATTTAACAGTTTTCGTTCCAACTTCCTAGGTCTAGTCTTAACCTTTGCCTAGAAGTCCGACGTAAAATCAAACTCATGTAAACACACTTGATTATTCATTCATTCATAGTCTTCTGCCCAGTGGCAGGTCTTTCACTACAAAGCCAGCATTCTCCAATCTTTCCTGTTTTCTGCCTTTCTCTTAGTCTCCGCATATGATCTATAGGCTATATTTTAATGTCGTCTATCATCTGATATCTTCTTCTGTCTCCAACTTTTCACCCGTTCAGCAATTGATGATATCTTGAAGCTCAGTTCCATACGGAAAACAGTTTCCCACCAAAATACCCTTCTAAATAGGAAGTACGCAGTGTAGGCAATATTTAAAGTAAAAATCCCACCTTTATCTCATAATTGTGAAACTTTGATGAAGTGATCAACTGATATTTTCTTCTGTCTCCAACTTTTCTCCCGTTCAGCAATTGATATCTTAAAGCTCAGTTTCATACAAAAAACAGTTTACCACCAAATATCCTTGTAAATAGGAAGTTCTCAGTGTAGGCAATAGTTAAAACAAAAATCCAACCTTTGTATCATAATTGCAAAATTTTGGTGAAATATTCCACTATTCATGGAACGAACATGCATAAGATTATCACCCAATAAGATGGAATTACTATGATATAAAATATTTTTACCAGCATGAACTCAATGAAAAGAAGCAGGAAATACATATTATGGTATGAGGAAAGCAATAAGTAAAAGAACCCCGTGAAATAAAAGGAATATTAGTGGCTTTTGTTGTCAAGAGTTGTCATTGAATTGGCTAAGAACAATTGAATGCCGATACGTGAAGTCATCTGCTTATGACTGTCAGACGATAAAACTATTTTATTCTTTTTTTGATACTGCCTTTTAAAGCTTACGTCATAAATTGAATTTTAATGATATTCTATCACACAGCATGCAGTATTTAAAAGGCAAGTTTATGAGATAACTTAGCTTCGTCATGAACTTTATACTGTTTCCGTATTGTGCAACTATGTTGTGCGTAGCTATTATTGCATATCACATCAGCAACAGTGATATCACTTCAATAGATTCGTATCACGTTCTTATTATTCGCCTAAATGGTTTATACCACTGGTCTAACGATTACTATGCTAGCTTTTGGATTCGATGTTCATCAGTTCAGACCTGACTGAGGGCAATGGATTTTAAAGAAAGATAGAATTCCTAGCATGACGTTCTTCGGGAGCGAAGTGGAGGGGTGGATCTCTTATCGTAAATTTACGGGAGGTAAAAGAAACTTGTCCCTGATAGAGAATTCGAAATAAAATTTGTCGGCAATTTCTCATTCGTTACTGCAGGTTGAAAGCGTTGTTAAATAAAATCTACTGCTGCTGATACTATCATCACCACCACCACCACCACCACCACTACCACTACCACTACCAATTCTGCTGCTACCACTAGGTCGCCTCGCATATCTTTTAGATAACCTTTTAGGGTAAAGGTTGGTAATATTATGATACGAGTAATATTGTGATAGTTCTTTTTGAGAATTTATTACAATTTTACTCAGCGAGAGAAGGATGGGTTTTGTGCAGAACTTGTACACGAATATACCCTTAATACGTTGACGCAAAAAACCGATATTTCTGTCATTCAATAAAATTGTAATAAATTCTCAAAAAGAACTATCACAATGTTACCAAACTTTACCCTATATTTTTACACATACCGGAACTTACCTCTGCTGGGATTCAATTTAGGCCTAATTCTATTTAGTTTAAGCTTGTTAAAGTGTAATATAATAACTATATTACTTACATTTATTTATTTTTCATTTCTATATGTGCGGGATGAGAAATTAGTGTGGTATATGCTAATACGAAAATCATTGAAGGAGTCCCTGCGAAAATGGGGTGGCTCTACTTTTTGGTGAAATTAATGTTTTGTTTGTTTCATATGTTAAAAATATATGCTCGACCTTTTAGTGGAAGAACTGTATGATTCCGAGCATTTGGTAGTTAGTTACAGTGGAATTGGAGCGAGCTCGCAATCGTTTCGTTGCGAAAAGGAGGCAGCTCCTGGAACTACTACATACAGAGTGCAAGTGAACCGTAAATAATTTAATTAATTTCATGGGGTTATTCTTTAAGATATTTCAAACATAGAGTTTTGCTCGTTTTTTATTTCTTTTTGAGATAAAAATTGTTTTAAGTTAAACATATCATAGCGTATTTTGGGAAAGCCATTGATTTAATTCCCAATATGCGTAGTCACTTTAAGAGAGCATTACATTTTGATAGTAAATTAGTGAAATAATTTTAGTTTTGTGCTTTAAATATGCAGAAGTTTTATCCGAACAAATGTAACTTTTCATTCTGCAAATGAATTATACAATGTTATATTTATTCTGATCAGATTTCTGCACATTTAAGGGACAAAACTAAAACTCTTTCAATTATTTATTATCATAATACACTGCTCTCTTAAAATTACCGAGCATATTGGGGATTAAATCAATTCCAGAACACTTGTGAAATATTAGCAAGAACATTAAAAAGAAAAACAAGAAAGGAAACTAGTTTAAAATTTTATAAAACAGTGGCGATTTCAACGTTAATATATGTTTGTGAAACATGAGCAATAAAAGAAAAAGAATGGGATAAGATAAATGCGGCAGAAATGAGATAGCTAAGAGCTATTAAAGGATGCAGAATAATGGATAAAATAAAAAATGAAGAGATAAAAGAAATTAGACATTTATCCAATAAATGATAAAATAAAACAATATAGAGGTAGATGGAGAAATCATTTGCAGAGGATGGATGAAACTCGTTACCCTAAAATAACATATGATTACCATCCACATGAGAGAAAAGACGTTGGAAGACCGATGAAGAGATGAAGAAAGACCTGAGGCCGGAACAGGAGAAATCTCCTAATCCATGAAGTGATGATGGTGATGATGATGATGATAAATTGCTTTCCTAAAATACGCTATGAAATGTTTAATATAAAGCAATAATTTTTATCTTAAAAAGGAAGCGAAAGGAAGCAAAATTGTACTAAACTTTTTAGTTTGTAATATCTCAAAGAATAACTTAATGTCATTACTTACGGTTCAACCTATGTGTATGTAGCCTATGTATATGTGTATGTATGTATATATATTCACATACATATATATGCTATGTCTTGTATTCTAGTTTATAAGTGTGTGTTCATTGCAAAACGTGGCTAATTATGTCCAGTTTTTTTTTGCAAAAAGGGGATAGCTCCATTATTTATTATATTTTATCCCCCCTCTAAATTGCTGATTAAAATAAATTATTAAGTGATAACATGAAACTCCTAGGTATCTAGAACATACTATGAAAAAAAAATAACCTCAGTTAAAACTTGAATTTTTTAGAATATTTCTGTAGTTTTCCACAATTTGGTAAGAGTGGAGCTACTCTTCCAATTTTTCTTCAGTTCAAAGTAATATTGAAATGATATGAGAATACAGTACAATCTCGCAATCTCCATCAAACTATAATGAGAGAACTTCAGTGTGAAGATGTGAAATCTTATATATATACTAAGTATTTAATAATGGATGATGAAATATTTCATGTGACTCAGAATGTGATACTAAAAGTTTTGTGGTTTTCACAGATCATGTATACTTAATGTCCGCAATTTTCTTTCTTCTCAGTCACAGATTTTATCAAAGGTATGCTGATGACCATAACATTTATCACAGAACTATGTCACAGCTAGATGTGATCAAAGATGCTATATTACACTGTAAAAGATTTTATCATATATACATTTTATCAAACTTCTGTGACATAAATTTGATAGTGTAATATAGACCTAACAACGTGATGAAGTTGTATAGAGGTGTTATTCGGTTACCACTACCCACTTAATTCTGGTTTCTAGAATTAGATCCAGGTTCACTTGTTTAATTAAATTTATTTAAAAACACACTATGAAGCGTATTGTTTATGTTAGAGAAATGAACGATCCAGTGTTAATTTAAGTTGCGCTTATACATGCAAATGAGTCTCAACTGGTGCAGTCTCGATATTGCTCGTTAATGCGTGTTGTTGTACTTTGACAGGACCAAACTCATTTGTGTGCTTTGCAGTGGCCTCAACCTCGACATTTACGGTCTGTAAGTGCGGTCCATTTCCATGCATATGGGATGTTGACTCATCTGATGCAGGTCGAGTAGAATTTCTTCAGGTATGAAATTGCTTTGTGTTGCACTTCACTTCCAACTTTTTTCGTTATGTACCCGATGAATAAAAAAAATATTGAACGCTGGAGTAGTTTGCAAGGGGAACGGATGAGGAATGTGGGACCGCTGTGAAAGAATGAGAAAATGTCAAGAGTGGGGACTAATGAAGAATAATTTGAGTAGGTAATGACGGAGATAGAATAAGAGCAGGTTTCCGGAGCATGTTCAAATGTGTGAACTTGGCATAAAATAGGTTGCAGCCTGTTTCAGGATGTTTAATGGATTTTAAAGTGCTGGTAACGAGGGGAGGCCGCGAACTGGAAACGCGATATTTAAATGTATACCAAGTTGTAGGTTTGAAGAATGGGTTTTATTACTTGTAAGCCTGCATTATAAGTGTAGAAAGTAAGCCGTTTTAAAGAATGATTGTTAAAACTATTCCATCGTTGGAATTCTTCACTGCACATCATTTGCAATCTGTTTTTCATCAACGAGTGTAGAAGAGTAGCTAACGTTATAGTCTCGTATGTATGAGGTTTCAGACTCCAAATTTCATCTTTGAAATTATTTTCATGCATTCAATTTGTTTTGTCTTAATATGTTTCATATTATTATTATTATTATTATTATTATTATTATTATTATTATTATTATTATTATTATGCCGAGTAGCTCAGTTGGTAGAGCAGTTGGCTACGGACTGGAAGGTCCGGGGTTCGATCCCGAGTGGTGACGGGATTTTTCTCGTTGCCAAACTTTCAGAACGGCCCCGAGGTTCACTCAGCCTCCTATAAAATTGAGTACCGGGTCTTCCCCGGGGGTAAAGTCAGAGCGTGGTGCCGACCACACCACTTCATTCTAGTGCCGAGGTTACGGAAAGCATGGGGCTCTACTTCCATGTCCCCCAAGTGCCTTCATGGCATGTGACGGAGATATCTTTACCTTTCTTCTTCTTCTTCTTCTTCTTCTTCTTCTTCTTCTTCTTCTTCTTGTCATTGTTGTTATTGTTGTGTTTTCCTACATGCGAGAATATATCACAGAATGTTAATCCGTTGTACGATTATCGAATAATAAGAAATAATAATAAAATACTTGGAATGTACTATAAGCAGTAACATCAGCTGCTGCCAGGAAGTCAAAAGGACGATAGCAATGGCCAAGGAAGCTTTTAATAGAGAAGGAGCATCTTCTGCGGACCTCTGGAACAAGAACTAAAGAAGAAACTATTGAAGTGCTATGTATGGAGTGTGGCATTGTATGGCAGAAACATGGACATTACGGCGAAGTGAAGAGAAGCGAATAGAAGCATTTGAAATGTGAATATGGAGAAGAATGGAATGGACAGACAGAATAAGAAATGAATTTGTATTGGAAAGAGTGGGTGAAGAAAGAATGATGCTAAAACTCATCAGGAAGAGGAAAAGAAATTGGCTGGGTCACTGGCTCAGAAGAAACTGTCTACTGAAAGATGCACTGGAAGGAATGGTGAATGGAAGAAGAGTTAGGGCAGAAGAAGATACCAGATGATAAACAACATTAAGATATATATGGGTCATATGAGGAGACAAAGAGGAAGGCAGAAATAGGAAGGATTGGAGAATGCTGGGTTTGCAATGAAAGACCTGTCCTTGGACAGAACACTAAATGAATGAATAATAAAATCATTTAATAAGTCCCAATTTAGAAAAATAGCAACATGCACAATGACCTTGATTAAACGTGTGAAGTGAATATCAAGATCAAGATTTCCGATATTAATAATGGAATATAATGGAATTGGAAGAGCAGAGCAGAGCCGCCCAATGAAAAAAGTGACGCATGAATTCTGAGGTCGAAACAGGTCAACAGTGTCTATGTCCTTGAAAGCACAATGACAATTACAGTCAATTGAAAAATAACAAATTATGATTTGAAAAAGTAGTAAAAGAGGCTGATATTATTTAGTATTTCATTTTATTATGAATGGATAAGAATATTTTATTGTCCTCGATTTTATGAAACTACCTATGTGACAGTGCACAACATAATATTTCAGGAAGAAGAAAAAATTAATTAAAAATCAATGGTCTTACATAAGAATATGAAGTACCTCGGTAGAAAAGTTGGTGAATATGAACATAAATGACATTTGATATCTCATAAAATCAACGACGGTATGCCCTGTACCTTTAGGTTATGTATATTATCCCTTGCCTTCTAGTCTTGCCTATACGCTATAATCTCTCTTCTGCGCTTCCTTAACTCCTCTCTAAACTTTCTTCTCCGCTCCTTGATCTCTTTTGTAGTTTTATTCTCTTCTCCCTTCTCTAATCTTTTGTTATCCGATCCTTTATCCCTTCTTTATTCTTTCTCCTCCGATCCCTTATCCTCTCTCTAATCTGTCTTTTTTCTTCGCTCCCTTATCCCTTCTCTAGCCCTCCTTCTCCGCTCCCTTATCCCTTATCTTGTCTTTCTTCTTCGCTCCCTTATCCCTTCTGTACCATTTTTTCTCTGCTCCCTTATCCCTTCTCTAGCCTGCCTTCTCCGCTCCCTTATCCCTTCTCTTGTCTTTCTTCTCCGCTCCCTTATCCCTTCTGTAGCCTTTTTTCTCCGCTCCCTTATCCCTTCTGTAGCCTTTCTTCTCCGCTCCCTTATCCCCTCTGCAGTCTTCCTTCTCCGATCCCTTATCCCTCCCCTAGTCTTCCTTCTCCGCTCCCTTATCCCTTCTCTAGCCTTTCTTCTCCGCTCCCTTATCCCCTCTGCAGTCTTCCTTCTCCGATCCCTTATCCCTCCCCTAGTCTTCCTTCTCTGCTCCCTTATCCCTTCTCTAGCCTTTCTTCTCCGCTCCCTTATCCCTTTTATTATCTTTTGTCTTCGCTTCCTCATTCATTCCCTAGTTTTCCTTCTCCGTTCCCTTGTCCCTTCTCTGGCCTTTCTTCTCGGCTCCCTTATCCCTTCTCTTGTCCTCCTTCTCCTCTCCCTTATCCCTTCTCTAATATTCATTCTCCGCTCCCTTATCTTTTCTTAGTTTTTTCTCCGTTCCCTTATCCCTTCTCTAGTTATTCTTATCCCCTTCCTTATCCTTTCTCTAGTGTCTCTTCTCCGCTTCCTTATCTTTTCCCTAGCTCTTTTTCTCCTATCCCTTAGCCTTTCTGTAGGCTTTCTTCTCCGCTTCCTTCTTTTTTCTCTTGTCTTTCTGTCTCTTGTATTCCTTTGCTAGCTACTCTTGCTTATTTCTCCCTTATCGTCTTCTACTTTTTTCTCGTTTTATTCTCTTTCTTTTTCCTCCTTTTTTCTTCTTCTCTTTTCTCTTTTCCATATCCTCACTTTCTTCCTCTGCTTTCTCTCCCCCATCTTTTTTCTTTTTTCCACCTCGATTTCTCACACTTCCTTTCTTCCTCATTCTTAATTTAGACGACGAGAGGACATATTTCAACTGTCCTCTGATGCTCGAATAATTTTTCTCGGTCGCTTGCTCCATTGTGAAATGTTTTATTTAGTTGTAGTTCCACTGGAGTTCATCCTTCTTATAAGCCTATGTTTGTACCACATTTGGCTTCGATTTCGCACTTCAGTTTAGAATAATAAACAATTTCTTAAAATGTTCTTAAAATACAGCAACAAGAAGATCAATACAATAGATCAGAGGTTTTCAACCTAATACGCCAGATAAGTGTCGAAAGTTAAAGTGCGACTTGAAAACTCATCTTTATTACGAAGATCCCCTTTGAACCATTCGTGGACCGCAAGGAGTCCGCGGAGCACAGATTAAAAACGTCTGCAATAGACGAACGTATTTCTTTTAATTTAAGGGTATCTTATTTCAACTTGACTTTAAAATATTCTCAAGCGTCACAGTTCTTATTACGGTGTATAGGGTTCGTTTAACATTCAGATACATCAACGAATTTCTACCTCATAAAATGTAGCCTATGCATGATACATAGATTAGTTTAGCTTATCAAGTGCATTTATGAATTCAATATTCACTCTACTATAACTTTCCTTTCATTATATATCTCGCCGACGGTGTTTAATTAGATATCGATATTTGGGGTAGTCCCTTCTTTCACGGATTAAGAGTAGAGAAAAATGTGTAAAACTATATCCAGACCAACTCTGTTAATGTGGTGTGAAACAAATTGTCCGTATATGGATACATAAAATTCAGTTACACACTCAACAGGAATATAAAATGAATAAGCAGATGACAAAAATTACACCAATAAAAAAGACAAATCCTCACATACAACATTGTTTGTTTAATAATCTTTTGTATTTAGAGTAGCCTACAGACTGCGTGACAAAATTTATGCATTCCAACTTTCAATTGTGAACATTCTATTTTGTTCAGTGTACCACCTACCTCTTGTGCTTGTAATGTTTTTTTTTTTTTTTTTTTTTTTTGCGTGAAATGAATTTTTATGGTTAAACAGACAGTAAAGATATTTAATTCGTTTCATTAGAGATTATGTTTAAATAGCTAGAAACAAATGTACAGAACACAAGCGACATCAACAAAGAATTAGCAGACCGATTGTAACACTATTATCTATCTCATTTTCTCGTACACATTAAAAATCAATGTATATTGAATGTTATTGACTTCAAAAATACACTACACATCGAAATCTGCTTTGTGCAGTAAAAGTTACGATCACAGCTACCATGTATTAGTTTATCATGCTCATGCACGTGGGGAGAAAAACATGTTTGCGCACCTCCAGAAAAAGAACTAAGAAAGAGATCGGTGAAGTGCTTTGTGTATAGTGTGACATTATAAGGGGCATGTGGAGCAGAAACATGGATATTACGACGAAGTGAAGAGAAGCGACTAGAATCATTTGAAATATGGATATGGTGAAGACTGGAGCATGTGAAATGGACAGACAGAATAAGAAATGAAACTGTATTGGAAAGAGTGAGTGAAGGAAGAATAATACTGAAACTGATCAGAAAGAGAAAAAGGAAAGGGCCGGGTCACTGACTGAGAAGAAATTGCCTACTGAAGGATTCGCTGGAAGAAATGGTCAACGGGAGAAAAGTTCGGGACAGAAAAAGGTATGAGATGATAGACGACATTGAGATATATGTATCGAATGCAGAGACGAAGAGGAAGGCAGAAAATAGAAAAGGTTTGAGAATGCTGGATTCGCAATGAAAGACCTGCCCTTGGGCAGAAAACTATGAATGTACACTACAAGACACTATGTTTGAGTGAACAGTTTGTTGTGGGACTAATTTCGAAATGTTGCTTTATATGAAGGGAAAATTATTGCATTACTCTTCATTAATTACTTTTCTAGACCCATACTCTCCATTTGTAAAACGAAACAAAAATAATACATTCAAACCAACAGAACTGTACTGTCGTTCCCGAAAATGGGTGACGTATTGTAGGTGCCGGTGTATCCCTCATACACCGCAGAATTTTTTCCCAAAATATTATTTCATATGTGTTGTTTTCTAATAAACCAACTTGTAGGCCTACATACTGCACGTTAACAAAATACACATATGTTAAATTGTTTAGGAGAAATTGATGTGCAGTTCCCTTAGTGATCGATAAATTTCAATTGGTTTGTCTTGGTCGTGGACTTTATATCATTGAGAAGCATTGCAAATTTCTGCTATTTCTCTTCCCTCTCACCGTAAACTATGACGTTGTACAGAAACAGAGATTTAGGCCCAATTGTATAAAACTCCCTGACTAAAGATCAACTTTGATCGAAGATCGAAAAGTAAACCGAGTTCAGACACTTTTTCTATTGTATAAAACTTTTCTGCGATCAAATTACCTTGGTTCAAATGCAATCTAAGTTCACGTGAAAAGGATATGGCAACATCGCATAAACAGGTGAAATACGTGATGCGCGGACCATGTTCTACAGGTTTGTTCAGTGTTGCCAATCTAGCGATTTTAACTCTTTTTCAACAACAATTTCTTTTAACTTTTATATTGCTTAAATAGGGATTTAGTGACTTTTTTAGCACCCCATAGTGACAAAATTTAATCTTTCTTTGTTGATAATGAGAAATCTAGCGACTTTACAACTACTTTTTCGCGACTTTCCGTATTACACTCTGTTGGAGACATTGGTTTTTTTTTTTGTGCGATGTAAATAATGGCGGACAATAAGAAGAAGGTTGACTGTTCTCCAAGTTGTTATCATGTTATGGTGTTTGATACTGCTAAACATAATAAAGCTGTATAAAACGACAATTTTCATTTAGTAATACAGTTAATTGAACATTTATGAATGTACCTATCATATCCATTAATTATTAATGGTTGTTATAAACATAATATAATTATAGGTTATGTTATTTGATACTGCTGAACAGATAGAGCCTTATAAAATATAAGAATGTTTGTGTATTAAGGCAAGAAATTGAAAGAAATATATGTAAATGTACCTAACATATCTATTAATATTAATAATAATATATTTTATTTGCACAATCTGTCACTCGTATATTTCAAACAGAAAAGAAATAACTGAACTTGGATCATCTAACTTAATCGGAGAAATTTCTTCAGTCAAAGTTGACTTTAGTTTGAGACAAATTAATCTCAGATTAGACTTTATACAACACAAAATTCCAAGTTCAGCTGAAACACGGATCAATTTAACCTCTGATCTAAGATTAAATGGTTTATACAATCGGGCCTTAATAAAAGAACTTTACACTGGCGTTCAAAGATATCTTGCAAAAAATTTCTGCTCGTCAGAACCAAAGATATAACAAATGAAAAAAACTTTGAAATAGTTCCGATAGTTTTCAATAGGTGACATTATTATTGTAACGGGTAAAAAAGTGCTCGGGGAAAAAGGATGATGAAGATTAAGTAACTTATGTAGTTTTACTATTTTCATAATTGACAATATCAGCACTTTACCGCTAAACCTAGTGTTGTTTTACAATATTAACAGGGGGATGAAATTTTGAATTCTGTAATGCAGGCATATTTATGTACGATTTGTGTACTAAATGTTATCTTCGCCATCTAGTCATAGAAGTAATAACTAAAGAAGCCACACTTACCAAGGGTGACCAGACGTCCTCTTTTATCCGGATATGTCCTCCTTTTTAGGCTTTTGTCCGGGGTTCGGGCAGATTTAAAAAAAGAGAAATCAAGAAGTGTCCTCCTTTTCGTAACTTGTATGCCTAATATTTTGAAACTACCTGATTTGACGCTTTTTTCAAGTAATTTGCCAGTAGGTGGCAACAGCATTGACGGAATATACTCTTTGCCAACGTTCATAATTCTCTTTGCTTCTCCTTTTGATAATAATAATAGTTCCCTTGGGTTTCATATGTAGCTAACTGTAAAATCATTTTATATGATTAAGTTCTATCTTAAGTATGCTATAATAAAACAGATATTGACATAATTTTGCAATATATGCCTAAGCGTAAATATAAAAATAGTTATTTTCTGTCCTGTTTAATAATTATAGTTCCCTTGACTTTCATATGTAGCTAACAGTAAAATTATTATTATTATTATTATTATTATTATTATTATTATTATTATTATTATTATTTTTATTTTTATTTTTATCATAATTATTTTGTAATAAAATATATATTAACATACTTTTAAGTATGATATGAGGCAAAATCTGTACTGTATATTGACGTAATTTAAAGTATAATATTGGCCTAGGCCTAAATCAGAGTAGGCTACATATTTTTCGTCCTCTTTTTTCGAACAATGCCCTCTTTATGTCCTCTTTTTTATCGATGTGAATCTGGTTACCCTACACTTACCGGAACAAATTATCGATCACTATCGATTAGTAGAGGTCAGATATCTTGAAACGCCAGTGTACATAGAGAAAGCCACCGGCATGGCTCAGTCGGTTAAGGGGCTTGCCTGCCAGTCTGAAGTTGCGTTCGGGCGCGGGTTCGATCCCCGCCTAAGCTGATTACTTGGTTGTGTTTTTTCCCGAGGTTTTCCCCAATTGTAATGTAAATGCAAGGTAATCTGTGGCGAAATCTCGGCCTCATCTAGTCAAATATCATCTCGCTATCACCAATCTCATCGATGCTAAATATCTTACTAGTTGATACAGCATCGTTAAAAACTAAAATAAAAAATACATACAGAAACGGGTAGGATGACTGATACGTGGCCAGTATGAGAGACACTTAAAAGGTGTACTCCCGCAAAATTCCTGAAATAGTGTTTTTAACTTGATATAAGTTCTCTTTATAAGTTTTCGTTGAGAGAGAGAGAGAGAGAGAGAGAGAGAGGGAGAGAGAGAGAAGAAAGAATGGTAGAAAAGAGAAAAGAAGAAATTGATGTTGTTAAATTGGAAATATGGTAATCCTACATTCGTGTCGATTCCTTTCATGACATGACAGGAAAATAATCATACTCCAGTAAAGCGAAAAGAGATCTTAGAAATAAAATGTATTTTTAAACCATAGACTGTATTGCATTGTATTTCTTCTGAATCCAGTTCGGTGACATTCTTCGAAGAGCTCACGAATGCCTTGTACGCATTGCAGAAGACATAATGTTTGGCGCTAATTTCCCTCAATTTCAGTTTTTGCCGGCATTCAAAGATGTTATCGCCGTATGCTGGTTCTCAAGTCCATTGTGGAGTCTCCGGTGTCGGTGCTCTCTCTGCGGTCCGGCCTTGAACTCGAGCGGTATAGACTGGGAATGTTCCGCTGCCCGCCCAACAATTATATGGCCCCTTCCCCTCCGTAATTAGACCACCACGACACGCTTTGTTCATAGACAATACTCGGTTAAGAACGGAATGAATGCGTGCTGTCACCTGCTCCTAATTGGAAATTAATTCAGTTAACAAAGATGAAATCCTAATACAAGAACTACACCTCGTGTTGAACATCCCTGTGGATGTCGTAGCACCTGTTGTTATGTTGTCAGAAGTGAAGCAAGACATTTGTGGTCTTTGTGTGGGCAGATAAAGGCAGAAAAAAATGGAATGTAGAGGACTGGTTGGATGTATAAATGTATGACAATAAAATATTGGATTAGAATTAATGGTGAAGGCAATAATTCTGTGAATAAAGGAACGATCAAGGTAGGAATTAATGAATGGAGGGGATGAACGGATCTGTGAAATTCTAGGAGTGAGTGTTAAATAAAATGTAGATGTAGAAACGCATAACTTTATACAGTATAAATTAATTCTTGAATATGATATGGATAAATTCACGAATATAATATGGGTGAATTGTTGAATACGTCATTGGTTAATTCATGAATATTTATATGGGTGAATTCATGAATATAAAGTGGCAGAAGTCGTTAATAAAATACGGATAAATTAATTCCTACAATATGGGTGAATTCTTAGAGTATGGATGAATTATTTAATATAGTGTGGGTGAATTCTGGAACATTGTATGGGTGAACTCATGAATATAATATTGTATACTATGGCTGAATTCTTGGATATTATTTATTATCATTTATTATTTATTTAAATTTAAATATTCAGAATACAGAATATAATTATAACAAATAGAAATAGAAATAAAATAATACAATCAATATAAAAAAGAAGGTACAGTAATATTAATAAAATTTGAGGACCGAATGAGCAGTGCTCGTGTTCGGTCGCAGTTCAGATATATTATTAATCGGCCTATAAGGGAATATACAAAATAAAATAGGAAATAAATTAAAATTACAGCTACAGTGAAATTATATAATATAATATATTAACATAAGAGGAATACAGAAAATAAAATAAAATAGGAACTAAAATTAAAATTACAACTGCAATGAAATTATATAATATAATATTAACATAGTGTAGAATAATATCGTACGTGAATAAAGTAGGACAATTTATGAAAAAATATATATTCCAAAATTATAGAATACAAATATAATATAGGCTGATTAATTCATACACATAGGCAATAATTTATTTAATCACATTGGAGACATTAACTTGTAAATTCTTGAATTTAGTATGGGTGAATTCTTGAATATAATATAGATAAATTCTGGAATACAGGCCTAGTGTGGATGAATTCTTGAATTCAATTTCAGCATATTCTCGAATTCAGTTTCAGCGAATTAGTGAATTTGGCTCGTGTGAATTCGTAAAGTTATTATTGGTGAATATATGGAAAAGATATGGGTGACTACGTGAATGTGGTATTGGTGAGTTCGTGAATGAGGCATGGGTGAGTTCGTGAATGAGGCGTGGGTGAGTTCGTGAATGAGGCATGGTTGAGTTCGTTAATGAGGCATGGATGAGTTTTTGAATGAGGCATGGGTGAGTTCGTGAATAAGGTATGCGTGAGTGAACGAATATGATGTGGGTGAGTTCGTGAAAGTTGTGTGGGTAAGTCGCGAACGTGGTATGGGTAAATTTGTGAATTTAGCATGGATGTGTTCTGGATGAGTTTGTGAATGTAGTATAGATGTGTTCATGAATGGGATAGTATGTGTGAAATAATGAATTCAGTGTGAGTGAATTAATGAATACAGAATAGATGTATTAATGAATGAGTGTAAGTGAATTAATGGAGATGGCAATTGGTGCATTAATGTATGTTAATACGTAGATTAATTCGTCCGTAACATAATATAGTGGAGCGTTAATTATTCAGTAGAAAAGGAAATGCAAGCATTAATAATGTGGTAATTAACATAAGGAAAAAAATTATTTTAAATCTATAAATGAACATGAGAAGTAATGCATGTGTGCATTATGGGTCAATGTAGGTGACACTACCGCTATGACTCAGTGGATAGCGCTTACATTTCCCAACCAAGAGCACGTGTTTTGAATCCCGGCGTGGACTGAGATTTATCTCCATTCCATTGGTGTGGATGTTTGTCTTTTTGCTTACACTTATCCTGTAATGCCTCTGCGGTGACCCTGAGTTGTGCTGACCACATGATCACAGTAAAGCGAAAATTGCTAGATAATGACATAGAGCCTCAAGAAGATTAGTGTAGATATGAGTAATATATTAATAAATTGGCGCACAAATGAATTAATAAACATATTGGAGAATAAAATGTACCAGTATATAGGGTGTATCTATATATGTGTCCATAAATGTGGGGGCGTATTCCTGGCACCAAAACATAACAAAAAGTTCATATGAATATGAGTCCTCAAACCCTTCGTTAGGGAGTTATGAAAGGAATTTCCTGTAGTGACCCCTGATTATGTAATTCACCTCAAACTTGCATTTTTCCCACTTTCTTCATTACTGTTGGTCATGACATTTGTTTTGTTGTGACTGGTTGTCTGAAGATTTATAACCAGAGTAACATACTCTTAAGTCATATTGTCAGCCTGAAAGAAGACCACAGCTTACAAATATCGCAAATGTTGACAAATATTCCACTTTAGTGCCGGTAATCGAATGTAGATTCTTTAATTTCACTGCATTTGTTATTTTAATTACCGTTAAGTTGCAAAATCGTTCGCCCTTATGATATATGGAGGCTTTTACGTGTATGCGTTCTTAGCTTCGTCAGTTAAAGAGATTGGCGCTGTTGAACTTCATCCAGAACCACGCTGCAGCCACCCCTTGTTTCCTGAGGCGCCTCTCTGTCTGTTTTAATAATTAGAACCAGCATTGTTCTTCGGCTCATGTAGACAAAGCCGCAACAAGACTCTCGCGTCATAGGTACAAATTATACACATGAAAATATACACCTCTACGCTCTGGTACAGTCACTTTTCCAAGGTTATGGTGCATTGCTTCTTCTGAGAGAATTGGTGCAGACAGGAACTGTAACTTTTCATGCTCTTCGTTTTTACGACGGCTTAACTTGTAAAATAATGAAAGGAAGTTGCTTAGATGAGAGTCACCATCTGTTGTGGGAGTATGTAACTGTGTTTATTGAAATTTCATGAGCGCAGCTGTTGAGGAAATACTTCAACACAATGTAATGGAGATGTTTACAGTGTGCGTAAATGATTGATACTCTTTCGGGATAAAATACGAGGGAAACTAAAAAGCGAACTCCAGACATTTCAAAATTGCCGTTATAATATCTTCGCATTACATATATTTACCGCCAGGCTACACTGCTTATAAGATGGGAGATCTGGAGATACAGATGAATACTGAATGACCTCCTCGCTCCCCTGATCTCACTTCTTGTAACTTCTTTTTATGGGGTTATATAAAGGATAAATTGTGTGCATTTTTAGGCTCTCACAGTGATTGTGATCAGAAATATACTTCAAGGTATTCTATTGTGTCCTAGAATTTATGAGTACACCTTGGTGAAAATTTATCATATTTTGTGAAAAAAATCACATTTATAGTTTTTAGCATTAAAATTATTGTTTATTGTCTAAAGAAGCTCTGGAGTAATTTTCATGCACTTATGTATTTACAATTGCATGTTTCGGCGGCCATTTTTAAAAGACATACTGTATATGTATGTGTTTATGTTAATTTAAAATTTAAAACTCATTTTTGCCCGTATTGGTTTTTTGCACATTTTGCTTTGCTATTTCTCCTATAAAATTTGTACTATATAAATTATTTTTTGTGCAACTTCTTTAATATGTGAAGAATTTTCTTGATTAAAGAAGTTTCTTGAAGACTTACATTTTTTTTAAGCGTCACAATAATCGAAATGAGGCATAATAAGAGTCTGTACAAGCGTCTGCTTTAATTTTGCTGGATAATGGTACAATCTTTTTAATGACTGAAGAATGGAAAATACTTCCTTTCATATGTGTGTTCGATATGCGTATCCCATGTAAGATTAGATTCAAAATGTACTCCCAGGTTTTTTACAGTTGAACTGAATGGTATGATCGCTTCATACTGTATCTTTACAAGGACAATACAATGAATGGAAGAAAGAGAGTTTACATGTCCACGTGGAAAATAAGCGCATTATTATGTGATGGAATTTAAACTATAATGACTTTCTTCTGTTGTGTCTGTCACTATGGAGAATAAGAGAACAAAACGTATCGTCATGAAATTCAGCCTGTCAGTTTTTATTACAATAAAATGGATTCATGACTTTGTTTAATATTCTTAGAAATCGTAAAGAGTTTGGAATTCAAAACAATGAGAGCAAAATGCGGACATTACAGGCTTGGCTTGCTGTTTAAAATGTTATTATTCTCTTTTGTCTCAATGTACTTTTATTGAAGCAATTTTGGAGGAAATACTTTGTGGAGAAATGAATGACAGAAATAAATGCAACGAATTTATTTTTTTTTCAGGCTTTATCAAGAAATATGTCTATGTAAACTAGATTGATTCAAACATGTAATACTGACTTTTACACTTTTACTATATTACATGATACTACTTTTGACCAATAAAACGGTACGAAAGGATGTGTTTCAACCAATCATGGCTTTTTTTGGCTACAATTTTATAACTTTCTAGCATTTGTTTGTTTTTATCACTTCTCTAGCATTTATTTCTTTGTTTACCAACATTTCAAACTGCAAATTCTTTACGGTTCTATAAAATATGATATGCGATCGTCATTTGTTTTCGCATAGATAGTCAACTGGAAATGGCGCCTCCGTTCAAACGTTTTATGAAGATAACATTAGTGAAATATAATTTTATTAAGTTAATTAATACCTGGTTTATTGCATTAGAGTACTTTATTCCTTCTAATGATAGGGAGGTGATAAAAACAGAAGAAAGTAGCCCAAGGTTACGGGTTCGATCCCGGCCCAGGTCGATGGCTTTTAAATGTGCTTAAACGCGACATGCTCATGTCAGTAGATTTACCTGCATGTAAAAGAACTCCTACAGGACAAAATTCCGGCATCCCGGCGACGTAGATATAACCTCGACAGTTGCGAACGTCGTTGAATAAAACATAATTCAGTTTTGAATTTCAATTCCCGATGGTACCATGGATTTTCTCTATTGATGTAATTCTTTTGGTTGCACTGTGTTCCTGGGGTTTTACTCAGCCTCTATCAGAAATCAGTACCAGGGAGTTTTCCTTTGGGGCAAAGGCGGGAAGCCGTTGTCTGCGAAAGTGAGAACCTTAACCTCTTGCTAGTATGTGAGCTTCCATGTTGTGAAGTAGTATAACTCAGTGGCGGCTGAGGCAAATGAGGCCGGGCTTCAGTCACTTGGTTTCCTTAAACTCAAAATTTTAGTGGTTTTTAGTCGTATATAACATATTATATTAGTTATTTCAATGAAACATATAGAATTGTTGAAGTAGAAAACTTTGTGATGTATATAGACCTGTCTTGCAGTAAATTTGTCCCTGAGGCCAGGATCGCTCGTGCCAGGTCTGACTTCTGCATTTCGTACGTTTCCACGGGTTTTAAGGTTGCACTCGGAAAGCTGAAACTGAGGCACATATCAAGTGGCCTCGTGGCCTAGCAGGTATTCCCTCACCCATCTGCCTTCACTTCTCCCATTCAGAACCCGGTATTTTGTCAGTGCCGGTCTCAAGTGTCGGTTGGGATGAGAATAACAGTGGTGAATCATCGTGAGGTCCACTGTTGTTAGGCCTGTGTGTTTCGGGAAAATA